>NC_136420.1:64357580-64957580 GCF_052625555.1 Lactuca saligna | reverse complement strand
AAAGGAAATTAAAAAACTTGTGACATAAAGATTATATGATGTTATAACAAAAGTTGACTACGATGCTTACCCAAGTCCAAACAAAGAATGCCAATTGAAAAGAATTCTGCATAGACAAAATAATATTAGCTTCACATGTAGTTTGATAAAGGGAAGTTTGAGTATTATGTTCTAAAAGTAAAGTTTACCTGAACTAAAGCGAAGTGAATAAGATGGAGAAGTAGTTTTGGAGTTTTAAACCAGAAGAAGTTATTACTTGGCTTAATCACTAAAGTTCCTTTAACAACAAGGGATTTATCATTTGTATCCAAGCACAACTTTGTTACAATGCCTTGTAGTTTTGTCCCAACCACCAACAATACCTGCAAATCCATATCCTATCATATTTCAAGATGAATTTGACCTCAAAAGTCAATTTAGTTTTTGTTTTTTTTTTCAAGTTTCCGTACCACTAAAGGCATCAAAGGAATCCAATAAGAGTATTTAAATTCTGCATCAACAAAAGGACAAGTTAGTAATTTCTTATTCTAGTTCTTGTGTTCGAAGAACTTTCTAGATTGGATATCGATCTTACCATCAGCACTCAAGAAAATGAATAGCATTGAGAAAGCCCAAATCCAAGGGCTGCAAAAACAAGATAAAAACAATAAGATTATCTCTAGGACATGACATGACATGACATCACCTTACTGAACTAGAACGGACTGGACAAGTTTTTTAGAGCTATTTTTTATCATGTGGATGTGAAGGGTATTCACGTCTTTTACACAGATGAGAGATTAAGACCGAGTCTCTATCCTACTTTTTTGCACGGGATAAAAGAATAATGCAATTTTGTGCCATTAACTTTGGTCCCACTTCTCAATCTATTGACTTTTTCAAATTTAATTCAGTACAACATGTTTTGTCATGTCATGTCATGGATTAAAGATGATCTTAGGTTTAGTTTATGTACCTTACTCCTACAACTACGCCAAAATCTTTTTCTAATGCTTTTCGCAAGTACTTCTGGAAATCAAAAGTGGTTTCTTCATCAAAATGAGCCTACATGGGAAGAACAATGGGAAAAGAAAGATATAAATTTGGTTGTTTGTTATTTACTTATGTTGGATAAATATTATATTCTACATTCGGTTGTGCAATACCATAATGAATCCATGTCGAAGGATGAAATAATCCACTTTGGAGACAGATCCATAGAACTGTCGAAGAAAACTAGCCTGAAAATATAAATAAAATGGGTGATAGTTTTTTAGTGTAGATTCTTATAAATTTTAGTTCTTTTTTCTGTTGTTTTTTCAAAAAAATAAATAAATAAATAAAATCGGTTGTTTGCAAATATATATGGGAAACCTTTTACTTTTATAAAACTTACCGGCAAACGAAACAACCTGAGTCCGCTCCAAAACCTTAGATGTCGCTTTCCAAATGATGTTTGATGAACAAATTGGAACCTTCGTGGATCTAGATAGGAAAAGGAAATATTTTCATTTACCCAAATCCCTTTTTTTTCTTTTCTTTTTGTTGTTCTTTTATAGCAAAATTTTCATTTTGTAAATCCAAATTTAGCATGTCCTAACATGATACCTTTTTATCCTTTTCATTTGATAAAACTTGCACCAAAAAGGTGATATTAAGACTAGCTCATTAGACCTCAAAGTCAATATATTTTGTATCTTGAAACTAGATTACCAAGAAACTAGGAATATTTGCTTACTAAAGATTAAGTATTAACTATGAAATAAAGACGATTTAATACCGTTTGAATATTTGTACTCCAATGTTCTAGTTATTTCCTCCCAAGCCTCCCAATTTCTCATCTGAATGAGTGAACACACGTCAAATTTTGGTCAAAAAAATGCATGAAATGAAGTCAACCCATGTTTAAAGAACTTCAATTACAACTTCCCTTCCTCTTTTCAATACTATTTTTTAACAACGATATGTGAAATGACTGTTATGTCCTTAACAAGGAAAAGGGGAGTAGAGGTACCTTGAGCATACCAAGACTGAATGTTAAGATGCTAGAAATGACATGGGAGATTGCAAGAATCGATATTAAGAACTGAAGTTGTTGTACTCCATTTCTTGAAATCAAAGATATCTTCCCCTATAAATCATTCGCATTTCTATTAGAAACTAATTAATATACCAAAGAAAAAACCGTTTATGATTTTATAGAATCAAACCTGATCTGCACATTTCGCTGCCTCTTCGGCATCAAATTCATGATCTTCACAAGGTAGAAAGTTTTTTCCAGCGCTCTTTGGGATACAGATATTAGCGACAGACTCCTCACACACAATCAGCAACAACGATAAGAACCCTAATCTCATCATCTCTGCAAGTTTTCGCCAAATTAAACTAAAGTTCCCATCTTTTTTCATCTTTTAGCTTTGATCATGGTGATCGCAATTCTGTTCTGATCAAATTACATTACCTGATTTAATCCGATCAAGTGCTTTGATCAAAGGTTTCCTTCGTTTCTTGTTGAAGTACTGGTTCAGTTTACACAGTATCGGTCCATGTTCGTCTTTTGACTTTGAAAATAGAGATGTATGCATATGAGTATATTGATTACCTTTGCTAATAGATGGAGAACATGTTCGATGAGAATTGAAACTGCGATTAAACTGAAAGTGACAGTAGCGACTGCCCATGTTGGTGTTACTTCAAGCGTTCTGTTTTCATCTTCTGCCATCTTTTCTTTGTCTATCACTCGGGTTTTTTTGGGTGTCTGGAAGTTTTGATCCGCACTTTTACATGGAATAATGCGAATGATTTTGGAATTTCGTCATGAATGATATTGAAATGAAAGCAATGGTCAAAAGGTGTCAAAGTTGACTCAAAATTGAATTATGCTTCTACAGGTGTTTTTGAAGGAGGGCTCTCTGGAATTAATATGATGTCTTTTATGGAAACAAGTTGGCAATTCCAGTTTGATAGTATTTGTATCAAGAATTCCAGAACAATTATATTTTCCTTTATCTTTTTTTTAACAGCAAAAACATTTGGGAACTTTTTTTTTATCAATCCACTTGATAAAATTATGTTTTTCCATTTATACCCTTTGGAAACCACCGGTCAACTTAACTAATTAACTTGTTTTTCTCAAGATCATAGTTATGATTTTTATACGCTTGGATTAGGAAATCCACAAGACCACAACCATGATTTTGGATTTTGGATTTTGGTTTTTCAACATGATTCTTATTTGGTTTTCTTTTTTACTTTTCTTTTTATGTATTTGTTTTATTTTAATTCTGATTATATATATATATATATATATATATATATATATATATATATATATATATATATATATATATAATTAACAAAATTATTTACAATGTTGAAGCAAAAATTACATAAAAAATCATATAAATGTGATACCGACTCCATACGGATTTATTATTATCACAACTGGTTAAAGATTTTCATTAATTGTCATGTCATACGCTAATAAAAAAAATAAATTTTATTATTGGTGTAACATACCTTGGTATCACGGTAAAAAAAAATATCGATCGTGAACCGCGATATTAAAATAATAGTTCTCACAATACAATAGTGGCATTAAATAAGCATTCACCCTACCCAGGTGATTTTTACAACAAAAATATTCAAACTAATATATATTAAAAAAAAACTGCTTAAAATGGTTTTTTGTTTTAGGTTTATGATTTTGAGTTTTCATTGATATGTTATTTCCTTTTGGAAATTGAATCTTCAAATTCTTTCAAGAAATCCAGATCAATAACCAAAAATATAGAATTCAAAATATTTAAAGATGGGGAGGTGTTTTTTTTTTTTTTATGTTGGATTTTGTAGATAGTATTTTTAAATATACATCAAGTTATAAAATCATCGAAATATAAAATATTCTTCATGTAGCCACAAAGAAAGAAACATAATCACATTTATATCAAATTGTCGTATGAGCTACAAAATTCAAAATTAGTTTTGTAATCCTAAGTTGATATTAACAACATTCACCGAACTCACCAAACATTGATATACATTGATAAGATAACTAGACTAAATAAAAAAGATACAATAGTTATCATATTAAGAGTTATTTCTAATAATCTTTCTAGTTTACATGTGGATATAGCATGATTAACTCTCGATTATGAGAGCCACATAAATTCTTATATATATTCTTTATTTCTCTTCGGGTCTTATGATTGTACGCAAACCAAAAAAATAATTTACTTATATCTACCATAAGTTTATTTCAACATATATTTAGTAGTATAATGCTCTCGCTACATTAGGAATATTTTTTGTTGGAATACTTTAATAATACTGATCGAGTATACATACTCTTTAGGGAAGAAAACCCAAACAAACGATGTACCCAAATTATGCTATTGCCAATAGTGGTCAACGTCAAGAAAACAAACATTCTAGTCTCTCTTATTTGTCTTGTTTAAGAAATCTCAAAACATTTGAATTATATGTTAATTCAAGTTTAAGGAACGATGAAAATTCTAAACATAACTTTTCAAATCAAAATACAAACTTTTAGCAGCCCTTTTGCTTTTAGGCTGCAATTCCTACCTCAACATTCCTATTACTCATAACTTCTCTACACCTACCTACCCATACAAAAAAACCTTTTCTAAAACTCAACCACATTACCAATACCAGCCATTGAAAATGCTCCCCAAGCTTCTGTTTGTTCATGGTGTCTTTTTGAATTCACTTGTTCCTCATCATCTACAAGAAGAGAACCTTTCTTAACGTAACTTGTTGCAGGTTGAGTCAAACCTTCGGTCAATGAAAAACCAAAGAGTCTACAACTATCTTTACACTTTGAAACCGATTCTTGTTGCCTGATTTCTGATGGAGCATGTTGGTTATGGCTATTATGGTGCCCGAAATATGGCCCGGGGAAATTGGGTGCCTTTAAATTATGGGGAATGTCTATAGGATTTGAGAAAGGATATTGAGGGATTGCATTTTTGTAAGGTGAAATGGGAGAGTGCCCGTATTGTGGTTTCAAAAATATTTCTTGACCTTGCAAGACCTCGTTGAATTGGAACGGGTTACTATAGCCTATGCCAATGAGGTTGTTAAGATTGTTCCTTAATGAGGATATATGATTATAACCGAAAATTTCTTGACCTTGCAAGACCTTTTGAAATCTCATAGATTTCTCAAAGTCCGATGCTCCTTTTGCAACATCTGTAAGAAATGAGGAATAGGTTAACATTTTTCACATTTTCAGCAAATTGGTTATTCTTCTTGCAATCCCTAGATGTTTGATAGTTGCTGATTGAGTTAGATCTGATTGGGTCAACACCTGAAGGCCTGGCGCAAGTGTGAATCTGACCGAGTAAGAGGCATTTGACCGAGACAGATTTATATGTGTGATATCAAACAATCTGAATCTGACAGAATCAAAACCGGGCTTTTACAGACGCAATAAAAGACATATCAAACATACCCTAAGAAGCATCACGTGGGATGTAGATCAAGTATGCAACAACACATAAGAGCTCAATTCACATTGAAATTGAAACTCTTAATCACTCAGACTGGAACTTTTGACCATTTCTACAAGTATACAAGAGGGACTTGAGGGCCCACTTGAGACTCCAAACCAATACATCACCACAAAACCAACTACGCTAAACCCTATTTTTTGCATTTTCTTAGATAAAAGAATAAAGAAATGATTCTCATACCTTCGGGCACGTGAAAAATGGGCGGAAAACCAGTCTTTATCCTTTTGGCCATGGGTGACAAATTACTCTCGGCTCCGGAAACCAAGTTACACCGCTCAATCTCCCATGGAGAAACTCTGTTTTGCCTTGTTGTAGCTTCCACACCATCCCACCTCACCTGAAAATATATCAAGACAAATAAATAAATAAATAAATAAATAAAACCCATCGGAAAAGCAAGAAAATGAAGATGATCATCAAAATTAAAGACCCACCATTAGACACTTCCATTTCGATCCAGGCCACTTGACAGGATCCACATCGCTAATCCCAGTTATCATCCCTGTACTTTTTCTCTCCCCTGCATCTTCTGTTTCAAAGCGAAGATTAAATCTCATTCCAGGCGAGAATTTGTTGGGAAGAACACTCTGCAGAAACCGATGATATGGTAGAATGAATTCTGATACGCCACCCCTGGAAGAAGCGGTTGGGTTGTAGGAGACATTGAAGACAGTTCTCTGAGATATGGAGTTGACGACGGTGGTGAAATCGTTTAATTGGTGGCGGTAGGTCGCCGGAAAACAAGGTGCGGTTTTTATTTGTGCAGATCGCCGGATACCCAACCTGAGTACCCCATCATCACCCCTGAGAAAAAGAACAGCGTCTCCACATACAAGCTTCTTCTTGTTCACAAAAGCACTCCAACCGGTGGTTAGCAGATGCCGCCGTGGTTGGCCTGTAAAAGTCACCGGAAAATAATAAGTTAATAACTATCATAAAACGAAGGTATAAAAGATTCCGATTATACCTCGATAGATATGGCGGAACTTCCATTCGGTTCCATGGAGATCTTTAGCTACAAGCTCTTGTGAGGGTCTTTGTTGTTTATAATCCTGTAGGATTAATGGTTTATCAGATGCGAACATGATGATAATGATTAATGCCGCCATTTTAGGAAGAAAACTGTAGAAGAAATACCAGAGGAGGGAAGCAATCTTCTGCAGCCCGACGTGGGACAGAGAATCCGCCATGGGTGCTGGTATCGGAAGCAGTGAGAGTTTTGCAGAACATGTGTGGTGTTGATGGTTTTTCATCGAGACCTCCGTTGTCGTCTTCTTCAACCTCTGTTTCACCCCATTTCTTCTCCAGCTGTGAGATTCAAGTCATTCAACCCTAGTCAAGATTCAAGAACCAGAAGATATCGTTTTATGGAGGTAAATCGAAAGGAAACCTGACCTGAACATCGGGAATCAGTGAAACTTGAGCATACACATCGTCGGATCCTAATTCGGCCTGATTCAAAAAAGTTAACAGATGAATGAGTATAACCTGTAAATCTGTGACCTTAATCGGTTTATTTTTTCAGGAAAAGTAAATAAGAAACCCTAATCGTATAGCTTACGTGAAGATTAACGTCGGTGACACGGCAAAAAACGTGGGGAGGGAGATGGACACCGGAGATGGCCGGAGAATCATAGATGCGTAGTTGTTCTAGGTGACCTTGTGGGAAGTAAACGACGGCGTTCCCTTTCTTCGGCAACGAAATTAAAGGTCCAGCACACGCGTGCCACAACTCCAAACTACAGAGCACCGGAGAAGACGACAACAGAGACAACTCCGACGCCGGAGATGCATACGAATCCGACGAGGATGGAGAATCAAGAACCAACGACCCCGGAACCTCGTCAGTATCGTCGTTAATGGTGTTCAGATCAATTAAGCCACACATCATCACAGAATCCAAACCCAAATCAACACTAAAATCAAACCTCCTAATTCGACCAATCACAAACACTATTTCATCAACATTATGAGCACAAAAAGACGCTATAAGTTATAACCCCCACCCACTGGTAAAAACTTCTCTCTTTCTCTCTCTCTATCAGTCTGAAAAAAGTAGAGCTTTTTCAGAGAAATGGTGAGTGTAGAGGAGTACGACTGAAAGAGTAGCTTTTTTCATCAAAAATCAGCTGTTGAAACTTCCAAAAGAAGGTGGTGGTGGTGTATGTATAATTTAATTGTAGATGATGCATACATAAATGTTTAGGATGGATGAAAACGAAGGAGCTGTAAAGCAGTTGGTTAGTATAAAGAGAGAGTGGGGAAAATCTGCAGAGGGAACAGGTGGCGGTGCTGACAGGCCGGGGGTAAAGAAAGCGAAAGATGAGAGCCCCCCTGTAATTGCGGGAGTGAGAAACAATGGTGGCGTGTCCCCTGTTTATTCAACAAATCTATCTTCCTTCTTATCTTTCTATATTATATAATAATAATAATAATAATAATAATAATAATAGTCGAACACTATTCGTTTATTTATTTGAATACCAAAATATATAAACACTACTTGTTATTATATGTAGGTACTGTTTCATTTCGTATATGTTAATCCAGCATGTGAATGTAATGGAACCTTAAGAAATTAATAAAAATTAGTTTCTTTGTTATAAATGAATGAAATGATGATTTTTTCATAAGGAATATGATTTCTTTTCCTTATGCAAGAGAATCTTAAAGGGATAATAATTTGAAAGGGTAACGAACTTTCGATTTTTGTCACATTTAGTCACTAAATTTTTTTTCGTTATCTATTTGTCATTGAACTATTGAAACTGTTCACATTTTACCCTTATGACCGACTGTTACCGGTCATAAGGGTAAAATGTGAACAGTTTCAATAGTTTAGTGACAAATAGATAACAAAAAAAAATTAGTGACTAAATGTGAACAAAAACGAAAGTTCGTTTCCCTCTAAAAAGTTCAATGACTAAATGTGAACAAACTTCTCATTCCTATTGTATTATGTTTTAGCAAAATTATTTATTTTTGTTTAATTGTAGCAACATTTGTTGATGAAGAAATCTATGAAATAAAAAAACAAAATGTAACATCCGGATTTCCAGGTATCATAATTTAAGTATTTTTCTTTTGAGTTAAGAAGAGAGACTCGACGAGTTGACGCCTCAACTCGTCGAGTAAGGTCGCGACTGATGACTCAGATTAATGAATGGACTCGACGAGTCGGTGAGGCGACTCGACGAGTCTACGTTGTTGGCAGAAACCCTAAATCTCTGGGCCCGAGCCATATTTAAAGGCACTTATGGCCTTCAATTGCGACTACCTTTCCCATAAGTGAGAACCCTAGCGAGCTTGAGTGTGTAGAGTGAGAGGAAGAGCTATCTTGAGCTTTTTGGTGTGATAGATCTGGACCCTTCTAGGTCTAGAGAACCGAGAATATGAAGCTTTAGTAGAGTAAACCTTGGGGTTCGAAGTTAAGGAAAAATAACCTTAACCAACAATGTGATGAAATAAAATGATGAGAGATAGGTGATGATAGAAAGACGATGATAATTAGGTAAATAGATGATGATGAATATGTGATGTAGGATGAAAGGAGATACCATAACCTTAACCAGCAATGTAGCGATGTAGTAATCTACCAGAGTATAGATGCCGACCACGAACTATTCTAGACAACCTAGTAGAAACACCAGCAGGCCCATAACCTGTAGGTGATGAATTACGATTTCAGGCGATGTTGTAACTACGTATTCATGCGATGATACTCTAACCCCTTACTATGAATTACGAGTTCAGACGATGTTGTAACTACATATTCATGGGATGTCACAAATTTCGCATGCCAAACCAATGGTCATAATTCACATCAGTGAGAATGGTTCATTTTTTTGTAAAACCAAAATCAAATTGGAAATTTTGATTTTTTATTTTGGAAAATGTCAAACCATTGGTTTTTTATTTCGGTTTTGGTTTTTTGTTTTTTTTAAATATATTTTCAGGGTTTTTTTCTTCATAGATTTCTCCATCAACAAATGTTGCTACAATTTAACAAAAATAAATAATTTGGTAAAACATAATACAAGAGGAAGTTTGTTCACATTTAGTCATTGAACTTTTTAGAGGGAAACGAACTTTCGATTTTGTTCATATTTAGTCACTAAACTTTTTTTTCGTTATCTATTTGCCATTGAACTATTGAAACTGTTCACATTTTACCCCTATGACCGGCAACAGCCGGTCATAAGGGTAAAATGTAAACAGTTTCAATAGTTCAATGGCAAATAGATAACGAAAAAAAGTTTAGTGACTAAATGTGACAAAAATCGAAAGTTCGTTACCCTTTCAAGTCATTATCCCAATCTTAAATGGTTAATCTTCTTGAAAACAAAAAAGTTTTCTTTGTCATATTATTTTTTCATTATTTTTTATTCACAACAAAATTTATCAAATAGTTTTCTTAATGGCTAATTTTGTTCGAAAGTAATTTTCTTTAAAATTAATTAATTTATCAGTTGTCTATGTAATTTGTTCGAAAGTAATTTTTTAATGTAAAAATTTATCAAATAGTTTTTTTGGGCCTCTCGGATCCGCTCCAACAGTGGAGTCACTACTATCATCCGCATGCAGATGTCTCGGATCGGCGTTACCTTACGGCTAAGCGCGTCGGCCACCACATTGGCCTTCCCCGGGTGGTAAAGGATCTCACAATCATAATCATTCACCACATCTAACCACCAACGCTGCCTCATGTTCAGATTCGACTTATCCATAAGGTACCTCAAACTCTTATGGTCCGTGTAAATGGTATATCGGACCCCATAGAGGTAGTGTCGCAAAATCTTGAGGGCGAAGACGACCGCCCCCAACTCCAAATCATGCGTCGGGTAGTTCGCCTCGTGGGGCTTCAACTACCTGGAGGCGTAGGCGATAACATGCCCTCTTTGCATCAATACTGCGCCCAAACCCGAAAGAGGCGCGTCGCAATACACAACAAAATCCTCTACGTCCTCTGGGAGGGCTAAGATCGGCGCCTCGCACAATCTCTGCCTCAGAGTCTCGAACGATGCCTGCTGCTCAGGCCCCGAACGAAAGACTACGGCCTTCTTCGTTAGCCAATTCAAGGGTACGACTATCTTGGAGAAATTCTGGATGAACCTCCGATAGTAGCCGGCTAATCCCAGGTTACTTCGAATCTTAGATGGAGACTTCTGAACCTCCCATCTCATCACGGGCTCCACCTTAGCTGGGTCGACCAGAATACTGTTCTAGTTGACAAGGTGTCCAAGAAACTGCACCTCGCGCAACCAGAGTTCACACTTGGAGAACTTGGCGTACAAGCTCTCCCTCCTCAGAGTATCCAAAACCTCTCGCAAATACTCCTCATGTTGCTCCTGCGTCTTGGAGTAAACCAAGATATCATCAATAAAAACTAGCCACGGACCGATCCAGCATCTGTCTACATATGCCGTTCATGAGGTCCATGAACGCGGCAGGGGCATTAGTGAGCCCGAAGGGCATCACCACGAACTCGTAGTGGCCATAGCGAGTCCGAAAAGCAGTCTTTTGTATATCCTCATCTCTGACCCTCATTTTATGGTAGCTTGACCGCAAGTCAATCTTGGAAAACCAAGATGATCCCTGAAGTTGGTCGAACAAATCATCTATCCTCGAAAGTGGATAACGGTTCTCCATCGTTACCTTGTTCAGCTCCCGGTAATCTATGCACATGCGATGCGACCCGTCCTTCTTCTTGACAAACAGGATCAGGGCTCCACAAGGGGAACTATTCGGCTTAATAAATCCCTTGTCTAGCAGCTCCTACAGCTACTGCATCTCAGGAGGAGCCAACCGATATGGTGCCTTGGCTATCGGAGCCACACCAGGGACTAGGTCGATCCTGAACTCCACCTGTCACTCCAGAGGTATCCCAGGAAGCTCCTCTGGGAACACATCTGCGTAGTCTCGCACTACTGGAACATCGCTCATTGTCGCCTTACCCGCCTCTCGGGTATCCATAACATAGGCGACATACCCAGCACAGCCCCGTTGTAGGTAGCGCCAAGCCCTCGCTGCTGAACACAATGTGGGTCCACGATGTGGCCTCTCGTCGTGGATCACCGACTCTCCCCCACTTGGGGTCCTGACTCGCACTAACTGTTGCGCGCAGTCTATCACCTCCCCATTGGGGCTCAACCAATCCATGCCTATAATCACCTTATTCCCACGCAACAGAATGGGACCAAGTCCACCAGGTAGCGCTCCTCGAATAGCCTCAGAACAAAATTTCTGAAAACTGATGATGCTCGCACCGATCGGTCATCGGTAAGGCTGTCAAATCGGGCAGTCGTGTCGTGTTTTTGTCTGACATGACACGACACGACAATGTTTTGTATAACACGAACACGACACGGCACGATGTCGTGGTTTTTTTTCATTAACACGAAAACAAACCAATTAAAACACGACAACACGACATGACACGAAAAAGATAATATTACATAACTATTAGTGTATTTCATTCATACTTAAAGATATATAACATGATAAAAACGAAAAACACGAAAAACCTGAAAACCACATGCTTAATCGTGTCGATTTATGAACACGAACACGAACACGACACGACATCTTGTTTTTTAATCTTGACACGAACACAAACTCAAATTTTGATTTCGTCTCAATTTCGTTTCGTTTCGTGTATTTTTGTCATGTAGTGTCATAATTTGAAACCCCTAGTCATCGGCAATCTCAACCTCTAAAGGGCAATCCAACATACCCGAAGACTCAGGGAACCTCTTGCTAAGTGCAAGAGAAACAAAAAATAGAGTGGCACCTGAATCGAACAACAGCTGCACTGGGATATGGTTCATATAGAACGATCCTAAACATGTATACACATAACACATCAATATCATAAGCATCAAATAATAAAAACTAGAGAGAATGAATCATACCCGTCACCACAACAGGTGCGGCGTGTGCCTCCTCGGTAGTCAACTGGAAGGCCCAACTCCTCATCATTGAAGCCTCTGTCTCGCCCTGTCGGCCATCTGTAATCCGCAGGGTCGTTGGGGTTGTCGCCTTCATCGGCATTGTTGCTGTCAACTGGGGGAAATTGGCCCTTTTATGGCTCCTCTGGTTGCAGTGGAAACACAACAAACTCTCATGTCTTAATAGGGGGTGCAGGGGCGATACAATCCCTACTGAAGTGTCCCATCTTGCCACACTTGTAGCAACCCGACAATCCCAACCTGCAAGTTCCCTCATGTGGCCTGCCGCATTTCCTGCAGCGGCCTTGTCCCGACTGGCCCTTCGGCCTAGTGTCCACTCCTTTGGGCTTCTTCTCCGAAGCCCCAGTCATATGTCCCTCCTCAGTCTTCCTCTTACGGATATGCTCCAAATCAATCTCTCTCTCTCTCTCTCTCTCTCTCTCTCTCTCTCTCTTTCTCCCTTGCCCTGGCAATCATGGAGTCCATGATAGGATAAGCTGAAAAACTGACATGCTCCCAAATACCGGCTCGCAGCAGGTCATGATAGCGGGCCCTCCTCATATCCTCATCTCCCGCATACTGAGGCACCAATAAATTCCTATCTTGGAACTTGGCGGTGATATCTGTTACTGTCTCAGTCGTCTGCCTCATATCAAGAAACTTCTCGGGCCAAATGCTGAAGCTCCACCGTGGTTGTGAACTCAGCCCTGAACCGGGTCACAAAATCTGGCCATGTCATAGCCTTAACATTCGAGGATCCCAGAGGTTCGCCAACCGACTCCCACCAATCCATGGCCCTGTCCCTCAAGCATCCCGCTGCATATCGCACCTTCGACCCTTCGGGGCAGAAGATAGTCAACTATGCAGACTCAATGTCTGCATTCCATCATCTGGCAGCAATGGGGTCATTCGCCCCATGGAAATCCGACGCACCACTGCTCCTGAAGTCCTTGGAGGACAGTCTGTGTGATCCTGATTGGCTGGTCGCCATGTCACTCCTGAACGCCCTGAGGCGGTCCTCCATCAGATCTACTATCCCTTCCATGATCGACCCAAAGATAACCGGGGTCGCATCAAGGATGCCTCTAGTGATCTCTGATGCAATAAACTCACGTAGCCCCTCGTCCACTGGCTCAGAACCTGAACCTGAACCTGATCCGTCTCCTGAACTGCGAACTGTTGGTCTAGAACGTAGTACCACCATTCTGTAAACACATAATGACAACTGTCAGAAATACTGATATATCTAGAGCGATCACATCTACCACAAGTTCCCTGGTCTTGTCCCATCCTTCCTCGATTCAAGTACGGATCCTATGATTTTAGTAGTATGGGCCCATACTACCTTCCACATCTATTCGTACTTTCCTCAAGAACTGTCTTGACCCCACTAAGTCCCTTCTACTACTAATGTTCTCTGCTGTTCTCAGCCTAAGCTCACCCCTAAGGGAAATCTTCAACTCCAAACCAGTCCTCAGCTGCTGAAGGCCCCTTCGTAATTCTAGTTAGCTATCACCTGAATACTATCACATGCAGTGAGGCTCGGATAATCTTTCGAGTAAGGGACTCATCCCTACAATGGTTAAGACTAAAACGAGAGCTACACAATAGGGTCAAATCCAATACTCTAAGATTATTCAACCCTGATTGCATGTGAATTTGACGTATTCACCTAATGGCTAACTCCCATTACTTAGAGTCCCACAAATCACAAAGCAAACAACATTCAGACAAGAAGGGCACAAACTCAATCAATTCTATTCACATAACAAAATCTGTACTAGCATGCGATATAAGCTTGTGTCATCCCCAAAATCTCGGCCAGAAAAGACCGATTTTCATTTATGCTTTTAAAATAATTTCAGAGTAAATCCTTTTTATTTGAAAGAGTTGCGGAATTTGTTCCCAAAAACAAAACATGATAAAACAATGTTTACCAAATCATTTCATAAAAGAAATGTATTTTCATTATATAATCAAAACTCGGGGTGTCATGTTCCGATACAGACCAATAAGCATAAACGATAACATTACAAGTCATTCAACAAATATATACATATACAGACTTGTAAACAAAACAACTTGATGGTTCATCCATCTTACGCCCTTGCGCCACTTCTTGTAATACAAATAAAACTGAGTGGGTCAGGCTTGGGAGCCTGGTGAGCATATAGGGTTTTCAACCCACAATAAATAATTAAATTTATTATTATTAACCAACAATAACCCAATTACTCATTCCCGTTATTCTCACTTTATGTCCCTAAAATAACTAACACAAGGGACCTAGTCTAAGAATATTTCATGGGGGTGACAACACATGCTTCGAGGGTTTCCCGACAATATATGTCAAATAAGGCAACCATGAGGGGGATGGAATACAGTGAATGAACACCCAAGTTCATTAACACCTACAGGTTATGAGCCTGCTAGCGTTCCACTGGACTGTCTAGAAAAGTCTGTGGTCGTCATCTAAATTCCGCTAGATGACTGGATCAAAACAACATCGAGGCCTCTCATCTGTTTATTACACACCAACTATCTACCCATGTTCTACCCAACATATTAGTAGATAAAACATACATTTTTATACATAGTTTCAAAACCTGTATAGCATGCTCAATCAATACATTTCCACATAACAGATGAGGCACACACACATAACACGTATTTCATATAGAAATAATCAGATCTGTAAGATAGAAGAAAGTGAATATACATTCACACACATAACAACAAAATATACACATAACACGTATCTCGTATAAAATACTTCATAATTATGCGTTAGAAGAAAGCAACAACACATTCACCCATATAAACAACAATATACTTAATACACCCAAATCATACTTGTATTATTATCGTGTTTATGAAAGGTAGTATACACTCACTTGATCAGAAGATGATCGGACAGCATTACGACTTGCAAAAGTAGTAATCCTCAGCAGATCTGGAAGATCTCTACAAAAATCGAACTTCTCGCGGGTAGAGCTTTGGCTCGGAAACCGTACTTCTCGGGATCTTCGGGATCTTGGGACTTGCTTTAGGACTCGGGAATATTACTAGGGCTTCGGGGTTGCTTCGGGGGTTAAAATGCAGAGCTTCGACACGAAATGGAGGAGAAATGAGCAAATAAGCCCGGACCCCTCGCATCCTATTTATAGGAGGCTGAGGCCTCGCAGTACGCGGGGCGGACTGCTCCGAATTCGTCACTGCATGCGTCATCCGAAGTCCTTGAGTGCGAGTGTCGACATTCTACGCTGTATGCGGGGCGTACCTCGGATGAGTCCGATGACTCGTCTTCGGATAATACCGAATTTAATAATTAAATTTAATTAATAATTATTTAATAAACTTCGAAAATTCATATCTTCTTCGTACGAACTCCGTTTTCGACGTTCATTATATCCACGCGAAGGTGAGACTACGCTCTACAACTTTCTTTTAGACTCCGTCGGCTAATTTTGATTTTATTTTTATTATTTATTTTTAATAGGCCGGGACAGAAAAATTCGTTATAGATTCATAACTTCTTCGTTTAACGTCCGTTCTCGCTTAACTTTTTATCGCTTCGATACTAACAACGAGATCTTCGATTCTCGTTTAGATCACTAAGGCTAAATATCGCTCTAACGTAAATTTCACTTTTTACGTCATTTAGCGGTTCCAGTTCTGTCGCGAAACTTCGACAGGTCATAACTTCTTCGTTATAACTCGGATTTCGGCATTCTTTATATCTTCGGAAACCTTGTTTCAACTTCTACAACATTATCTAAAGATATCAAATTTATTTTACACTTAAATTTTGATGCTTATTTTTATTCTTAATTAATCAAACCACATAATTAAGCAATTAAGCACAAAACACATTATACTCAAATAATACACTTCTATTATTTCAAAACGGGTTACAAATGTTAACCTAGACTATTACATTGCTAAAAATGGCAAGCCTAGAAACACAGGCGTTACAATTCTCTCCACCTTAGAATGATTCTGTCCCCGAAATCACATATCAACAAACAAATGCGGATAGCGACCCATCATGTCACTCTCCGTCTCCCAGGTGAGATTCAGCCCATTCGTGTGTTTCCATCGGACAAGCACTAACTCGACCATCTTGCGTCGCAACTTCTTAGTCTTTCGGTCAACAATTGCCTCTGGTTCTTCAATCAACCTTTTGTTCTCATCGATTCTCAACTCCGAAAGTGGAATCATGTCGGGAACTTCCCCAGTGAACTTTCGTAAATAACACACATGAAAAGTGTTATGAATTCCATTCAGTTCTTCTGGTAGTTCGAGCTTGTAAGCTTGGTTCTCAATCCTCTGAAGAACTTTAAACGGTCCAATAAACCTTGGACTTAATTTTCCCCTTTTTCCAAATCTTATAAGTCCCTTCCACGGCGAGACTTTAAGCAAAACCGAATCCCCAACTTCAAAAGTCATCGGTCTTCGCTTTTTGTTAGCATAGCTCTTTTGACGATCCTGAGCCGCTAACATTCTTTCCCTAATTATTTTCAACTTTTCAGCAGTTTGATGAACCAACTCCGGTCCCATAAACTGCTTTTCCCTAGCCTCAAGCCAACAAGACGGCGTACGACACTTTTGTCCATACAAAGCTTGGTAAGGTGTCATCTTAATGCTTGAGTGAAAACTATTGTTATAGGAAAATTCTACCAATGGTAAATGTTCATCCCAATTACCTAGGAATTCCAAGGTACATGCTCTCAGCATATCTTCAACTGTTTATATCGTTCTTTCACTCTGACCATCAGTCTGCGGATGGTAAGCTGTACTTAAACATAACTTGGTACCCATTTCCTCTTGTAGACTTTTCCAAAACCTTGAGGTGAAACGACTATCACGATCCGACACAATTGTTAGCGGAACACCGTGAAGTCTCACAATTTCCTTCACATAAGAATTCGCAAGCTTTTCCATAGACCATTTCTCCCTGGCTGCTATGAAATGCGCACTCTTAGTGAATCGATCGACGACCACCCAAATCATGTCGTGACCATTCTTTGTTCTGGGCAGTTTAGTGACAAAATCCGTAGCAATGTCTTCCCACTTACCCATAGGCACATGCAATGGTTCTAAACTCCCGTACGGTTTCTGATGTTGTGTCTTGACTCTTGCACAAGTCACACACTTAGCCACATACTTTGCAACACCAAGCTTCATCGTCGGCCACAAGTAGTAGGGTTTCAGGTCCCTACACATTTTAGTACTACCGGGATGAATCGAGTACATGGTTTTGTGAGCTTCTTCCATTAGAAGATCTCTGATTCCTCCTATCTTAGGTATCCAAATCCGATCTTGGAACACCTTCAGTCCATGACTGTTTACACCGAACACCAACGTTTTGCCTAAACGTTCCTCCTTTCGGTCATTCTTCTTAGAAGCTTCCTCTTGAGCTTTCTTTATACTTTCCACAATGGTCGAGACAACTTCAATTCTCAACGCTCTTGGCCTTTTCCTTTCAAGATTGACTTTCCGACTGAGAGCATCAGCAACAACATTAGCTTTACCGGGATGGTAAAGTATCTCACAGTCGTAGTCCTTGAGTAATTCCAGCCAGCGTCGTTGCCTCATATTCAATTCCTTCTGATTAAAGAGATATTGGAGACTCTTATGATCAGTGAAAAGTTTGCACTTCGTGCCATAGAGGTAATGCCTCCATATCTTCAGAGCGAAACTACCGCTGCCAACTCCAAATCATGAGTCGGGTAGTTCTTTTCATGCTCCTTCAGCTGTCGAGACGCATATGCTATCACCTTTTCTCTTTGGGTTAAAACACAACCCAATCCAATACCAGACGTATCGCTATAAATAGCGAAGTCTTCGACTCCATCGGGTAGAGAAAGTATCCGTGCCTCGCATAGCTTCTTCTTTAGCTTCTCGAATGCTTCTTTATGCTTATCATTCCAAGCATAAGTAGCTGCTTTGTGTGTCAAAGCTGTCAATGGAGTAGCAATCGAAGAAAAACCTTGGATAAACCTTCGGTAGTATCCGGCTAATCCTAAAAAGCTTCGGATCTCTGTGGGACTTTTAGGTTGTTCCCACTTTATCACAACTTCAATCTTTGCTAGATCAACCATTATCCCTTCTTAGTTGACCACGTGACCCAAGAATTGGACTTCACGAATCCAAAAATCACACTTGGAGAACTTAGCATACAGCTTCTCCTTCTTCAAGACTTCTAACACTTCTTACAAGTGTCTGTCATGCTCCTCCTGGATTTTCAAGTAAATCAGAATGTCATCTATGAACACTATCACAGATTTATCAAGGAACGGATTACAAACTCTGTTCATTAAATCCATGAATGCTCCTGGAGCATTGGTTAGTCCAAACGACATAACCAAAAACTCGTAGTGTCCATATCGGGTTCTGAATGCAGTCTTATCTATATCCTGCTCTCTTACTTTCAGCTGATGATATCCTGACCTTAGATCGATCTTCGAGAAATAGCTTGAACCTTGCAATTGATCAAACAGGTCGTCAATCCTTGGCAACGGATATCTATTCTTTATTGTTGCCTTGTTCAGCTCTTTGTAATCAATGCACATTCTCATGCTTCCATCTTTCTTCTTCACGAATAACACCGGAGCTCCCCAGGGTTATGAACTAGGTCTAATGAAACCTTTGTCAAATAACTCCTGAAGTTGCATCATCAGCTCCTTCATCTCCGTCGGTGCTAGTCGATAAGGTGCTTTTGCAATTGGCGTTGTTCCTGGTAACAAGTCTATTCTGAACTCTACTTGTCTATCAGGTGGTAATCCAGGAAGATCTTCGGGAAATACTTCTGGATAATCACACACCACTAGAATACTCTGCATCACCTTCTTTTCCTTCTTAGCATCGATCACGAATGCTAAATATGATGTACATCCCTTGGTCAAACACTTTCTGGCTTTCATTAGGGAAATGATTCTAGAATTCACTCGACGTTTGTCCCCATACAGCATAAACGAATCTTTTCCAGGATGGTTTACTTTAACTATCTTCTTCTTGCATAAAATTTCGGCATCATTGGCGCTAAGCCAATCCATTCCCAACACGATGTCGAAACCGTTAAGTTCGATAGGCAATAATTCCTCGTGGAACTTATTCCCATTCAGATCGATTAAGATGTTTTTCATACGATGGCTAACAGGTACAAACTTGCCACTAGCAACTTCGACTAATAAAGCATTATCTAGTCTATCAACAGGCAAAGCTAGTTTTCTACCAAATTCATGCGATATAAAGGAGTAGTTGGCTCCAGAATCAAATAAAATTTGGGCAGACAATGTGTTTACGAGAAAGGTACCTAAAGCGACATCAGTTTCATCTTTAGCAGCTTCCAGTGTCATCTGGAATGCTCTCGCCTTCGGCTTTGGTGGAATGTTGGGCTTAGCTGCCTCCTTCTTCTTCGGACAGTCTATCAAAATGTGCCCCTCTTCATTACAACCAAAACACATCCTTTTGTTGTTCGGACATTCATTAGCAAAATGTCAAACCTTTCCACACTTGTAGCAGGTTACATCCTCGCTACACTTCCCAAAGTTCTTTTTCTTACGCTTATCACACCACTTCGCTTTGCCTCCTTTTCCTCCACCAAACTTTTTCGAATCAGATTTCGAAAATTTGTTTTTCTTACCGGAACCAGATGTTCCCTCAAACTTTCTCTTCTCACCAACCTCAACCTTGTTGGTGGTTCTCCCCTTAATCATGTTCTCAACAGACTTGGCAGCCCAGATAGCTGCCTCTAGAGTGTGTGCCTGACGTACTGGCACCTCGTACTCCCATGGGAGTCCCTTCATATACCGGTCCACCTTTGTCAGCTTGTCTGGAACGATACGCAAGGCAAACTCCATCTTATCGGTGAAGTTATTGGTGTATTCATCAACTGACATGCTGCCCTTCGTCAATGTCAAAAACTTGTTCTCTAGGTCCAATAGATTTTGAGCCGAGCAGAACTTGCGCTGGAACTGCACCAAGAACTCTGCCCATGACAATTGCAGTGGCTCATTTGGGCTTAAAGTCTTCCCTAGAGTGTTCCACCAACAAATGGCTCCACCTCAGAACTGACGCACTGCATAGATAGTCTGCAACTTGCCTCTGCAGCCATAAGTCATGAAGGCCAATTCCATTTCTGAGATCCAATCCATAACTCTAATCGGATCCTCCTTTCCATTGAAGGTCGATGGTTTGCAAGTTAGAAAGTCCTTGTACTTGCATCCCATTCCATCATTCCTTCCATCATGGTTGTCTCGCCTAACTATCGGTGGGTTGGCTTGACCAACAGACCCACTGAAGTTTCGACCTTCCGAGTGCCCTTCATTTAATTCGGGCTCTTCCACATGAATTGACAGTTCTTCACGATTCTGTTGAAGCAACCGTCTAGTCTCCTCCATTTGACGATCCAACATTGTTTGAATCATCCTTTGTACACCAGCCATTGTTATTGGCTTCGGTGCTGCAGCTACAACAGGTAATTGGTCAATCACTGGTGGTTGATTCCTATTTTCATCAACATTTCCAACTCCACTTCTTGTTCTCACCATTTTTGATCTATACACCAAATAAGGTGAAATTAGATCCTTATTCACGATAGATATTCAAATCATCCTTATCACCCCGAAATGTTTACATGCTAGTTCTAATATCGTAGACGTACGCTTAGAATCCTACACACATAAGGTTTATAGATCCGGTCGGCAACAGACCATATATCCGAACAAATAATATCATATATGGCAAACATATAACATTTAGCACATAAAAGTATTTTAGGCAACTTTCCTAAAATAAACTAGTGCTCGTGTCTAAAACATAACAGACACATATCTCCAAACTTCACTTAGCATTCTAAGTTTAACTCTAGAAATCCTACAAATTCCTAGTTCGCTTAAACTAATGCTCTGATACCAACTGTGACATCCCTAAAATCTCGGCCAGAAAAGACCGCTTTTCATTTATGCTTTTAAAATAATTTCAGAGTAAATCCTTTTGATTTGAAAGAGTTGCGGAATTTGTTCCCCAAAACAAAACGTGATAAAAGAATATTTACCAGAGCATTTCATAAAAGAAATGTATTTTCATTATATAATCAAAACTCGGGATGTCATGTTCCGATACAGACCATAAAGCATAAACAATAACATTACAAGTCATTCAACAAATATATACATATACAGACTTGTAAACAAAACAACTTGATGATTCATCCATCTTATGCCTTTGCGCCACTTCCTGTAATACAAATAAAACTGAGTGGGTCAGGCTTGGGAGCCTGGAGAGCATATAGGGTTTTCAACCCACAATAAATAATTAAATTTATTATTATCAACCAACAATAACCCAATTACCCATTCCCGTTATTCTCACTTTATGTCACTAAAATAACTAACACAAGGGACCTAGTCTAAGAATATTTCATGGGGGTGACAACACATGCTTCGGTGGTTTCCCGACAATATATGTCAAATAAGGCAACCATGAGGGGGATGGAATACAGCGAATGAACACCCAAGTTCATTAACACTTACAGGTTATGAGCCTGCTAGCGTTCCACTGGACTGTCTAGAAAAGTCTGTGGTCGTCATCTAAATTCCGCTAGATGACTGGATCAAAACAACATCGAGGCCTCTCATCTGTTTATTACACACCAACTATCTACCCATGTTCTACCCAACATATTAGTAGATAAAACATACATTTTTATACATAGTTTCAAAACCTGTATAGCATGCTCAATCAATACATTTCCACATAACAGATGAGGCACACACACATAACACGTATTTCATATAGAAATAATCAGATCTGTAAGATAGAAGAAAGTGAATATACATTCACACACATAACAACAAAATATACACATAACACGTATCTCGTATAAAATACTTCATAATTATGCATTAGAAGAAAGTAACAACACATTCACCCATATAAACAACAATATACTTAATACACTCAAATCATACTTGTATTATTATCGTGTTTATGAAAGGTAGTATACACTCACTTGATCAGAAGATGATCGGACAACACTACGACTTGCAAAAGTAGTAATCCTCAGCAGATCTGGAAGATCTCTACAAAAATCGAACTTCTCGCGGGTAGAGCTTTGGCTCGGAAACCGCACTTCTCGGGATCTTCGGGATCTCGGGACTTGCTTCGGGACTCGGGAATATTACCGGGGCTTTGGGGTGGCTTCAGGGGTTAAAATGCAGAGCTTCGGCACAAAATGGAGGAGAAATGAGCAAATAAGCCCGGACCCCTCGCATCCTATTTATAGAAGGCTGAGGCCTCACAGTACGCGGGGAGTACTGCTCCGAATTCGTCACTGCAAGCGTCATCCGAAGTCCTCGAGTGCGAGTGTCGACATTCTTCGCTGTACGCGGGGCGTACCTCGGATGAGTCCGGTGACTCGTCTTCGGATAATACTGAATTTAATAATTAAATTTAATTATTAATTATTTAATAAACTTCGAAAATTCATATCTTCTTCATACGAACTCCGTTTTCGACGTTCATTATATCCACGCGAAGGTGAGACTACGCTCTACAACTTTTTTTAGACTCCGTCGGCTAATTTTGATTTTATTTTTATTATTTATTTTTAATAGGCGGGACATAAAATTTCGTTATAAATTCATAACTTCTTCGTTTGACGTCCGTTTTCGCCTAACTTTTTATCGCTTCGATACTAACAACGAGATCTTCGATTATCTTTTAGATCACTAAGGCTAAATATCGCTCTAACGTAAATTTCACTTTTTACGTCATTCAGCGGTGCCGGTTCTGTCGCGAAACTTCGACAGGTCGTAACTTCTTCGTTATAACTCAGATTTCGGCATTCTTTATAGCTTCGGAAACCTTGTTTCAACTACTACAACATTATCTAAAGATATCAAGTTTATCTTACACTTAAATTTTGACGTTTATTTTTATTCTTAATTAATCAAACCACATAATTAAGCAATTAAGCACAAAACACATAATACTCAAATAATACACTTCTATTATTTCAAAACAGGTTACAAAGGTTAACCTAGACTATTACATTGCTAAAAATGGCAAGCCCATAAACACAGGCGTTATAAAGCTCGTATAATCAGGCATAACCTAAGTAGGCTATCCTACCTCTGTCTGACAAACACTATCATGCAGCTCCAAAAGCACATATAACGGGCACATAAGGCCTCCTTCCTAGATCCTTAGTCCTAATCTAGCATGATGTTCTACTAAATTGATAATCATAATATAAACTTGTATGGGTAATTTGGGGAAAACTTACTTGAGCTCGGCCGGTTGTGCACATCACACACCTTGTTCTTTCTCCAAAATCTTTAACTTAGATTTTAGAAAACCATTTTCTTTGTAAAAATCTTTTAATCCCTCGATTTGAGTCCAGACACTCCTGAGGGTGTGTCTGAATCCCTCAAACCAGGGCTTTGATACCTACTTCTAACATCCCAAATTTCGAGTCGAAAATTTTCAATTTTATTATAACGGTTTAGAAAACATTTATAAGAAAACCTCATTAAGTCATATCATTTCGTAAAACAATAATCTCATGTCTGAAATCATATCATAAAAATAGTAACTATGTCAGAGTACAATCCCAATAAATTTCATAATGCAGAACTCCAATGTCTGTGTATGATGTGCAGCTACCGCGCCGGCTCCTTCCCCTTCGCTGAAGAGGTACCTGAAACAAAACTAAAAACTGTAAGCATGAAGATTAGTGAGTTCCCCCAACATTCCACATACCATACAATCACATAGCATACATATTGTCGGGCAATTATGGGGTGCTCGACCTACCCGGTACGACCATTCTGGGGTGCTGACCTATCCGTGTCAAGTCATTCTGGGGTGCTGACATATTCGTGTCGAGCCATTCTTGCGTGCTGACCTACCCTTCGGTTCTAACAACCGAACCTCGGGTACTATTCCACCCATACTGCTACTATCACATATATCATAACATAAACATACTGTCAGGCATATCTGGGGTGTCCGACCTACCCTGCGGTCCTAACAACCGAACTTGGGGACTAGTCCCCACCTACTACCACTATCACATATAAAATAACATACTAACACATAAACATACCAGGTAGTAGCAAAATAGACAATTATCACAAAGACAATCATCTCAACTACTAGTGGGCCAGCCTTGGTGCCTTAGACCCACTTCTATTGGAAGGTAACTCACCTCGTATAAATGAATGTTGTCTATTCGAGTGCGAAGTCCCTGCCTGCTGCTCCGGTGATTCTCCAGCTATAATTCCCATAAAGACACTTAATCAGAAGCTGATAACTACTCTTAGGGTAAAATGACTATTTTAACCTTGGCCAAAGTCAATATCCTGGTCAAAGTCAACTTCCAGTTGACCTGACTCGCCGAGTTGGGCCGCCAACACGATGAGTCCCTATTCTTTCATCTGACCCCTTTCCCGACTCTACTCGTCGAGCTTAGCAAGGACTCAACGAGTTCTCCTTCTACAATATCATCGAATGAACCTTCATCTGACTCGTCGAGTTGTATTAACAACTCGTCGAGTTCACCTTCATCCTATGAACATTTCCAGTCTACGACTCGCCAAGTTGTATGAACAAGTCGTCGAGTTCATCTTCAAGGATTGGGAGATTGCCTTGGACTCCTCGAATCTGTCCGTACACTCATCGAGTCCTATGATTCCCATGTCCATAGCTAAGTCTGATACGTTGGGTTACTCCCCTAGAACCCTCTAAACCCTTCTATCACTCAACTAGGTTCCTTTGAACCTCAACAGATTGGGGACTCAAGCCCCGGACTCGCCGAGTTCCAAGAACAAATCGCCGATTCGATGTTTTCTAAGTATTATATCTCGATTTCTGATGTACAACACTCATCCAAAAGGTAGATCTAGGCTTCTAAGATCGATCTAGCACGTAAAGTTAGAAACGTTACGCGCATGCATGGGAGTATAAGCTTAAAGGACCCAAAAATCAGGTCTAAAGGTGCATAGGACTCTCAATGGCTACAAGGTTGGCCACTTTATGCCATGTAGTCCGCTAAGGACCCTGGATCTTGATCTTAACCCCCAACCATGCTTGCACTCATGATTGGTCACCAAAAAATGGTTCCTAAAATCCCTAATTTACTTCAAAAAGGGATCTAGAACATGAATGAACAAGATATAAGCTTTATACCTCCAAGGAACTATAGATGCTACACAAAATTGAAATCTTCTGGTTTCCTCTTGGCTCCTCAAGCTTTTCCTTCCTTCTTGTGATCCCAAACCACTAAAATCACCAAAAAGGGCCTTAGATCTCACAAAACGATTAGGGATTCAGTATGAGGTGTTCTGGGAGCATAAGGGGCGATGAAGGCTGCAATAAGATGTTTAAATAGGGTGCAATCCATCGGATTCAGGGTTTCACTTAAACAACACCTACTCGCCGAGTCAGTATACCGACTCGTCGAGTTGGTCACTTAAAATTTTCGCGGATCCCGACTCTACTCGACGAGTTGGGCCTCCAACACGTCGAGTCCCGTAGAAAAACCTAAGAATACTTTGAATTAAATGCGTACCAGGAATCTGGTGCTACATCGACCCGTGCCCTAGATCTAATACCATTTGTAACATCCCCCCTTCTGGAACGTATCACAATGTTGTCCGCTTTGGGATCCCGTCACGAAAACTTCCTATGGGGTCACCCATCCCTAGATTGCTCTCACCCGGACACGCTTAACTGCAGAGTTCTTATGGGATCTGCTGCCCTTACTGCTTTAAAACACGTTGTGAAAAGGAAGGTATCCACACTCCTTATAAAGTGATGGGTATTTGATGTTGCGTCTTGGGCTCGCCTCTTAGCCCATTTTGTATACGGTATGGGCCTGTCCATCCGTATCTTGTTTTATTAGGGTTTGTGTATTAATAGATGCTTGCATGCATCTTTTTGGTAACTGATAGATCGTTTTTTACGTGTAATTAAGAAGATCTCTTTTGTAACCCTAAAATCCTCTACAACGGAAGTTCTTTATCGAGCTCTGCTGAGGATTGAACATTCTAATCATTCGACTCATTCAGATCCATATTTGGGTATTGTTTCATTGTTTTACTTTCATTATCTACCTGTTGCAAAGATCTAATCGATCAAAGAGTCTTTTATATCTCATCAATTGGTATCAGAGCAGGAGGCTGTGTAATTCATACACATCTCTTCTGTGAAAGAAGCTATTAGGGTTTATTTCGCATTAACTAATATTTATTGAGCCGTCACTCCATAATTGATGTATCTCATTACTTATTCATTTTGCCCTAATATTATATATTACAAGTCTGATCTTTCAAACAGGTTAAACGATCAAGCATGGACGATTCTCAATCAAATCCTATCAACATCTCAAATAGTATTGGGTCAACAACAAAGATTCCTATCCTTTACACCCATGATTACGAAGTCTGGGCACATCACTTTGAAGATTATATCATTGGATCTGAAGACAATGGATATCTTATTTGGGAACCAATCGTGTCTGGACCATTCGCTCATTCAGCAACGTCAAGAATCATTAAAACTCAGAAAGAGTATAATGATCTGTTGAAAGACGTAAAAGATGTTGCCCAAGACGAAAAGGATAAATTTCAGTGCAATATTAAAGCATTGAGACTAATCAGATTCGCTCTTCAATCTGACACTTTCAGGCTGGTGAGTTCGTGCAGCACTGCTAAAGAAATATGGGATAGGCTGCGAGAGCTATATTCCACAGACGAAGATCTCGAGCATTCAATTCAAACCTTACTTTTGTCTGAATTTGGTGAATTTAAGCAGAATCCTGAAGAAACTGTCACTCAGATGTTTGATCGCTTCAATCATCTTCTCAGTAAGATGATTAAACACGATATTGAAAGGAAGTTGATTGAACAAAAGGTTACGTTTTTAAACGGTCTTAGATCTGAGTGGAGAGCAGTTGTGTCCACTGTTAAAGCACATGAGCAATTCAAATCTTACTCATTAGAAAAGCTGGTAGGGATTTTGAAATCCCAAGAAAAGATTGTCTTGCAGGAGAAAAATGTGGTTTCGAGCTTGGGGTCATTGGCACTTCTGTCCAAAAGCAAAGGCGTGATGGAAGATGAAGACCTTAACTTAGAAGACCATGACCTTACCTCTGAAGACTATGCAATGATGGTGTCAAACCCGAAAAAGTTCATCAAGAAAAGGTTCCCTACCAATAAGAACCGTAATTGGCAGGGAAGTTATAGTTCTGAAAAGGTCAAGGAAGAACCAAAGACAGAAGAACCAAAGAAAGAACCGAAAGCTGAAGGAGATTCGGGAGTGAACTGCTACTATTGTGGAGGAAAGAACCACTATGCCAAAGATTGTGTCCTAAAGAAAATGGCAGAAAAGGATGAGGAGAAAGATGAAGAAGCTATGTTAATGAAGAAGCTGGAAGAGATAAAGAGAAAGAAAACTATCACTAACCCTTCAATGAATGCTTTAATTGTACAGGGTTCTGTAGCGGATGATGAGTTCGGTGGCGTGGAGGTCTGGTCAACCGACTCTGAGGATGATGAAGTTAGGAATCCATCTCATGGAAAGGCTTATGTTGCGAAAGATGAAGGAAGTGGTGGAAAGTGCTTAATGGTGTCGGATGTATCCCAAATGAGGGGATACAACACAGACAGTGGGAATAGAGACATGAATCTCTCATCTAGATAGCAATTTAACTCAAACACGGGTCACCAATTCTAACCTAACTGACCAAATAAGCAGGGTGTCTTCAAAGAGTGAAGAACGGAGGATGTGGATAGAGCTGAAGGAGGCGGAGCTGATCAAATCCGAAGACGAAAACATTTATTTGCAAAGAGATAATTTAAAACTTTTGAAACAAAGAAATGTGTTTTGTTTGATTGCTAAGCGTCTTTATTCTAACATTACTCAACTACATCTTAACTGCGAAATAGGACAGAAAATTCATCGCATAACTTTGCCCTTCCTTGAGTTTTAGGAAGATGAAATCGACGCTGAAGCATACAATTGCGAAAGTGTAGTTTCATCTGAGGATGTAAATCCGACTTATATGTATGGCCTAGACAAAATCGAATCTTTCATAAAGTCCAAGGACCATAAGGACATGCTGAAAAACCTTTTGGATGAAAATGATAAACTGAATCTAAAGACCGAAACCATACAAAAGTTTGACTCATTGAATGCCAATTTGGGCTCAGAAAATAAAATTAATGTTGAAAATGCATCTGAGCTTAATGAGGATGATGATATGAGTGAAATTTCTGTAGAGGATGAAGTTGACTGTTCTGAGTTTGTCAAGAGCGAACCCGAAAACCACAAAAATCTTATCTCAGAAAATTCTGTGGAGTTTGCTCGCTTGTCCCAACAAAAGTCCCCGATCCTTGAAGAAAAGGCTGTTGTATACCAAAAGGTAAGGACGACTCCAAATCAGGTGTACAAGGTCACAGGTGTAACCGAACATCAGACAGCCGAACTCACAGCCATTGTAAACGAAGATAATGCTGATGGTTGTGATGAGTTCTTCTGGTCCGCCCCTATCGACAATGCTGATGAAATAGTTGGTCTATCAAAGCGAACATCCTGGAAAACAAAAGGAAGATATATTCCAGAGCCACTGAACAAGCCTGATAACTTTGATGTGCCAAGCACTACTGGCACTAAAGAAATCCCATTAGATGAAGTCACCCCTTCTACCGAAAACTCATCTACAACAAACGAACCTATTGTTCAAAAGCCAAAACAAAAGGCTAATATTCACAGGCAACCCAAACAGGTGAAAAACCAAAAGCAACAGAGGAATCTGCAATACAAGAAGAATCTCTCAGAGCGAAAACAGTTCTGGCAATCTCAAAACGATCATTTTTTTTATCATAATAGGAAGTCAGGGAAAAGGGATGTTAGACCGCAAGAAGGTATTCACAACTGAAAGCATAGGTTCGGCTCAGAGCACTCAAGCAACCGAAAGCACAGGTTCGGTCTCGAGAGCACAGGTTATCAAGGCTAAAGGTTCGGTCTATCCCATGACCACCAACAAAAAGGTCACCTAGAATATCAAGTCAAGCTAAATTCTCTCTTTCTAACTCTTCTCAAACCTCATTCTAAATCCAATTCTGTTCAAACTCAGAATCCAAAATCTTCAACAGATTTGAAAGGAAAATCGAAGGTTTCCTTGGTCAAGAGTGATCAAAAGAATCCTAAAGTTCAAACACCTGAACCTAAAATCAAACCAACTGCAACAAATCCCAATAAAATTAAAGTTTACACCATTCAAAAGAAAAATGAAACAACGTTAATAAAAAGAACATATTTCGTTGATATCTCTCTCACTATTCCTGTTCCTGTGAAAGGCTCACGTGGACCCAAGAAACTTTGGGTTCCTAAATCTGCTTAATTTTTGCAGGTTATCAGTGACGAGCAGTTCGACAAAGAATGGTATATTGACAGTGGATGCTCGCGTCACATGACAGGAAGGAAAGAAGAGCTGAGAGAATTTCGATCTCTTTCAAATGGTGGAAATGTCAAGTTTGGGAACAACTCGTATGGCACGATTAAAGGTTATGGTATGATAACGAATGGAGAGTTCACAATAAGAAAGGTTTCATATGTTGAAGGACTGCAGCACAATCTCATCAGTGTGTCTCAGCTTGTTGGAGGTACTGGTCTTAAAGTTTCATTTGATGATGAGGGTTCGGAAATCATAGAGAAGAAGACAAAAAGGGTAATTCTCAAATCAGAGCGCAAAAGAGAAATGTTTCCTCTCAATCTCAAACCTATCAAAGGAAACCCAGCTATTTGTCTGTTATCCAAAGCACATTCTGATGAAAGCTGGCTGTGGCACCGAAGGCTCTCCCATCTCAATTTCAAGGATATTAATAAACTCATCACAGGAGGTCATGTTAGGGGTCTTCCATTGCTTAAGTTTGATCGAGAACATTTGTGTGCTGCATGTGAAATGGGTAAGCAAAGTCGTCAAAGTCACCCATCCATCGTAAACACAAAGGTTGTTGAACCACTTGAGTTAATTCACATTGACTTGTGTGGTCCATCTTCTACTGAAAGCATAGGCGGTAACAAGTATATTCTTGTTATTGTCGATGACTTTTCACGTTTTACATGGGTGTTCTTTCTGAAGCACAAATCTGAGGCAACTCACAAGCTGAAGCTGTTTATCAAGCAAGTTGAAGTGCAGCTGAAGAAAGTTGTACGGAACATTAGAAGCGACAATGGGCTGGATTTCAAAAATAAAGAATTTGAAGAATTTCTAGCAGATAAAGGAATCAGTCACAACTTCTCAGCTCCCTACACCCCTCAACAAAATGGAATTGTCGAAAGACGAAACCGATCTTTGTGTGAGGCGGCCAGAACCATGTTAAGTTTCGCTTCCTTACCATTATATTTCTAGGTTGATGCTATTTCTGCAACTTGTTTTACTCAAAACAGGTCCTATCTCAATAAGCTTTTCACTCTCACCCCTTATGAGATCATCAACAACAGAAAACCGAATGTCAAATTCTTCCACGTGTTCGGCTCACGATGCTTTATCTTCAATTCTAAAGAACATCGTAACAAGTTCGACGTAAAAGCCGATGAAGCTTCGTCAAAAGGATAAACGCTACTGAAGAAGCAATTGGAGAAATTTTCACTCAGACAAGTCATGTTACGGCCTCGATTGCTAATTTGTTTGAGCAGTTTGTGGAGTTATTCGATGAACCTGAGAAAGCTACTCTCTCTGAAGCCAAGGCAGCAGACAACAAAATCAACCATCTGAAGCAAATCGTCGATGAAGCTGCCAAACGACTGGGTGACGGAGAATCAGCTCCAAATAAAACTTCTCAGCACAATGCACCAGTTGAGGGGGAGCACTCTGATCTAGTAGCACCCGAAGGTACTGTAGCACCCGAACGCTCCACAGCACTCGAAGGCACTGTAGCACCCGAAGGTACTGCAGCACACGAACGCTCCACAGCATCTGAAGGCACTATATCACCCGAACACTTCATAGCACCCGAAGGTACCATAGCAACCGAAAGTTCAAAATCGTCAGAGAGCACAACTACACCCGAAAGTCCCACTGCACCAGAAAACTCATCATTCGAGGGGGAGAATGCCAATACGTTTTATGACGAAGATAGTTAATCAGAATTGGAAGAATTAGTGAACGCTGAATTGGATCCTTCCTATGATCTAAATTACCCTCCTCTTGTCAAATGGACTAGAGATCATCCTGCTTCACAGGTTGTGGGTGATGTCTCTGAAAAGGTGTTGACCAGATCTCAACTGAAGGCAAAACAAACTTTTTTATTTTCCAAAGTTGAGTTCTGCATGTTTAATTCTTTCGTCTCAAAGGTTGAACCAAAAACAGTAAACACTGCTCTTGATCACTCTGATTGGGTTCAAGCTATGCAAGACGAACTTAATGAGTTCGAAAGAAATAAAGTTTGGCGTCTCATTCCAACTCCTCAAGATGCCTCCGTTGTTGGTCTCAAATGGGTCTTTAGAAATAAAATGGACAAGGAAGGTAACGTAATAAGGAACAAAGCTCGTTTAGTGGTGAAAGGATATTGCCAGGAAGAAGGAATTGACTATGAAGAGACTTTTCGCTCCAGTTGCAAGGCTGGAATCTGTTCGAATATTTCTTGCCTATGCAGTGCACAAAAACTTCGAGGTCTACCAAATGGACGTCAAATGCGCTTTTCTGAATGGAGAACTTGAAGAAACAGTCTACGTGGAGCAACCTCCTGGTTTTTTCAATGAGAAGTTCCCAAATCACTGCTATATTCTGGACAAGGCAGTTTACGGTCTGAAACAAGCACCTAGGGCTTGGTATGAAACGCTTACTAAGTTTTTAAAGATGTCCAAATTCAAACAAGGTTCGGTTGACCCAACCTTCTTTCGTAAGAAGGAAGGTAACCACCTTATGATTGTACAAATCTATGTCGATGATATCATCTTTGGCTCAACGAATCCCAGCTTAACAGCTGAATTCAGAAAGCTGATGGAGACTAAATTTGAAATGAGCTCCATGGGTCCGATTAATTTTTTCCTTGGTTTAAATATTAGACAGGGACCCGAAGGCATCTTTATCAACCAGGAAGCATACACCAAAACTCTTCTTGCCAAATTTGGTATGATGGGAGACTCAAAGGTCAAAGTTCCAATGGCATTCGGCACCAAACTCGCACCTTCGCTGGAGAAACCGGCAGTTGACATTACGCTATACTGCCAGATGATTAGGTCCTTAATGTATCTTACTGCTAGCAGGCCTGATATCATGTTTTCCGTATGTTATTGTGCTAGGTTTCAGGCGAATCCTCGAGAACCACATATGCTTGCAGTGAAAAATATACTCAGGTATCTGAAGCGAACTACCTCTCTCGGTCTATGGTATCCATCAAACTCAGGCTTCTTCGTTCAAGCCTTCTCTGATGCAGACCTTGGAGGATGCGGTTTAGATAGGAAAAGCACCACAGGGGGTTGCCAATTCCTTGATGGGAAGTTGGTCAGCTGGCAGTCAAAGAAGCAAACCTGCGTTTCCCTTTCTACAGCCGAAGCAGAGTACATCGCAGCCGCCTCTTGCACATCTCAAGTCATTTGGATCCAAATCCAACTCAGAGATTATGGACTCAACATGAAAAATATCCCACTATATTGTGATTCAGAAAGTGCAATTAGGATCTGTCATACCCTGGTGCAACACTCTAAGACCAAGCATATAGCACCGAGGTATCACTTCATTAAGGATCATGTGGAGGATGGAAATGTCGAAATTCACTTTGTTAGAACCACTGATCAACTGGCCGATATTTTCACCAAATCCCTACCTGAAGCAAGTTTCAATAAGATCCTTCAAGGACTAGGACTGATGGAATCAGAATCGGTACCAAAAACACCATTTCAAAGTTAAAAGTTAGAAGCGAAATGAACCGAACGCTCGGTCTATTTCGGGTTCGGTCCCATTGCACATATTTTCGCTCAATCTCAAAAAGGTGTTGTCTATGGTTGTATCCTTTTGTAAAAAGTTGTTTTCCAAAAATCCAAATTTTTTTTGAACTGAAATGAACCGAGCGTTCGGTCCATTTCGGGTTCGGTTCAATTTTTTTTTTATTTTATTCTATTTGGTTTTTCTCTTTTCAAACTTGTTTAAATATCGATGGGACAGGTTTCGTTCTCACAATTTATAATAGTTAAGCGTCCCTAGAAGCATGCTGCTGCATGTTGTCCAAAGCCTCAACTGATTTTGAATAAAAGCCTTAATGACTAGGTATATACAAACCTTGTCTTCCCAATAAGGCTGCTCCATTTATTCTAATCCTGAGCTACCTTACTCTTTTCTCATATGGGTTAAGAGTTTACTGCTTGGTCACTATTTTCAGCAGAGGTACTATAGTTTCTCTTCACCACCTTAATATTTCTCTCCATCATATTTCGGTCTCATATCGTAACCCTTGAGACTCTCAGAATTAACCACTGAGGTTTATGGTTACACAATCTCTGTGTTTATGATCTGAGCCTTGTGTCACTATGTGCTTAGTGAAACCCAAAATTCAATACCTAACATGAATTGACGGTAAACATGAAATCTCTTTTCGTTGTGAGATTCTTATGAAATTGTTATTTACCATAACATTTCTTCCCTTAGAATCCAGTTTTAAATTTATTTTTGAGATTTCACCATCACACATCTTCAATAAGTCACTATATACATAATCCAACCTACTTGTTCAACAGACCACATCGGTCTCACAGGTACTTCATTTAGTCTCGGTCTTATGTCAAGGTCCGAGATTCTAAACTGAAGCAAAAGCCACCCTTTTAAGCCTTATAAAAAGATGCCTTTCAACACTTCTTAGTAAGTGATTGATCGTACGTCAACGGGAATCCATACAGACACTTTAAGGTCTCTCTTGACCTTGAAGAAAGTGATTCGTGCCCGGGATCAACTGTTTTGTGTCTATATTGACATCACAAATTCCCACATACATATTGCTTTATTTCCTTTTCTTTGACACTCTATGCACGAAAATCTTTGATTTTCCAAAAATCTCGTTCGGTTCCATCATAATCCTGTGTTTGGATGACAACTATTTAACAGATAAGATGCTGACTCAGCCGACAGAGTAACGGCTTCAATAGTGAGTTGACGGGCACGCGTGCAAAACAGAACAATTTTTCTCTCTCATGTGTAATCATCGGGGGTGCCAACCGTCGCGCTTCTGTCACATCCGAAACCGTTTCGTGTATTAAGAAGATTTGGGGGATGATTTTTCTCTTTCCTCTACCCACAGTATAAAAGGAACACCTCTGCTTCATTCCATACTTACAGGAATCAAAACTCAAATGAGCAAAATCAAGCGATTTATACTCTACTGTTCATCATCTTCCACATTCAACAATGGCGGACTCTTCCTCTGTTCAGGAAACCTCTTCCCGCACCAACATTCTTCCCATCCGCGCTCAAAAAAGTCTGGTGATCGATTTAAACCCTAAAGCTTACGAGAATTATATGTATCCCATGGTGGAGTGTCTCAAATACTCTCTATTGGTGCTAGCTCTTTCCAAGGTTGAGATTGTGCCCATGGTATGCCTTTCCCAGGTCTTCTCCACTGCCCATTATGATAGATCAGTGGATCGAATCTACTTCTACCTTCTTTCTCACAAGACCTCCATCTCCAAGCAACGATTCTGCTGGCTCCTAGGTTTTGAAGCCGATGAATCTAGGGTTAATCCCGATTCCATCACAGTAGGACAGTTATTTTCGATGTTCTACAACATGGGCTACACGGAAATTCTCACGACGGTCACTAAGTTCAAGAAGTCGTGTCTTCCTCCTCCATGCAATTGTTTCTTCACCATTCTGTTCAAAGGGCTCTCTGAGCGTAGTTCTGGTTCTGATGGGGCCAGCAAGTTGTTCATGACCATTCTCTATGGTCTATATCATGGCATCAACCTCGACTACGGCTCGGTTCTCTGGAAACAACTCATTCAGAGCCTAGCCTCTTCCTCTCGCCACACTGAAGTGTCCTACGCCAGATTTTGGACGCTGATCACCAAGTGGGCCATGGATAAACTTCATGTTCCAACAGTTTCAGATTCCTTTCTCTCCTCCATCAGTGTCTTCCATGTTGGATTAGTGTCTAAGTCCATAACTATTTTGGTATGTACTTGACCCGATTATGAGCATGGTCCTTTTGGGTTGCCTTCACCATAGCAATATGTAGGATGATTTAAGGAGAGAAAGGTTTAAATATGATTTATTAATATATTATGAGAATAATATATTAAAGGAGAAATCATATTGTTTAATTAATATTAGTCAAGAATTAATTAAGAATTAATTTTGTGGCTAAAAGAGATTAATTAAATATAGGGGACTGGACTGCAATTATTGGATAATTGAGTTATTGGGCTAAGGAATGCTAAAGGAATAAGGGGTGAACGAAATTATGATGGAAGCCCATCATATTTTCGTCCATAGCCTTGTCCAGAAGGTTCCATGGACTGCTTAGAGTTTAAGTTGTCCATTAGGGTTTTGACTGAAACCCTAACAGCCCACACTAGTATATAAAGGACCCCTTAGGCCCCAAAAACGTGGACAACACTTCTATTAGGGTTTCCAGCCGTTTTTGGTGCCTCTATTTCTTCTCCTCTTCATCCAAGTTGCATATGGTGTTTGTGACTCCATTAGAGGTACTACACTTGTGGTACTTGCTTTCAAGAGCTAAGGAAATTCAAGGAACTAGTTGTTATTGCTATATAACAACAAAAGGTATGTATTCTAGCTTTATATATGAATTTCGAAAATTATAGTAGCATGCCAGGTTTCTTTTTGTGTTCATAAAGTTGTATAACTAATAGTGAAAACATAGATCCAATACTAGGGTTGCATGCACACATAGGATTGTTTGTATAAGACCCATCAGTGGTATCAGAGCCATTGGTTTTTGTTTTCAATTAGCTTTTATTCAAATTTGTGAACTTGACATATTAGGGTTTATGGCTAATAAACCCTAAAGTCTAGGTAATTTTCGCAATTAGGGTTGCAAAACCCTAGATGGCGATTTTTGCTAGGGTTTCCCAAATCCTTTCCTTAGCCTCCAAGATTTTGAAATCTAAGGTTATCCAACCCTTGGATTTCGAAATTACCTCCTTCCCCAAGGTTAGATCCTAAATTTTAGGGATTTGGATAATCCCATATCTTGTAATTATCTTTTAATTGTTAAATATGGTAATTAAAGATCTTGTATTATCCCATCCCTTATTTTCGTGATTTAGAGAGGGATTCAAGGGATTATGATATCTTAGATGTATAATCGGTAATTATCCTCATGATCTAGATAATCCCTTGTGATTTAATAATTTAAATTAATTGTTTAATTTATGGTAATTATTAAATCAAGAGTTTTAATATTTAAAATTTTAATTTAAATGTCTTAAATTCGAAAATTTTAAGTGAGATTAAAACCTAATTGTTTTGAAGAGTTTCAAAACTTGCCCTCAAGTTTTGGAATTTAAATTGTTGATTAAAAGTTAATTTTGAAAGTCTAAAATCCAAAACCCTAATTTTGAAAAGTTCAAATTAAACCCTTATGGTTTTATTAAATTAATTAAGTGTATAATTAAAAGAGATTTAATAAATCCATAATGATTTTGGTTAATTAAAAGTATAATTTAAACCACCTGGTATTTTAAAAGTGTAAAATACACCCTTATACTATATATAACATTAAAAGTTTAATATTATATATGTATAACTAAAAAGTCAGTCTTACCGTTAGTAGGCCTCATTCACGAAGCTAGTCTATAAGGGGTGTTTAAGGAAATTGCCTATAAAATGGCGATTGAATGGGTATCCACTATTACCCACCGCACTCTTGACTAGTGGAGGGTCGTTAGCCGAACGGGTAGGCTAGGACAGAAACCTTCCATTATAAGTATAATGAAGTACAAAGTAACTAAATGCTTTTTCAAATTCCCAAATCATAGTTACTTTAGGCAAAATGTGAAATTGTATGCTAACCCATGGAATTACACTTCGTACCCTTGTCAAACGTTAGTGGAGCGTGTGTGGTTAACCGGCACACTAATTTGGGGATGACATTGGTAGCGAAGGGTGACTCGATGTTTGTCATAGATCAATGGAGCGTGTGTGGCTAACCGGCACATTGATTAGGTGATAGTAACATTGGGTGCACCACGTGATTCGTATGGTTATTCACACCTTGTTTGTGATCCTCGGCATCCCAGTCACGAATAGTAGGGCATAATTGAGATTAAACATGCCATTGAAGAGTTCAATGAGTCTCAAAAGATCTAGGAGTTTCAATTCATTTAAAACTTAAACTTCTTTTTCGTTTTTCATGGTGGAAATTGGTAAATTGTCATTTACCTACCTTCAGATATTCTGCAACTAGATTACGGCATCCCTCTTCTAGGTTGTAGAGTATTGTGTTGGATCCTAGCTTGATGTTTCATTTGGGTGTTGCATCAAGAATTCTAATCAACTTAACTTGAATTTTCTCCCGTTTTGTAGATGTCTGAATCTTACAATGGTCTTCCCAAATCCTTTGGAACAAGCTTTCCAAATGAAGATGACGTTCCGAGATACGATCAAGGAAATGAGAGTCATGCTTCACTTCCTCCACCTCCTCCAATTAGTCTCCCTGACCCACAAGTTCAAAGGCTTGAAAAGTTCAAGCTCACTCAAGCCCTTTTGGAAAGTAAACACGAAGATGGGAAACCTGTGTGTGCACACGTCTTAGAGATGAAGTCATACATTGATAGGTTAAACATGTTGGGTGTCGAGATTTCAAGTGAGTTGGCTGTTGACTGGGTTCTTCAGTCACTTCCTGAATCATATAGTGAGTTCGTTAGAGAGTACTATATGATGGACCACGACGTGACCCTAATTGATCTCACCTATTTGCTTATAGCTGCTGAATCAGCAATGATTTGGCGTGCTGGTCAAGCAAATTTGTCTAGTGAATCAAACTCCCAAACTTCAATGGACACTGGCAACATTGGAAGTCCAGAAAGAACTAAGTCTGTGATTGTCCGATGTGTTGTGCCAAAGGAGTCTATTTGCTTTTATTGCCAAGAGAAGGGGCATTGGAGACGAAGCTACCCTAATTACCTGAGAGATCTAAGAGATGGGAGAGTCAAGACGTATGGCTCTGCTTCAGGTAAAATCCATTAACTAACTCTTTTAAGTTCCTATTCTAGATTCTTAATACATGATGTGATAAGATTACATTTTGATGTTTTGTAGGATCGAAGAAAAGAAAGGAAGCTTGAGAAAAGAAGTGAGCTGAATCTGATCATGAAGAAATGGATTTCGATCGCATTACTTGAAGAATGGATTCTTGAGCTACAACTTGGAGTTAGAATAGATTGTTAACATAGTTTTTCAGTTGAATTGCATTGTAAGGACAAGTTTTTTCCGCAATAAAATAAATTTTGATTTTGTCTTATTTATTTATCCTTACGATGAAATATATGAAAAATTGATGTTCATGTACTTCTATTATTAGCAAAATGGATTTGATTCTTAATTATGGAAATGTCAAAAGTGTACCAAATAGGGAGACTTTCTCATCGCCCAAGTTTCAATTGGACGGAAACTTGGAATCATGTAATGTGTATTGTATGATGAATGGAAAACTTTCATATTTGGGAAACTTAGACTAATTCTTTGGCAAAGTGTCAGTTGAAAGACTAGGAGATCAAGTACACTAGGTTGTGCGTTGATCAAGTCCACCACAAGAGTGACAAAGATATTCGTCATGATTTACTAAAGTTTAGTAAATGTGATTATACTTATAAGATTAAGTGTAATTCTGAGATTGATTGAAAGAGTTTCAATGAATAGTAGAACGAATAAAGAAGAATCAAGTAGGCAGAAAGATAAAAGTTTCTCTCTTCTAGAAAGAAGGGAGAGTACCTTTTATTGTGTTTTATGATAAGTCTTAAAGATTAAGAACCATGTCTCAATAGATCCTCTAAGTGAGTCTTAGTGCAATTGTAGAAATGGTTAAATCAAGAAGTCAATCATACTTCGTTCCAATATCAAGATTGTGACATTGAGTGAAAAGTTTTAAGTAGGTTTATAACACTCATCAAATATGGAACTTGGAAAAGTTTTCTCATTCTTGTACATTTGAGATTAGTAAGTTGTGATGTCTTGGATAAGACAAAGACCAACTAGGACCAACTTGTGAAGTGTTCTTGTCTTGATAAATGCTTCACTAACTCTTGAATATTTGTTTGTCAAGAAATGTTTCTTGACAAGAGAATCTTATATGTCAAGAAGTCAGTGGGAGTCTTAATGGTCTTGAAAAGTTTCAAGAACAAATCAAGAATAAACCTTATCGATCATCACTAGCACACGACTTGAGGTTTACAACCTATCGTGCTGACATTGTTTTGTTTCTGTGCCATTCCAATTGAGTTAATTGTGTATATGAGTTCTATGAGTTCTCATTTGAATACACACTAAAGCATTAGTCGATGGAAAGTAAATTGATATGTAAGGACAAGTTACTAAACTACTTGGAAGACATGGTGGGCACTCGTGTTACCATAGGGCAAGAAATCAAGATTAAGAAAGTTCAGTCCATATGAGTTTGGATTTGTCGCAAACCTTGGTTTTGGCAAATTCACATGGATAGGAACTCATACACCATAAAATCTAAGTGTCATAAGATTCCCTCCTTCATGAAAATGACTGTGAGGAAATGCTTTCACTAAGAGAGATTTTAAGAAGATAGCAATTGTGAAAATTGTATTCTCAAATTCGATTATGGTTATGGCATCCCTTTCCATAGTTCGAATTGTGAGATTTGGCAATTAGTTTCAACATTTGGACCTTAGTAACATAAGTTATGAATTGTTTAAACACACATATGAGCTATCTAAGGCAAAGGTGTATAAGGTTAAGAAGCTTAGATAAAGGCTTATCGAAGCATCTGGTATTAGAAATATGAATTTCAGAAATTCAATAGGCATTGTTTTCTGGAAGTTCATTTGTTTTCTGAATACATGTCAAAGCTAGTGGGAGCATAAATGTTATGCTTATATGATAATCATCATGATAGTGGGAGCATAAGTGTTATGCTTGTTATGGCGAGTATTGCAAGTTAGCAATATTAATTATAGAAAAACAAAGATTCCATTTGCAAAGTTGCATGGGTTGAAAAGTTGTTTTGCTATAATTAAGGGAGAGAATATTATACTCCGTTTCAAAATCTAAAGCTTAGATTAAGAAATTTTAATATTTTCAGTCAAAGGATACATTGTGTGTTCTTAAAATTCAATTATGATTACGGCATCCCTCTTCATAGTTCGAATTGTGAGAACATGACACATAAAATATTATGGCAAAAGATTGGTAAAGTATCATATCTTTATGTAAGACATTATGCATCGTGTCCCATACGCTTTGGGTATAGGATCGATTGTAAATGCTATAGTATTTTACCATTCTAAAATTTTCCAAATGTCTAGCGCATTAAGAGGGAAAAAGGAATAGAATTGGTTTTGACTGAAAGAATTTAACAACTATCAAAGGACGATCCAAAGTTCGCTGAGGATTGATCGCTTGTAAGTAGTTGGAAGTATGGTATTGGATGGACCATATCGACATTATTATGAATAGATAAGATTCTATTAAGAATGAGTTGTCATATGGCAAATGTGGAAATGTTTCCATATTGGGAGTTGGATATTGAGAGTCTATGCCTAGATTAGAAACTTTTATGCAAGAAGGATGTTCAAAGGAATGTACTTTGAATGTGAGACTTCACATCTATGGAATTGTCTTGTAACAATTTCTAAGAAAGTACTTTATAATTTCATTAGCTACATCTTGGTGACTTTTTTGTGCTATGATTCTGCAAAGGGATCGTTGCATAGAATCTAGCATATTCTAGTAGTGGCAAGAACCTTGTGTTCTTACACTAATAATTAGGATTAAGGAATTGTGAAATGAGCATCATTGGAAAAGTTTTCAGGTGATCTATTTCACAAAGCATGGACCATAGGAAACAAAGTGTGCATGTTTAGAGCATGGGACAATTGTTGGTATAATTCAAGTAATGAGTTTATTATCCGAAACATTAAATGATAAATAATGAGTAATCAATATGGTGGATAAATAGAAGGGTTTTATTTACTCTCACAAGTTTGGGGCCATATAGGATTAAATATTGTTGTTATGTTTCAATTTGCATGTTTTGACTTCCAGAATAACTAGGTTATTCAAACATCCACAGTTGGTCATACGTTGGGAGTAGGTATGAATAATGTAACATCCGGATTTTGCCAGGTATATTGTAAATCTAATTTTTGTCATATTGTGAGAGGGACTCGGCGAGTTGGAGCTCAGACTCGCTGAGTAGAGACGCGGAATTGATCATTGGTGCGCGCCTGGACTCGGCGAGTCCAGGATATGGACTCGGCGAGTCTGCGCTGTGTAATGAAACCCTAAATCTCCGGGTTTGAGGCCTATTTAAAGGGCCTGATGGCCGTCATTTGTGCTCACCCAACCCTCAGTGAGTGACCCTTGTGTTCTTGAGCTATTTGTGAAGAGAAAGGAGCCATTCTTGATCTTGTGTGTGTTATCTAGCAAGAAGAAGGAGACCCTAGGCAAGAGGAAGCAAAGGAGGTTGCTATTTCGTGGATTTGGAGCTTAGATCATCACTCTAGAGGTATTATCTCGGACCATTTTCTGTTTAGTGAAGCATGATGTAATTTAGGGCTTGTGGTGGTCATTTATGGGATGATTTGATGCCCACTGGTTCCCTCTTTGAGTTGAGGCCATGGATCTGGATCCATAGAGGTCCAGGGAGCCTCACTCATCAAGCTTTATGAGTGTCAATAGAGTCTTTGGCCTTGTGTTGTAGTATTTGAGTCATAAACATCATATATGGTCATATAAAGGTTGTATGTGCACCAAGATTGTAACTTTTCGTGCTAAATGAGCTTGGAGGGACTGGATCTATGGACTAATGAACTGGATCTGACCTTTAGAGCAAGATTGAGTCAGTGCATGACATGGACTCGCCGAGTCCGAGGAACAGACTCGGCGAGTAGCATGAATGTTGCCCGACCACTCTGTGAGTGGCCTCGCCGAGTTGGGAAAGGTGGACTCAGTGAGTCAAGGGGGAGTCAGAATGGGCAGGTGGACTGAGTTTAACTGGACTCGCCGAGTTGTTCTTGAGACTCGGCGAGTTGAGTTGTGGTGGCCCCACAACTCGTGCCAGGTGGAACTCGTCGAGTTGAGGGAATGCTCGACGTGTCAAGGGAGGATTCCAGAGTAATTGGGTGTACACGCCTAGACTTGCCGAGTCGCCTGGGTACTCGCCGAGTCCGGTCAAAGTTGACCGTTGACCGTTGACCTAAATTGACTTGTTATAGTGTGGTCAACCCTAGTTGGGGAAGTATTAATTAGAGGTGTATTGTGCTATAGGGGGACGACAGCTCGACAGGTCGAGTGATTAGCGATCTCAGGTTTACGATTTACCGAGACACGTGAGGTGAGTCTTCTCACTATACTTTGCCTTGAGTAGGTAACCAGAGTTATGTGATAGAGTATTTGTATGCTATGTATGTTATGTGTTGTACTGCATTACTTCTATGTGTTTGATGCTGTGCATGTTTACAGAGTTAGAACCGGAAGGTTCACAGAGTTAGAACCTGAGGGTTCACAGAGTTTGGGTGCACGGACCCACAGAGTTATAGCCCCGAGTGGCTAATATGTGTTATATGTAGTATTTTGGGGAACTCACTAAGCCTTGTGCTTACAGTGTTGATGTTATTGTTTCAGGTACTAGTGACGACCGCGGGAAGGCGCCGGCTTGATCCGTACACACACACATTCGGAGCTTGATATCATGATCTTGGGATTTTGTATTGTCTTGTTTGGATACTTAAAATGGTTGTTTAATGAATGTTAATGGAATTATGTTTTATAAAATTGAAAATTTTGTTTGGAAATTTTCGGTGTTACAAATAAAGACTGTCATGAATCTGTCTGTAGATTGTCTGAAGTGTTTAGACATGGCACAAGTTTGCTGCAGAGTTCGTGAGTGCTTTGATAAGATTAAAGTATTGGATTAAACCCACGCTCACTTGGATCACTTCACGGTTTTATCACGAGTGATTAGTGAGACGATAATATTGTATATTCTTCAAACCGAGACGTGTGAGTTGTTATTTGTTGGTCAGTTACACATTGATAATAAGTAAACGTACCAGTAACTTGGTGTTATAAAACTTATTGTTGTGTGTGATTCGATCAGTAAATACAAGCGAGCATTTGAGTCGAAGTTTATCCATTCCTTTTACCCAAAGTGGGATAAAAGCGATATTTGTGGGCCTCTCGATGATTTAGTGATGACACCTAAGTGCTTGGCCAAGCCGGGACTAAGTTGATGTGTTCAATTGTAGTCTGTTGTCAGTCGTCATAAATCGGAAGTCGGGAAACAGTATAGAGAGAATGATTGAAATTCATGTCTTTTGTCTATACGATATCTTGAGAATGGAGGAATATATAATCCCTTATCTAGAGGACACGCTATCTGATAAGTCCATAACTATTTTGGTATGTACTTGACCTGATTATGAGCATGGTCCTTTTGGGTTGCCTTCACCATAGCAATATGTAGGATGATTTAAGGAGAGAAAGGTTTAAATATGATTTATTAATATATTATGAGAATAATATATTAAAGGAGAAATCATATTGTTTAATTAATATTAGTCAAGAATTAATTAAGAATTAATTTTGTGGCTAAAAGAGATTAATTAAATATAGGGGACTGGACTGCAATTATTGGATAATTGAGTTATTGGGCTAAGGAATGCTAAAGGAATAAGGGGTGAACGAAATTATGATAGAAGCCCATCATATTTTCGTCCATAGCCTTGTCCAGAAGGTTCCATGGACTGCTTAGAGTTTAAGTTGTCCATTAGGGTTTTGACTGAAACCCTAACAGCCCACACTAGTATATAAAGGACCCCTTAGGCCCCAAAAACGTGGACAACACTTCTATTAGGGTTTCCAGCCGTTTTTGGTGCCTCTATTTCTTCTCCTCTTCATCCAAGTTGCATATGGTGTTTGTGACTCCATTAGAGGTACTACACTTGTGGTACTTGCTTTCAAGAGCTAAGGAAATTCAAGGAACTAGTTGTTATTGCTATATAACAACAAAAGGTATGTATTCTAGCTTTATATATGAATTTCAAAAATTATAGTAGCATGCCAGGTTTCTTTTTGTGTTCATAAAGTTGTATAACTAATAGTGAAAACATAGATCCAATACTAGGGTTGCATGCACACATAGGATTGTTTGTATAAGACCCATCATTCCACACCACCAAAATCATCGTTATCGATCCGACCAAGTTCTCCTTCGTCGAATCCATTCTGGATTCTATGTCCGCTGGGGTGTCCAAGGAGAGCGTTATAATGAAGGCCTACAAGGACTTTCGTCCTTCGGGTCCACGAGAACTTTCTACGGAAATGGTTCAGTCCATTAATGATGCAGATAAACCAGCTGCTAGAGGGAAGAAACCCGAGAAAGGGAAGATCAAGAAAGCAACAAAGGGGGCAAAGGGTCCTTCTCCTAAGAAGCGAAAACCCTCAAAGACAGATCTTCCCCCCCCCCCCCGCCCAGCGAAGAAGAAGAAAGCACAGCCAAAGAGGAAACATATTCTCTCTTCTTCATCCAACGATTCAGAAGATAACCACTCTGACTCAGACGAGTCGGCTAGAGGCGAAACTCCTCCTCACTCACTGGCTCATGAGGTACCTGTTTCATCCAAACCTCCTTCCCCTTCTCCTATAATCACCTCATCCATTCCCACCATAATCTCATCCATTCTCATCATAACCTCCTCCATTTCCATTCCCTCCATATCTAACCGTATTTCTATTCCCCCATAACTACCTCTACTACCCTTTCAACCACAACTACTTCCATCCCCCCACCACTCTTCATAGAAGCCACCACTACTAGAAAAATAGCCTTTTACGACGCGCAAATTACGACACTCATTAATATATGTTACGCAAACGAGAGTGACATTAAAAAAGTGTCATCTCTTCAGAAAATTTAAGGATTTAGGTCACGCATTATTGCGTGCCTTTAAATTAGTGTCAAAAGAAAAAAAAATTAAAAACACGGAGGGCGCTGTACCTTAAATGCGCGCCCTCTATATGTGTCGCTTTATAATTTTAATGAACGCGCGTTCCTTAGTTACAAGCGGGAAAAGAAAAGCCAAAAAATTAGAAAAGCCCGCTACCCTCCCTGCCCTAAGCATTTTCACGCATCTTTCATTCTCCTCAAACTGTTGTGCAACTTCTCAATCAAAGATCGAAGGTTATGATTTCATCTCCATCTCACGACTTCATCATCTCGATCAAGAAAAAAGGCTTCTGATTTCCATTCATCTACTTCATCGTTGCTGTAATTTCACCTTCTTCATCTCTCTGCTGTTATTGAGAATACTCGCCAATAGTTTTCTTATTCCCCACTCGATGTTGAAATTTTCAGAAAAAGCCCTAATTAAGTATTATACTCTCAAGTCTCAATATTAGAATCCAAATATTGATTCTCGTTTGTTTCTTATTCCCCACAGATAAATCGAAAAAGGGGAATTAGAATGACGAAGGTAGCGGGAGTTTTGGTCCGGTGGTCGTGGTTCATCTATCGAGAAAGGAAGATGGGAACGCAAGCAGCCATGGTGGCTCGATGATGGAAATCAATCGAGAAAGGGGAAGCACCTCTGGTGCGGGATCGATTTGACAAAAGGAGAAGGGAAAAGCAGCAACGCTTCTCTTGTCTGCCACAGCTTGGGGGGGGGGGGGGAGGTGCTCCGGCGGTCTCCTTGGCTGTTCTTCCTTGTCGCCAGCAGATTACATGTAGGGAGGGGACTCCTTCTCCACCAGGTTTTCTCTTATCTCTATCCTCCACCAGGTCTTCACTCAGAAAAAGGCGATCGATCTCCCTACTTCGATTAGAAAACCCAAAAAAGTAGAAAACCCCACCTTGGAGATTTAGGGTTCATTCCCACCCAAAATTCTTTCGCACACCCAAAATTCTCAAACATCAAGATCTTTTTCGTCATCTCCCCTTTCATTCATTTTCCCGCTAAGTTTCTCCTGCGAAAACACACCAAAGTAAAGGTTTCGGTGGCAAATAAGGATAAAACGGCGCATGAGAGAACTAAAAGGACTCTTATAGGTTGGAAAGACTAGCTGGAAAACACACAAGACTCTATAACCACTCCAGGGTTTAGAAACAGAGAGAAAGTTCTTGTAACTTGCTCACGTCTTACAGGTTACATGTTTTCTGATTTGTTCCCTTTATGCCACTAATTGTATCTAACCCTTTTTATTGTCCAGGGGCAAAACAAAGATTTTTTTTATTTGTTCCCTTCGCATCAATTACAGGAATTTGATTATCCCCTCTCTTTGAACTGACGAACTCAACCTGGACCACCACTACTCAGCCACCCCTGCTTCCACCGCTACAAGATGAAGACTTGGACCTGAACCTGAACCCGTTAGCATAAATCCTTTGTTTTGGAGATGGGCTAATTCATGTCTTCTATCTGCGTATTTTTTACTTGGTGATGATAAATTCGTACCCATCAATCTTCCTTCGTGGTCACCATCTGCAATGAACTGTTGAAACAAACATACTTGCTGAAATATATTTGCTAAAATCTCATGCTGAAATCTGAAGTTGGGATATGATTTGAATATTTTTTTAAATCTATTTGCTTGAAATCTTTGTTCTATGTTAAATGTAAGTACTTGCTGAAATATATTTGCTAAAATCTCATCAAGCTCTCTCATGCCTAAAATGCCCCTGGTGGGAGAGATGGGAAAATATACATTGCAGAGCTCAATGCTGAAGTCACATCCAACAACAACAACAACAACTATGGTTTGCATATCATTGGCACATCCAAACACTACTTCAAAGTTCAAAGTAGGAAGTAGTTGGTATTCATTATATCTTTTGGAGAAAATATAAAAAGGGGTGTTTGGATTTTCTTTTCTTAAGTAATTATTCTGATTTCAAGAATAATAATTAGATAATAATTTGAGAAATTTAGGGATAATATGATACTTTTCCATTTATCCTGCAATAAATCTGATTTTGGCATCAAAGATTCTGTCATGATGACTTCTTATACTGGAATTGTTCTGAAAATATCATAACATCTTTTAGATGCTATTATTGAGAAGAGAGTATCTCTTTCTGAATGCAACAATACTATAACATCCTAAATTTAAGACTATATAATTAAATTAATAAGATAAAAGGGAAAATGGTAGAGAAAAGTCATTAAATTTGCTGGGAAAATTACCCTAAGTCAAGGGGAATAAGGGCATTTTCGGAATTTTACCAAAACTAGGTGGGGTTTTTTCACATGATGTTAATTTGTAGCTGCCAACGTCTCCCCAGAAAAGCTACAATCTGGTAGACCATCACCATCCATTTGAACTTTGAAGAAGATGACAATGCAATGTAAGTTTATGTTAATTATTTTCTCTTACTATTTATTTTTGAATTTATGACACTTTGGCATGCGTTGAATCTGATCTGGTATTCTGATGGTTATATATATATATATATATATATATATATATATATATATATATATATATATATATATATACATACATATATATATATATATATATATAGGGTTAATGAAGAAAGAACTTAACATTTTACAAATTTGCCCTCACTTATTTTTTCCTTCTCAGCATTGCCCTTTTTTCAACTGCTTTAGGTTTTAGTAGCATAACTTATTAAAACGGTACAAGAGTGTGTGTCTCTATCTCCCTTCTCTTTAAAACATGCACTGTGGTTGGATCTAACTTAAAATACAAGTGAACTCAGACCCCCATCCAACCAAGAAAACTGTAGAACCTAAAACAAGTTTCTATGCTCAAGTATTTAATTTCACATCTCACTGGAAACATCCTACATGAACTTAACCTTTCTTCTTCTTGCTGGTGATGGAACCACAATAATAGTTCTTCTTGCTGGTGAGTTCTTGAAGGAGGCAAAACCATTCATTGAAGACGGGGTCCACCCTCAAAATCTGATAAAGTGCTTCATACATAACTCATAACTCGTAAGGTTTGTTTCTTTTCACTTTTCTAGACCGAATAAACCGCTTGAATGAAAATAAATGACCATTTTACGCTTACATTCCATCATACAGTTTTAACAACATTCATCAATTTGTTAATATAATTAAGTTTCTTTCTTTTTGTATAGCATGACAAGGCCCTTATTACTGGTTACTGCATCTGTTGACAAAATGGTTCTCAAGAAAACAATTAGTGTTGATGGTGATCTAAAAATGGGTGGTTCTGTTGTATGGGTTGGGCGATCTTCCATTGAAGTTCAACTTGGAGTCACTCAGATATCAATCGGTATGATAATATGATTGATATCTTTAAACTAGTGTTTAATTTCAATAATTTTTTATTTTTATTTAACTGAAAAGTGAAAACTATATATTGGTTTTGTAGATAGCACTGTAATTACAGAAATAGTAGCTTTATTTTGTAACATTTTCCATTGTATTGTTTGTATCTTGATTCTACTTTTCATGTTTTCAGAACAAAATGCCTACATGAAGCTTTAACAAGAAGTTACATTAATTTAACATGCCAGATGAATTGAAGTGGCCTAGTACAGAGAGAAACCAACGACTCCCAAGGGGTGCACCCATGAGAACACCACATGTCGCCGAGCAACCTCGGTTCATGAAGCACAACAGCAGCTCCACATCCACTGAGGTTGATATTAAGTCTAAACCAGCCAAAATAAAGGAGCCTAATCCAGCTGGTAACCATGGATCCAAGGGTTCCTCTTCTAAGGTCCCTTCAGAAGGTGAAAACTCAGTTTCTAAGGACAAGATGAGTGAGGATCCAGAAAATGAGAAACCAAAATTATTGATCAGGCTTACTAGAGAAGAGATTGAAGAAGATTATCTTGCAATGATTGGAAAAAAGCTTCCAAGAAACAAGATGAGGAGGGACTATCTAGTGGTCTGAGCAGGTGCATTTTAATAAGATTTGGTGCAGAAAATTAGTTATTTAACCGCAAAACGAAAGCAGACTGACTAAGTTTTGGACTTTTGGTATGATAAGCATCAACAACAATTTTTTAATCCTTTTAAACGGCAAAAAGAAAACAGATTTTTTCCTTTTTATATAAATTTTTAATACTAATAAGAGTTTGTTATACTTGTTATTTTTCATACATTGAGCCGTAGGATTGGTTGTAAATAACTAGATCTCAGGAGACTTGAACTTATGATCATTTTTATAAAAAAGTTGGTATTATGATGATATAAAGTTAAAAATTTGTATTGATTGATGAAATAGGTTAGAGTCTGCTGTTCTTGACTTAGCTGCAGATGATAGTGGTGGATTACAAAAGCAAAAATCCTCGTTTCATTCATTGGGATGAGGTTTGACTTTTTTTTTAATTATGTATATATATTTATTATTCCACTTTTTTTACTTATATTTAATTTATATATATATATATATATATATATATATATATATATATATATATATATATATATATATATATATATATATATATATATATATATATATATATATATATATGATGATAGTGGAGTAAAAAGTATGTCAAGTTGAACAACGGTGACTGTGTGTCAGCTGATGGGAAGGTATTTTCAAATATAATTTTATTTTTTATTTTTTACTAATTTTTGGTTCTAAAAATATGTTTGTACTATTTAATTTACTTGTGTGTATATACAAAGTTGAAAATCATGTTCGAATGTTAGAATGAAATAGTTGAAAATTATGTATGCATACAGTTGAAAATCATGTTAGAATGTTAGAATGAAATAGTTTTGGTCTAAATACAATGATGTCAATGTTTTCTGGTTATTTATTTTGAAATTATGAATTAATGGGGCAATTTGGTCACCAACTGTTAAAGTCACCCATTTTCAACCAAAAAATAATTATATACAAGGGAAGTTAGGTCACAAAATGTTAAAGTCACTAATGTTTAACCAACAAAGTTAAAAATAAACATTTTACACCATTTTAGCTTGTTTGTTTTAGATAATTCATGATTCATTATGTGTTTAGTTTATGATTAATTGATTATCAATTATTCAATCTCAACATAACGTTTATTTGCAGCTTGGAGTTAGAATATCACTACCTAGTTTACTTGCTGCAAAATAAAGTGCACATGTCATTCTTACTGGTGACTCAAACAAGCTAGAGGCATAAACAAGGCTTGTATAATGTACATTACTTGTAATCAATATGAATTTGTTTCTTACAAGTTTATAATAATCAATTTTCAGGTTTTGGACAACATGAGAAGAGTATGTGAGCTCAATAATGTCTAGCGATGATAGTGATTCTGCCACCACTTAGAGTAGGTTGTTATTTGAGTACATAGAACAGAATCAGCCTTGGGGCAGAGAACCTTTGACTGATAAGGTTAGCTTTTCTCCTGCTTGAACTGGAATAACAGGAAGAGCTCCAAATTGCAAATGGCCAATGTGTATAAAAAAAATACAATCTTAAACTTATGACCTGACCAGATGCTAACGGGAACATATTTTGGAACATTCTAGGAATTGTGGGGGTGGCCCCAGGTATCTGATCTATTAAATCCAACAAAATCAAAGCTCTAGAAAAAGTTGACAACTTTAAAAACTTCTCTATCGCCATCATAAAGATAATAAGCAACATTCACCACTGGACTAGATTAAAAAAATTCGGATAGTTTTAAGTCTTGCATTCACCAAGAAATGGAAAAAATTTTATTTTTATGCAGAATTTTTATAAAAACTACCAAAACAAGGAATTCCCAATTGAAGACGAACAAAACCCATCATACCCTTTTGCACTGATTTTCCCTTGTATGTCACCATGCTTCTTTATACAGGTATGGGTTGTATTGAATTGCTGCAATGACAATTGGCAAAAGGTATTTTACTATTTCACTCTTTCATATTAATTTTTGTAATCAACATGTGTATTAAATTTTAATATTTTATACAGGTATGGGTTGTATTCAACCCTGGATTATTGGAAAAAGGTATTTTACTATATTTGTATTAAATTTTAATATTTTATAACATAGATTGATGTTGCTTGAAGGCATTCTGAATACTAATGTGTTATGATGAAAACAGGTATCACGTGGACAAAAAAGCATAACAATAAGTAGAAACAAGAAGGTGTTCCTTAACAGCAATGTAGTATTAGGTTATATAGTTAGGGAAACCTCTTAATAACAATATACAATCGGATTCCCTTATTACCAATGTATTACAATTTTTTGACATGATGCAATGGATTCTATTTTTTGTATATGATATTTTATTTTAAATTATAAAACATTATATACAAATTTAATTTGAAAATAAGTAAATCTATAAATAATATTTTTTTAAATATTTAAAATTATGATACGCAAAAATGTGTGTCATCTTCATTTATGACATGGCCTTTCTTGACAGGGGCTTTCTTGATACGCATTGTGTGTCATTAACATGCGCGTCGTAAGGTTACGACATGCGAATGCATGTCGTCTTCCTTTATGACAGGGCCTTCCTTGATACGCATTGCGTGTCGTGAACGCGCGTCGTAAATGAGTGTCGTAAATGCGCGTCGTCTATAGACGGCGTGCAAAAGTGCATCGTCTCTCTTTATGACATGGCCTTCCTTGACGCGCATTTGCGCGTCGTCTGAGCCTTTTACGACGCGCAATGAGCGTCGTAAAAGGCTGTTTTTCTAGTAGTGCACTAAAACCACCACCAGTGAGGTTCCAACCAACGTATCTGATACGGGGGTTCCAACTTCACAACCTGAACCCACTTCCGTTCCCGAACCCACTACCACTACCGAACCACCCGCCGCACCCTTATCTCCCACTCCATCTGCTGAAACTGAAACCTTTTTGGGAGGGGAGGATATGGTTTTTGATTCCATCTACTACAGCCCCTACCAACTTCAAAGTGATGATGATGATGATGCTCCAGTTACTAAAAAGCACATCAAGGAACTCCACGAGAAGATTGACAATCTTGTGGCTTTTTCCTCTTCCTCAACATCTCACTTTTCGGAGGCTGCCATTCAGGGAATGGTGGAATCTCTCTCCAAAGCACACGAAGCCTCCATCAGCTCAGCTGCTGCTGCTATTGATAAATCGACAAAGGCTAGTGCTGTTGCGACCGAAAAAGTCAAAAAACTATTGCAAGATGCCCAGATCTGGCTGGAGTCTTTGCAGGCGGCATCAGAAACAAACACCAAGAAGATTCGCACCGTTGTGGAGAAGCTGGTCCATTCTTTTGAAACCGAAAAAGACCAATTTGCCAGCTTCCGCCAGAACCTCAAAGAAGACAATCAATCTTTTCAATCTTCGGTTGCAGATCGTCTTTTTACCTTTCAAGCCACTCTTGCCGCCGAGTCCACTACAAAGGACGAGCTTGCTCGAAAATCTTCCGAGCTTACTCTTGCAACTCATCAGCTCTCCCAAGCCGAGAAGGAGATCGATTCTCTTCGGTCTGAGAAAGCTGTGGTCAGGAGTTGTGTTTCAGATGTCCATGGAGCTCTGTCTAACATTATCGAAGCCCATGATCCGATTCTTAACTATTCGGTGAGGCGCACTCTTGCAGAGAAGCTCGCTCCTGCTCTTGTCCTGCTTAGCCGCATTGAAGGCATTCCTGAGCAGGAGGACCATCCGAAATAAGGGGGAGAAAGGAAGCCCACAGCTCAATCAAAACCCCCTCCGAGTTCCAAAGCTCAATCACTTCCATTTTCATCACTTGTCCCTCCGAAAGCACCCAAACCAACAACTGTTCCTGCATCAGGTTTGAGTGCTCAAAGCAAAGACAAACAAATTATTGATGACAGTGATGAAAGTGATGATCAAGAACCGATTGTCAGCTTAGTGAGGAAACAGACCAGAGAGAAGGAGTTGGATGAAAACGTTCGCATTGTCAGATAAATCGAAGCCAAGGAGAGGAAGATAAAGGAGGCTCATGATCTCATTAAAAGCAGAAAAACTTTATTTCCTCCTTGGACTCTCGAAGTGCTTATCAAAGAAGCCATTGAGTCCCCCTACACTCTTTGGTTAGAACCGGTGATCTCCTTAGATCGGGTCAATTCGGTCGATTCCCAGTTTGACATGCCCCTGACCAGAAAAGCTTTTATCTTCCATGCATTCACCCACATAGTTGAAGTTCCTCATCCTCACCCGAAGGTTGATAAGGATCTTGTAGACTATTATCTGAGGACCGCTCAACCTCAGTATCAGACGTGGAGCGCGCAGAAGATCATCAACGTGCGTGTTCTCAAACCTATTCGTGAGGGCAACTTCATCAATGTCAGATTCAAGGTCTTAAGGGGATCTGACAAATCCGAGCATTCCATCTCTCTGGCTGATCTTCCCAACTTAAACCCTCATGATTGGATTGTCTTGCACAACTTTCTTCTTGTCAATGAAGCGGAATATGGTCCGATCATAGACCATTTCAAGAGAATGTTAGTTTGTTATATTTTGGAGGTGGCTAAGCTGGATCAAGAGGTTGCTAATGTTCTCAGGAAGAAGCCCGTCATCACTCCAGTCGGTTCTGCAAGCGATATAAACCGAATGAAGATGGGAAAGATTGATCCGAAACAGAACTCAATCATGTTCACCAGGGCAGAAGGTCAGAAATGCTTATTTGCTTTGGCTGACAAACATCTTTACACCACTTCCTGCTTAGAGCATGTTCTAGGTATCATCAATCGATGCAAACAGAACTCGGAAAGTGATAAAAAGTACTTCAACGATATGATCAATTGGTACATTCACTTCCGACAAACACTTCTTGCTATCATTCCCTGCCTGTTCAAGACTGTAAAGAAAGCCAGTACCGCAGGAGTAAGCAAGCTGGAGTGAGGTCTCGCCCCAATTGACGCAAAGGGGGAGATTGTTGGGTATTTGATGTTGCGTCTTGGGCTCGCCTCTTAGCCCATTTTGTATACGGTATGGGCCTGTCCATCCTTATCTTGTTTTATTAGGGTTTGTGTATTAATAGATGCTTGCATGCATCTTTTTGGTAACTGATAGATCGTTTTTTACGTGTAATTAAGAAGATCTCTTTTGTAACCCTAAAATCCTCTACAGCGGAAGTTCTTTATCGAGCTCTGCTGAGGATTGAACGTTCTAATCATTCGACTCATTCAGATCCATTCTTGAGTATTGTTTCATTGTTTTACTTTCATTATCTACCTATTGCAAAGATCTAATCGATCAAAGAGTCTTTTATATCTCATCATAAAGAGTGGTTAGTTCTCCTTCCAAGCCGATGTGGGATCAGGTATAACCCACATTCACCCGCCATTATAGGGTTCAACGTCCCCGTCGAACACGTCGACTCGTGCCCTAACTCTGATACCATTTGTAACATTCCATTCTGTTATGTATCACAATATTGTCCGCTTTGGGCCACTCGGCACGAGGGCTCAAGGTGAGAGCATTCCAGGGATGGGTGACCCCCCGGGGAAGTTTTCGTGTCGGGAGCCCAAAACAGACAATATTGTGATACGTGCCAGAGGAGGATGTTACAACTAGTTTTCCGTTTTTTTAACCAACAAAAATTTTATTACTGCTGCCTAGCAAGATTCAAGGACAGGGGAAAAAAACAGTATAGGAAATTTGCAAACACAATAAGGGATCACAACTCCAAATAGTACAATTTCGTTTTCCTAATTTACCCTTATGTTTGACCCATCCAAACACTATACAAATGACATTATCAAGTGCCTTCGAAGGGGTAGTATGCATTTTTTTAAACATCTTATCATTTCGTGCCTTCCAAACGCACCACATAGTACCATAGATGATTACTAACAACACTTTCTTTTTATTTGGATAATTCGCCTAATTAGTTGCATAATTTATTGCATCCCCCACTATAGACAAGCTAAGATGTGAAATTGAGCACCATTTGAAAATCCAATACACCACTTCTTGAGTGAACGAACAAGAACCAAGAAGATGATCGGTGGATTCACCAGCTTGCAAACACAAATGACAGGAAAGAGAAGCGATGTGTATAGCTCTGGAACTAAGGGCTAAGGCAGTGGGTATACGATCTTTACAAGCCCTCCATATGAAGGTAATCACATTTATCAGAACCATTTTAATCCATATCAGTGGGTTGTCCAGGGATCTAGTAAATTTTGAATCAAGTAATCTCCTTAAACAATCAACATAAAACATACCATCAGAAGAGTGATTAAATTTTAACTTGTCAGGATTTGGAGAAGAATTTCGAATTGAATCCATCAATCCATGTAGTCGGGATAATTCTAAAAGTTCAAGACAAGAATTTGGTAGTTTTCTCCTGGTCCAGATATAACCAGTTGAATTGAAACATGCAGAGGCGAAGAGAGACTTACGCTTTTCGAGCTTAAACAAGATAAGAAACATATATTGAGAGTGCGTCAGCGCCAACCTAATGGTCATGACAAAAGAGAGATCAAAACCTGTACTGATTTTAGAGTAGAAAAGCGATTCAAAATCCAACCCGAGATTGTCAATGTCATCTTTTATCTTCACAATACTCCCCTAAGAAACGGGAGGAGATTTTTTTTTCCAACTTCGACATAGGTTTATTGTCCAAATTGTGAACCCCCCCCCCCCCCCCCCCCCCCGATAATTCTGCACCAAAAAGTTCATCTTTTTTTTTTTTTTTGTCTTTAATCTCAAAATCCACTTGGCTAAAAAAACAAAACAAAAACTAATTTTTTAATATTTATTTAAGAATTAAAAAATTACATTTCCTATTAGATAGTTCGATTTCCATTTAATTCTATCTTAGTTGAACTCCAAGATGATATTCTATTGAGTTTAATCCATTGAAACTTAAATATATATTCCACCACACTCAACTTTTTTTTATTAAATTATGTATTATAGATGCTCTAACACAAGCTAAATGCAATTTTTTTAAGGATTTTTTTTATAGACATTATATTTGTACATTTAAAAATTCTGTCATTACATCTTGATTTTGTTATATCATAATTAACTTTTTCATTAATCACAAAATAGCACTAATTTTGTAATTGAATAATGAAAATATGAGACTTTAAAAAAATATATGAAATTCGTTACCATTACTAAGTAAGGGTGTTTGAAATTTTATTTGAAATGCTTAGAAACTTATTGCGGTTTATTACAGGTAATAAATATTTTGAATGTTGAATAGAAAAAAAAATTATAAACAATTACCGACTTATATAAGAATTTTTTTATATAATATTTTTTCTTATTTATTGACTTACTTAAAGAGTTTTAAATAAGTAATTTCCTACTTACTCATAAAATTACCATTTGCCAAACTTTAAAAATAATTCGTAAAAGATACAAAAAAAACAATTTGATCAATCACTTTTTAGTAAATCTAAGTTTTTTTTTTCCGTATGTTTTTATTAAGTAACGACAAAATCATTATAAAATAAATTATCATGATTGTTTTTTTGATTTTTTTAAAAATGTATACTTTTGTAATATTTAATAATTTATTTTGTTGGTGGAGAAGGAACTTGTTAACAAAATCTTTTATTTAATATCAATTTTTATTATGTGGAATATATATATATATATATATATATATATATATATATATATATATATATATCGAATAATTTCAAAATTTTGAGATAGAAGTTGAAAATTATATGTTAAAAGTTTTTTTAGTAGGGAATAATTTTGAAAAAATTTATATTTTAATATTTTAATAAGCTTTATAATATTTTAAAATGAAACTACACAACTCAATAAATATTTAACAAAAAAAACTAATAAAGTTTCATGATTTTTGATGTATATCCCATGGCTGTAGAGTGCAGGAGTAGAGTAGGGTAAAAATGATGATGCAAATGATAAAGTGACAGCCATCTTAATGTCCAATCACTCTATACTTAACCTTTGACTTTTACTCCAGTCATATTTCATCCACGCGCCAAATGAACACGCTTCCTTTCCAAAAATATTTTATTTGTTAGAGGTGTTTTCTGAGAGAATAGTAAACTAGCGGAATAATAATGCAAAATGAAGATCACCCAAACCCAAAAATGGACGAGTTTTATTGTTCATTCTATTTTAACTTTTTGGTCTTCACTCACTGGTCTTCCTTGTAGTTATTGTTATCGTTTTGTCCTTTTCAAAAAAAGTAAACAGTATCCTATCAATTTGGTACTCCAAAATATCCCAATATATATATATATATATATATATATATATATATATATATATATATATATATATATATATATATATATATATATATATATATATATATATATATATTAATTAGATTATAACCTGAACCACGTGTTATAAAATTAATTAAATTTTTATAATAAAAATTTATAATTATTAATCCATTAGTTTAAATAAATCATTTTAAATAAATTATTAATTAAGAGATATATCAAATTTTTAGAGTTATTATAACTTCAAATTTAACACATAATTAGAAAATATAAATTTGAATTTTGAAAAGAGTTGTCTAATATATATACATGACACATGGTATAATATTAATGAAGAGTTATATTAGAGTGATTCTTAGCAAAATGATATTAAAACTATTCATTTATATATATATATATATATATATATATATATATATATATATATATATATATAATATTTGGTTCGGTTAAGTAAAGCGGTAAAAAAAAGTTGTTTTGGTTCAGTTTTAGGTTATATGGTTGTTATCACGGATGATAGATCGAAAATCTGTTTTTTATATTAGAAAGATGTTTGAAGTTTAAAGTTGAGAAAAATAATATATGTTTTTTTAACAGCTATGCACAATTTAATTCTATTTTAAAACTTACGGCTTTTGTATATTACAACACTTGAACATTCGGAAGATTAATTAAAAACTAAAAATCATAGTCTTTTATATTAAGTGTATACTTGCGCATTGTGTGAGATAAAATCATAAGTATTAAATAACGCTTTATTTGTTAACAATGTTTTTTGAATCTATAAACAATATCATCATAAACATTTAGATTGACCATGTATTTGTTTTTTAACTAAGCACTTCCATATATAATTAAAGATGTGTAAAAAATTCTTTGGATATATAGATATATAGAAATGAAACTACCACCTCGTGAATTTTGTTATTTTACTTTAGCTCCACACGTTTAACAAATAAGATGTATTATCTTATAGAAAACATACTACACTTTTAGAAGATTGTTGTATATTTGGATGGATCATTTGTTTAGTTTCATTGTAACCATTGTGCATATGACATGACTTTAATCTCATTTTGTTAACATAAAAATACATCATTATATATAAATTTTAAAATGAATATTTGTACATGTTGTAGAAAACAAAATATTTTCAATTTTAGTATTTAAAGTTATAAAAATGATGATTTTTAATATTTTAAATAATAGATGTTTTTTTTTTATAAAACTCAAATTAATTTTACTTTTTTCTCTTTTTAAAATTCTTAATATATAATTAGTTTGTTTTTAAAAGTTAAATAGGTAAAAAAAAAAAATACCAACTTGGTTTACTAAAAATACTGAGTCAAGACAATTTTCAACTATCAATTAAGATTTAAATTTATTTGATTGATGTATAAAGCTCGATGGTCAACATATATTATTTTGGAATTAATAGCATTAGGGACCCAGTTGTATGTTTTAAGTCTTTAAATTTTTAGGGGTGTATCTATTAATTTATGAGTAAAAACTTTAACATGTGTTTTTAACTAATAATACAATTTAAATATGAATATTAAAAGGTTATATATATATATATATATATATATATATATATATATATATATATATATATATATATATATATATATATATATATATATAGAGAGAGAGAGAGAGAGAGAGAGAGAGATGGACTATTGTTGTCACTCGTATGTGTAAACCACAATTAGAGGTCGTTAAAAAATTAGTTTCAACACATTTTGTACTATCATATAGTTTATATTGTTATATAATTTTGTATCAAATTAATATAAAATTTTGTATGGTATAGATAATGAAAAGAAATTAGTTATTTTTAATCAAACACATAGTTATTTTTATATATTTATCATTTGTGGTTAAAGTTAAATCATTTGTATATGACCATATTAACTTAAATTTTTTTACTTTCACACTTAATGCAAAAAAAAATTAAGTGTATAATACTCTTGTTTATGTTTATTGAGTTCTAGTAGGTACAATTATAAACTAGGTGGGGAACCCCCACGTTGCGGGGGTCGGATGCGACAATTTTTTGTGTTGTTTGTTCTTTGTAAATGTTATTTGATCCGACTATTTGTTTATAGTTTTAGATCATTCCTTTCTTCTTTAACCGGTCTGTAAATAAATAGATAAATAAATAAATAAATAAATAAATAAGGAAAAAAAACATCAACGAATCTGTAAGCAAAGTAAGAAAATTGTTAGATGACCATCTTTAACTGAAATAGAATTTAAATGCAACACATTTTGACAAATTTTGGCAATGGAAATCATATATCATAAACCAAAATAACCAACATTTCATTGCTAAAACGGAAAGTATATTAGCAAATAACTTCTATATGAACAGCATGTCATCATAAAGATTGAGAATGAAAATGACTTTTCAGTGGTTTGGACTCCTATATTCCACCTTCCACCTCCATCTACAAGCTCCAATGATGCTCCTCCATCCATCCATCCTTTAAAGGATACAATAGTATTAGTCATAAATGACATACAAAATTTAAAACAATTAAATACAAAAAACATGAAAATAAATAAAGCTAATTTGATTCAGGATGTAGTTTTAGATGGAATTACAACAAAAAGGTGGGTAAAGGTAATATTGTCATTTGGCTTTAGCAAATCATTTGGCGATATGTTGATATTTTTTGTGGCTAAACTGATAAGAGTTAATTCACTACATAATATAATTAATTGGCCAAATTAATAAAACGGTAATGTATAAATGTCTTCAAATCTGGAAAAAAAAGACCTAAACATTATCTAGCAATTTTTCTACATTTTTGTTGATATACTTCCTTAAGGACCAACAAAAAAGTTATTAAACAAAGTTATAGCTATATCGAGGCGGTTAATGGTTAAAAAATGTAAGAACCAGAAGTGATTTTGCTTGGCTCCTAATTGTCGGTTCCGGTTCCAGCATTGCAGGTTGCAAAGATTGGTATCCAGTTTTCATGTTCACCTTGTTTTCTCTGTTTTAGAGACGAATTTGCTGAGTTTTTGTTGTTCCTCCATAACAAAAAGGTATCATGAGCTGCAAAAAATCATCACATAAAAAGAAATTATGAGAATAGAGGTAAGCAAACACCAAATAAGTAACTAATTTATTTAATTAGAAAAAGTCCTTTTGTAACGACCCGTTTCCGGTATGATGATTTCTTGGTATTTATTTTGTAGTTTTGCAAGAGGAACTCGGCGAGTTCATAGCCTGACTCGCCGAGTGGGGGCGGGATTTCGAGCACGTGTTAGCTGGCGACTCGGCGAGTCCATATTCTGGACTCGGCGAGTCTGTCCGTCTGGGAGAAACCCTAAATCCCCGGGTTGCCCACTATTTAAGCCACCTTATGGCCTCCATTCTCGCCTCCTTCACCCTCAGAAGCTGTGAGAAAACCCTAATTCGTTCTTGAGTGATTTTAAGTGATTTTGTGTGCAATTGTGAAGGCTTGAAGAAGGAGAAGAAGAAAGGAGCAAGGAGAAGGATTGTAGAACAGAGATTCAAGGGAAAGCAAGAGCTATTTGAGGTATTCTTCAGATTTCCTTCCCTTTTATGCTTTAAAACCCCCCCTCTAGATCTAGTTGATGCTTTTCTCAAGCCTTATGTTGATATGGAAGCCCTATTATGCTGAGATATCCTTAGATCTGTTCGTTTAGGAGTTGTAGAGCCCAGATCTATTGCCTTTATGGAGCTATTTTGCATCATAACCCTAGATCTACCCCTTTTAAGTGTCTTTTAGCTTTTATCCCCTTTTTCATGTGTTTGTACACGTAAAGTTGGAAACTTTACGTGGTAAATTAGCTTATTGGACACAGATCTATCATTTGTATGTATTGGATTCGAGCAGAATCGAGAGTAGAATAGTTGCATGGCGGTGACTCGGCGAGTCCCCGATTTCTTCCTTTTGAGCGGTGTCGAGTGGGACCAGTGAGTAGTGGAGTGGACTCAGCGAGTTTGAGGGTAGACTCAGTAATGGAGGGACTCAGCGAGTTGTTCATACAACTCGACGAGTCCAAGGCAATCTTCTTAAGCTCAAGAACAACTCGTCGAGTTGTTCATATGACTCGGCGAGTCGGATGAAGATTGTCTGAGTTCTTGGATCGAGAGGGTACTCGTCGAGTCGATGCCATACTCGACGAGTAGCAGCGAGTAGGGTCGAGGAGTGAGAATAGGGACTCGGCGAGTTGGTGGCCCAACTCGGCGAGTCAGGTCAACTGAGAGTTGACTTTGACCGAAACTTGACCTTGACCGAGAGTTGACTTTGACCAAGGGTAAAAGAGTCATTTTACCCAGTGCAGTGTTTAGTATTTGATTGAGTGTGTTTATGGACTTGTAGCCGGGGAGATACAGGAGCAGCAGCAGTTAGCTTCCAGAGCCATACACTCAGCAGCCAGTTTACGAGGTGAGTTTCCTTTCAGTAGGAACGGGTCTACGGCCACAATGTCGGCCCGTTTAATTATCAGTAGTTCCGGACTTTGGTCTGATGCAGTAGTTAGAGTGCTTGATGTCTTTGTGATACAAGCATGTTTGTGTTATGTGTTCCGGACTCTGTACCGATGCAGTATGCAGTATATGTGTTTCTAATAGTTGTTATGTTTTATGCTATGCCATGATCAGTCAGTTCCGGACTTCGGTCCGATGCAGTTAGTTCCGGACTCTGGTCCGATGCAGGGGACAAGGTCCCAGTCAGTTCCGGACTTCGGTCCGATGCAACTCGTTCCAGACTTCGGTCTGATGCAGTGGGCAAGGCCCAGTATGTGCTTTATATATGTATTGTATGGTATGTGGTAGTTTGGGGAAGCTCACTAAGCTTCGTGCTTACAGTTTCAGTTTTGGTTTCAGGTACTTCCGCAAGCAAAGGGAAGAGCTCGGGATGATGGCATCGCACACACCATAGCTTCAGCTTTTATCCTGGGAGTTGATTTAGTTTGTAATTTTGATATGACATAGATATGATACAGTTTTTCCGCACAGTAATTTTTATTATGTTTGGGATACATCACGTGTGGTTTTTATAATATGACACTCAAATTATGGTTTTTGGTTATATTGAAAAATGAAATTTTTGGGTCGTTTCAAGTTGGTATCAGAGCCCTGGTTTGAGGGATTCGGATACACTTCCGGGCGTATCTGAACTCAAACTAAGGGGAAATAAAAAGATTTTTAAAAGGAAAATGTTTTCTAAAAGAATTTTGAAAGCACTTAGAAAGAAAGAAATTTTTTAAACGAGATAAGGGTGTGGTGCATGCGATCAGCCGAGCTCAAGTAAGTACTCCCAAATTACCCATACAAGTTATTTGTTCAGTTTCAGTTTCAGTAGAACAGCATGCTAGTATAGGACTAAGGATCTAGGAGGATGCCTTATGTGCCTGCTATATGTGTTACAGCTTTATGAGTATTGCATGCTAGTATTGAGTAGACAGCAGTAGGATAACCTGTTTAGGTTATGCCTGATAGTATGAGCTTAACATTGTATTCTAGTACAGTTTCTCGTTATGAGAATAGTTTTGCCTGAGTATGTTTCATTTATCCGAATGCTGCTTGCTTCGTGCTTTGTGGGGTTCTGAGTGATGGGAGTTAGCCATTAGGTGAACACGTCTCGCCACATGTGATCAGGGTTGAATAATCCCAGAGTGCTGGATCTGGCCCTATTGCGCAGCTCTTGTTTGAGTCCAACCGTTATAGGGACGGGTCTTTTACTTGAAGGATTATCTGATCCTCGTCACATGTGATGGTGTTCAGGTGGTGGCAAATTAGCATTATAAGGAGACCTACAGCAGCTGAGGACTAGTTGAGTTGAGTCTGAGGTTTCCCTAGGGCAAGCCTAGGATGAGAGTAGCGGAGATCAGTAGTAGTAGAAGTGACTTGGTGGAGTCAAGGCAGTTCTTGAAGAAAGTACGGATAGATGTGGAAGGTAGTATGGGCCCGTACTACTGAAAGCAGAGGATCCGTACTCGAATCAAGAAAGGTTGAAACAATACCAGGAAGCTAGTTGTAGTATCAATGATCCCTTGAGATATTTCCGTTTTCTGATGTAGTTGTGATGTGTTTCAGAATGGTGGTTTTGCGTTCCAGACCAGCAGCCGACAGTGGAGGTGCCGGGGAGGGATCAGGTTCAGGCTCGGGGGACGAGCGCATGGATGAGCAGACCCGAGAGTTTCTTTCTTCGGAGATTACGCGCATCATTATAGAGCAGACTCCTGTGATCTTCGGTTCGATCAATGAGGGAATTCTAGAGCTGATGGATGAGAGATTGGGCACCTTCCGTGCCAAGGTGGCGGCCATGATGGGGTCGCGCACCCTTACTTTCAGGGAGTTCAGGGCATGTGGAGCTTCGGATTATCATGGGGTGCGGGACCCTATAGCGAGTACTAGATGGTTGGCGGATGTGGCCAACACTTTCCGCACTAGCAGGTGTCCCGAGGGAGACAAGGTCAGATTGGCGTCCTGTCTTCTGAAGGACAGGGCACGAGATTGGTGGGAGGAGGTCGGACATGCCATTGGGGATGATGCAGCATTGGACGCCATGACCTGGGCTGATTTCTCTACCAGGTTCAGGGCGGAGTTTGCACCGGTTATTGAGGTGCAGCAGTTAGCTAGGGAGTTTCAGGACCTCACCCAGACTACAGAGACAGTGACGGAGATCACCGCCAAGTTCAGGGAGAGGGCTCTTCTCATTCCTCAGTACGTGGCTGATGAGGAAATGAAGAAGGCCCGTTATCATGAGATGTTGCGGAGCGATATCCACCAGTTTGTGAGCCGGTCCAGCTGTAAAACGCTGGAAGATATGATTGCTAGGGCTCGGGAGAGGGAGATTGATCTCGAGATGGAGAAGAAGAGGAAACCGGAGGCGGTTCCGGGTTCACGCGGTTCGGGCAAAAAGCCCAAGGTTTCAGATCACAGATCTAGGAGTCAGCAGAGCCACGGTCGATGTGGCAAGTGTGGGAGATTGCACGAGGGGGCGTGCAAGGCAGGGAGTTCCGGCTGCTACAAGTGCGGTCGGATTAGGCATTTGAGTAGGGATTGTACGGCCCCTGCTACTGCCGTTGCAGCATCAGATCTGATTTGCTTTCAGTGCAATCAGAGGGGACATAAAAAGTCCCAGTGTCCGAGTTTAGCTGCAGCAGGGAAGGTGGCTGCACCTGCCCCTGCTACCTTGAGGATTACAGATGGCCGGCAGGGCCGAGCTGATGCGCCAGTGGCGAAGAGTAGGGCATTTCAGATGACAGCAGAGGAGGCGCGATCGACTCCTGATGTGGTGACGGGTATGTATCTTCCCTCCATCTCTTTATTATTATTATTATCATTTGAACATTGCTTATGATTGTATGTTTTATTCAGGGTCGTTCTCTGTGAACGGCATTTCTGCTATGGTATTATTCGATTCGGGGGCTACCCGATCATTTGTATCGCTTGCGCTTAGCAAGAGATTTAGTAGAGCTCCAGGGGAGCTGGATTGTCCATTAGAGGTTGAGATAGCGGATGATAGGACCGTGAGGGTCGGCAAAGTGCATAGAGGGTGTTCCCTTCAGTTGTTCGATGAGCAGTTTTCTGTGGACCTGATACCTATTCCCCTACGTGGGAATAAGGTTATTGTGGGCATGGATTGGCTAAGCCCCAATGGGGCGGTGATTGATTGTGAGCTTCAGCTAGTGAGGGTTCGCACTCCCAGTGGGGGAGAGTTAGTGATTCAGGGCGAGAGACCACAGCGTGGACCGACCTTTTGTTCCGCCGCTAGGGCGAGGCGCTATGTTCAACAGGGTTGCGCCGGTTTTGTAGCTTACGTCTTGGATGCCCGGGAGAAGGGCAAGACGACAGTTGATGATGTCCCTATAGTGCGAGACTACCCGGATATGTTTCCCGAGGATTTGCCGGGGATACCTCCTGAGAGATAGGTTGAGTTCAGGATCGACCTAATTCCTGGTGCGGCTCCGATAGCCAAGGCACCGTATCGACTAGCTCCCCCTGAGATGCAGGAGTTGTCTACACAGCTGCAGGAGCTGTTAGACAAGGGATTCATTCGGCCGAGCAGTTCGCCTTGGGGAGCGCCGATCTTGTTTGTGAGGAAGAAGGATGGGTCACATCGTATGTGTATAGATTATCGGGAGTTGAATAAGGTAACGGTGAAGAACCGTTACCCACTTCTGAGGATAGATGATTTGTTTGATCAGCTTCAGGGAGCGTCTTGGTTCTCCAAGATCGATCTACGCTTTGGTTATCATCAGATGCGGGTTAGAGATGAGGATGTACAGAAGACTGCTTTCAGGACCAGGTATGGTCATTATGAGTTTGTGGTGATGCCATTTGGGCTCACCAATGCTCCAGCAGCGTTCATGGATCTCATGAATCGCGTGTGCAGGCTGATTTTGGATCGGTCAGTGATAGTATTCATAGATGATATCTTGGTATATTCCAAGACGCAGAAGCAGCATGAGGAGCACCTGCGGGATGTACTGGAGGCTTTGAGGAGGGAGAGACTTTTCGCAAAGTTCTCCAAATGTGAGTTCTGGTTGCGCGAGGTGCATTTCCTTGGTCACCTCGTCAACCAGAAGGGTATTTTGGTAGACCCGGCCAAGATAGAGGCCGTGATGCAGTGGGAGGTCCCGAAGTCTCCATCTGAGATTCGGAGCTTCCTAGGGTTGGCAGGGTATTATCGGAGATTTATTCAGGACTTCTCCAAGATAGCAGTGCCGCTCACCCGACTGACCAGGAAGTCGGTGGTATTTTGTTGGGGGCCTGAGCAGCAGGCAGCGTTCGAGACCCTCAGACAGAGATTGTGCGAGGCTCCGATTCTTACCTTGCTAGAGGGAGTAGAGGACTTTGTGGTCTACTGTGATGCTTCGATCACATGTATGGGAGCAGTATTGATGCAGCGAGGCCATGTGATATCTTATGCCTCGAGACAATTGAAGCCTCACGAGGCTAAGTATCCTACCCATGGATTTTGTCACCAAGCTTCCCAGGACCGCACGAGGAGTGGATTCGATATGGGTAGTAGTGGATCGGTTGACGAAGAGTGCCCATTTTATCCTAATCCAGGAGAGTATATCGGCGGAGAAGTTAGCCGATATCTACGTGCGGGAGATTGTGGAACGTCATGGAGTACCGGTATCGATGGTGTCAGACCGAGATGTCCGTTTTACATCCAGATTTTGGAAGCGGTTCCACGACGAGATGGGTACTCGTCTCCATTTCAGCACCGCTTTCCACCCTCAGACGGACGGGCAGAGCGAGAGGATGATTCAGACTCTCGAGGACATGCTTAGGGCATGTGTTCTAGATTTCGGTGGCAGTTGGGATACGTATCTTCCGTTGGTGGAATTTTCGTATAACAACAGTTATCATGCGAGCATTGACCGACCTCCCTTTGAGATGCTGTATGGGAGGAAGTGTAGGACCCCGATTTGTTGGGGCGAGGTCGGTCAGCGAGTCATCGGAAGCACAGAGGTGGTGCTCAAGACGACCGAGTTGATCCAGCAGGTCCGTAGTAGACTGCAGACTGCGCAGAGTCGGCAGAAGAGCTACGCCGATAGGAGGCGTTTAGACTTGGAGTTCCAGGTGTGAGATATGGTCCTTCTGAAGGTCTCACCTTGGAAGGGCGTCATCAGATTCCGTAAGAAGGGCAAGTTGGGTCCCAGGTTTATTGGTCCTTTCAGGGTTTTGGCCCGGGTGGGTCGGGTTGCTTATCGGTTAGATCTTCCGGAGGAGCTTAGTCAGATCCACAACACTTTCCATGTGTCTCAGTTGAGGAAGTGTTTGATAGACGAGTCGGCAGTCGTTCCCCTAGAAGATATTCAGGTTGATAGCAGCCTGAATTATATTGAGAGGCCGGTCGTGATTCTGGACCGGAAGACCAAGACCTTGAGGAACAAGGAAATTCAGTTAGTGAAGGTGCATTGGCAGCACCAGAAGGGGTCTGAATAGACGTGGGAGGCTGAGGAGGAGATGAGAGAGCACTACCCAGAGATATTTGCAGATTCAGCTGTAGCAGACTTCGAGGACGAAGTCTGAGATAAGTGGGGGAGAATTGTAACGACCCGTTTCCGGTATGATGATTTCTTGGTATTTATTTTGAAGTTTTGCAAGAGGAACTTGGCGAGTTCATAGCCTGACTCGCCGAGTAGGGGCGGGATTTCGAGCACGTGTTAGCTGGCGACTCGGCGAGTCCATATTCTGGACTCGGCGAGTCTGTCCCTCTGGGAGAAACCCTAAATCCCTGGGTTGCCCACTATTTAAGCCACCTTATGGCCTCCATTCTCGCCTCCTTCACCCTCAGAAGCTGTGAGAAAACCCTAATTCGTTCTTGAGTGATTTTAAGTGATTTTGTGTGTAATTGTGAAGGCTTGAAGAAGGAGAAGAAGAAAGGAGCAAGGAGAAGGATAGTAGAACAAAGATTCAAGGGAAAGCAAGAGCTCTTTGAGGTATTCTTCAGATTTCCTTCCCTTTATGCTTTAAAACCCCCCCTCTAGATCTAGTTGATGCTTTTCTCAAGCCTTATGTTGATATGGAAGCCTTATTATGCTGAGATATCCTTAGATCTGTTCATTTAGGAGTTGTAGAGCCCAGATCTATTGCCTTTATGGAGCTATTTTGCATCATAACCCTAGATCTACCCCTTTTAAGTGTCTTTTAGCCTTTATCCCCTTTTTCATGTGTTTGTACACGTAAAGTTGGAAACTTTACGTGGTAAATCAGCTTATTGGACACAGATCTATCATTTGTATGTATTGGATTCGAGCAGAATCGAGAGTAGAATAGTTGCATGGCGGTGACTCGGCGATTCGGAAGAACGACTCGGCGAGTCGAGTCGCGAGTCCCCGATTTCTTCCTTTTGAGCGATGTCGAGTGGGACCAGTGAGTAGTGGAGTGGACTCAGCGAGTTTGAGGGTAGACTCAGTAATGGAGGGACTCGGCGAGTTGTTCATACAACTCGGCGAGTCCAAGGCAATCTTCTTAAGCTCAAGAACAACTCGTCGAGTTGTTCATATGACTCGGCGAGTCGGATGAAGATTGTCTGAGTTCTTGGATCGAGAGGGTACTCGTCGAGTCGATGCCATACTCGACGAGTAGCAGCGAGTAGGGTCGAGGAGTGAGAATAGGGACTCGGCGAGTTGGCGGCCCAACTCGGCGAGTCAGGTCAACTGAGAGTTGACTTTGACCGAAAGTTGACCTTGACCGAGAGTTGACTTTGACCAAGGGTAAAAGAGTCATTTTACCCAGTGTAGTGTTTAGTATTTGATTGAGTGTGTTTGTGGACTTGTAGCCGGGGAGATACCGGAGCAGCAGCAGTTAGCTTCCAGAGCCATACACTCAGCAGCCAGTTTACGAGGTGAGTTTCCTTTCAGTAGGAACGGGTCTACGGCCACAATGTCGGCCCGTTTAATTATCAGTAGTTCCAGACTTTGGTCTGATGCAGTAGTTAGAGTGCTTGATGTCTTTGTGATACAAGCATGTTTGTGTTATGTGTTCCGGACTCTGTACCGATGCAGTATGCAGTATATGTGTTTATAATAGTTGTTATGTTTTATGCTATGCCATGATCAGTCAGTTCCGGACTTCGGTCCGATGCAGTCAGTTCCGGACTTCGGTCCGATGCGGTCAGTTCCGGACTTCGGTCCGATGCGGTCAGTTCCGGACTTCGGTTCGATGCAGTTAGTTCCGGACTCTGGTCCGATGCAGGGGACAAGATCCCAGTCAGTTCCGGACTTCGGTCCGATGCAGCTAGTTCCAGACTTCGGTCTGATCTAGTGGGCAAGGCCCAGTATGTGCTTTATATATGTATTGTATGGTATGTGGTAGTTTGGGGAAGCTCACTAAGCTTCGTGCTTACAGTTTCGGTTTTGGTTTCAGGTACTTCCGTAAGCAAAGGGAAGAGCTCGGGATGATGGCATCGCACACACCATAGCTTCAGCTTTTATCCTGGGAGTTGATTTAGTTTGTAATTTTGATATGACATAGATATGATACAGTTTTTCCGCACAGTAATTTTTATTATGTTTGGGATACATCACGTGTGGTTTTTATAATATGACACTCAGATTATGGTTTTTGGTTATATTGAAAAATGAAATTTTTGGGTCGTTTCACCTTTGGTAATAAGAAAAGGGAAGGAAGTTGCACAACATAAACAATAGTAAGATATGGAGAAAACGTGATGATAGAAACACAAAAAGTTGGCATAAACAGAGAAGCTGGTGGAGAATAGATCCAAAGCATCATATGTATTTTGCAATTTTCATAAAATTGAAGTTGCTATTATTCATCATCAAATTGATTTACCATATTTTTCCTTTGAATCGAAGTTTTACGTCACATTCCAAGAATTGCAAAGAACAATTTTTTATTTTTATTTTTATTTTTATTTTTTATTTTTTTTAATCAAGAACAACATTAAGGGACCCAAAATTTTTTAAATCAATCCAAACTAAAATTTTTGTTAATGCATTAAAATGTAAAAAATGTATCAATTATGGTTGTTGTCGTCACCTGATTGGATTTCAAGTATGCGATGTTGGGTAAGTAAGGCTCACGGATGTCTTCTAGATGTACTTCTCATCATACATTCTATCCAACAATGCTTTAATGAATACCTCATAAAATAACTAAAAAGTAAAACCCATGCAAGTTCTTTAAATTTCAGAAAATACACCAATTCAATTAATAGAAGTTGAAAATTAATAGAACCTGGGCAACAAATTGAATTTCCTATGTCAACTATATGACCATATCTATATTTGGTCCTAATGAATGGTATTCCATAAGTTCCAACTCAACACCATGTTGTATTCAGACTAAGGCAAGTAATTGGAACCTTTGGTTCCCTGTTGTTGTTATGAGACTACTATTATTGAATTCAAATGGAAGTTTTTGAAACTAAATTTATACAAACTCACCTATATATATGTTGTCATTTTCGCACAGATTTCTAAACATCATCTAGTGAGACAACAACTGATACATATAGAAAGTTTGTTTCGTTTGTAAACAACACTAAGGCTGTTGAACCCACAACACCGGTTGACGTATTTGAGTACTTTCATCGAACACTTGGCGTGGAATCTTCCAAACTCTACCTGAAGACAAAATTTCTTTGTGCAAGGACCTAATATTCAATTCAAATCGGCAGAACGAATATAATTTAATAAAATCACAAAGAATTAGACATTATTAGTTACCTGATCCGAGATCAAAAACCCGAAGGCGGAAGAAAAGGAAGCGAACAGCAGAACATCATTTGATTGAAAGAAGGGAGGCGGTGTGTTGTCCTCTACCCACCAACGCTGGGGATTTCAAAATCCTGAAAACATTCCTAAAATCAATGCGAAAACAAATTTGTCAAACCAGAGGCTGAAATCAATTTATAGACTGTGGGAAGCAGTTGGAATATATAAGAGAATATGGGGAACCCGAACAAAGATCTTAGCACATAAACGTATTCATAAGCGAACAGTAATAGAAGAGACAGATTTGGGGGAAACTAATTAATATTAACCATTTAAGCTTCAGAGCCAAGATAAACACCAGATTCTATGAAATGACGGAGGTTACGGGCCCACAACATCGAAGAAGCCGAAGGAATCTTCCTGGACGGCACCGATGATGCATCAATACCTTATAACCTCTATACGTCTGAGAATGAAATCGATTTGAGGTATTACAAAATTGATTCGATACCTGAGAATCAGAAGGCGATGGTGGTTTCTTCTATGGCGGTCGCCTGAGTTGGAGATAAACTGGAGCGCAACGGTTTCAGGTGAGGTGGTGATTATAGCCATGAACGGTGGTGATGTTGGGAAGATCTGTGAAGAAGTCAGAACTTGAGCGGAAGACCTTGGGGAGCGAAAACTAAACTAAACATCGAGAATCGTTAAGCCGTAGATGAAAGAAATTACCTTACTAGATGGAGGTGGAGGTCGGGTGGGGAAAGCCGTCGCTTCGAAGAGCATCAAACCATGGAAGGAACTAGAAGGCAAAAGTCCATTTATGGAGGCGGTGGATTTGCAGAGGAGCGAAAGAAAGGAACGACAAAAACCTGTGGAAAAAACGGTGGTTTCAAGCAGAAGGTTTGGATGAAGCGATGACCATGGTTAAGGAATTAAACCCACCCTGGTTAGACACTGTTCCTAAGAAGTGTCCTCCTTTAATATATATATATATATATATATATATATATATATATATATATATATATAAGAATTACTTAAACATGTGTGTGCGCCCATGAAGATATGGATCATATACAAATCAAAACATCCATGTTTGAAACCAATCAGGGTCGTCCCTAAGTTACTTAGGTTCAGGGGCATAAGAGCATCTCCATCCCATTCCTATCCTCCATTTTTTCCTTTACTTCTTTCCCTATTCTTCTCCAACCCTCTCTCATTTATTTCTCCATTTTGGGGATATGAATAGTATTACACCAAATATGGTGTTATACTATTCATTTATCCTAAAATAGGGGTGAACTTTATGTTGTCGGTTTTAATCCATCTGTTATATATTTTTACTTTTCTAGTTCATTTTTACCTATTAATTATAATTTAAATATAATATTTAATACTTATAATATTTTTTTTATATATTAAATCATATTAATTAATTATAAATATAAAGTTTGTTTTTTGTTCATCAATTTCATATAAAATTTTAAATACATATTGAAATTTTAAAAAACGATAACGTATTTTATAAAAAAACTTATAATTAAAATATATATTACAAACACGATAACATATGCTATTAAACTTGTAGTTACCTATATATTACAATAATAATCTAATAAAAACCAACAAGTGGCAATACTATTATTTATTTATTTAATATTTATTTAAAAGTGTGTATGTGTAATATTTTTATAAATGCATGTATAATATTTAGTTATAAGTTAAATATAAATATAATCGTTTGTATTTAATATTAATGTAATGAAAAAAATATAGATTATATATTTGTTAAAACTAAATTAGTAGAGGAGTGTGTTTGACAGTCTATGTAAGTTGGAATAATAGAATATACTATGAATATACTTTTTAGGGGTAAAAATAGGGTAAAAAATGAAGTAGGGTTGGAGATGAAACACTATTTGTTCTATTTTTTACTCCATTTTTGGGGAAAAAATAGAGGTGGGTTGGAGGTGGTCTATCTGTCCATTTTTTGTTTCTCGATTTTCGATTTATGACGATCGACTAATTGAACAAATCAAATCAGTCTAGGCTTGGCCAAGCACTTAGGTGTGCCATCATTAAATCATCGAGGGGCTCACAGATATTGCTTTTATCCCTTTAAGGGTAAAAGGAATGGATAAATTTCGACTCATATGCTTGTACTGACTACCTGTTGAATCATACACAAAGGCATGTTTTATAACATCAAGTTACCAATGCGTTTTCGTGCAATCAATGTATAACCAACTCATAGTCAACAACTTATATCTCTAGGTTTGAAGAATATAAGATATTATCGTCTCATGATCACTCGTGATAAAATCCATGAAGTGATTCAAATGAACATAGGTTGAATCCAATACTCAGAACTTATGAGCACTCATGAATGTTGTAGCAACTCTTGCCATGTCCAACATCTTGGACATCTAAAATCCAACTTCATGACATTCTTGATTCATATCTACTTCCAACATATGACTGACTGTGAATAACTTAGTGATTCGGGAAGAATGACCTAGTTATTCTTGAAGTCAAAACATGCAAAGTGAAACATAAGAATAATACTAATCTTATATGGCCTCAACACTTTGAGTGTAAATAAAACACCTTTTATATAAGAACCATATTGATTACTCATTATTCATGTTTCGATTAATCAATTTAATACTTGAATTAAAACAATAGTCATGCCATGCTCCAAGCAATCACACTATGTTTTTCCAAACAATAGATATGCCCTACTCTAAGTATGCACACTATGTTTATCTATGATCCTTACTTTATGAAATAGATGGATTGATAATATTTCAATGATGCTCATTTCACAATCATAATCCTTATTGTAAATGTAAGAATACCAAACTCTTGCCATTTACTATTATATGTTAGATTCTAAACTTATACACAATGATCCTCTTGTAATGACTATGCACAAAAGTCACAAAGACTTGGCAACAGACATTACAGAGTATTCCAATGGAAAGCAATTCCATGGAAATGTAGTCTCAAATTCAAAGTACATTCCTTTAAACATCCTTCTTTGCATTAAGTTCTTTAATCTTACACAAATTCAAAGAATAACCTCCACCTACGGAAACAATTCCATATTCCCATTTTGACCGTCACTTTTGAACAAGAGTTGCCTCTTTTCAAAGTATGTCAATATGGTCCTTACTCTATACTTCCAATTATCCATGAGTAACCAATCTTTGGTAAACCTCAAACTGTCCTCGACAATTGCTTAATCATTTTAGTCATATCCAGTTTTAATCCCTTTTCCCCTCTTAATGCCCTAAGCATTAGGAAAATTTAGAATAGATGAATATTATAGCACATGTAATCGATCCTATGCCCAGAGCATATGGGACACAATTCATGATGTCTTACATAAAGACATGATACTTTACCAGTCTTTTGCTATAAAAAATTTTATTTGCCATGTTCTCATAATTCGAACTATGAAGAGGGATGCCGTAATCATAATCGAATTTTGAGAATGCAACATATATAGAATTCCCTTATGTTGAACCATTCCAAAATAACATTTATGTATTCTTGACTAAAGTTGATTAAAATCTCAATCTAAGCTTGTAGAATTGGAATGAAGTATAAAATCATCTCCCTTAATTATAGCAAAACAAATTTTCAAAGCGAATTGAAACTTTTGTTTTCTATAATTAACATTGCTAACTTGCAACATAATCATCATGCTCCGACTAGCATAATGATTATTATCTTACTAGCATAACACCTATGCTCCCACTAGATTTGACATGTATCCAGAAATCAACTAGACCTCTAAAAATCAATACTTTATTGACTTTCTTACCAAAGTTCAGATTTTCGATACAAGATTGCTTTGATAAGACTTTATCAAAATCATACACCTTTCCTTAGATAGCTCACATGTGTGTCTAAACCTTTTACCATTCTCACTAGTTAGTGTGTCGGTTAACCACACACGCTCCACTAACGACATGAGAACGCAAACATCACAATTGTTATCCACTTAAATCTACTTAGTGAAAGGGTTTCCTTACCATCATTTTCATGAATCGAAGAGAAACCTTATGAAACTTAGAATTTTATGGTGTAAGTATTCCTATCCATGTAAATTTGTCATAACCATAATCACAAGAGAAGGTTATCGGCAAACCCAAACACATACAGACTGAATTTGTTCAATCTTAATTTCTTGCCACCCGGCAACACAAGGGCCTACTATTGCTTCCAGGTTGTTATGCAAACAATTGAGAACTCACAGAACTCACATGCATAGTCAACTCTAACTGGAATGGGCATAAACAAGAATATGTCAACACAATAGGTTACAAACCTCAAGTCGTGGGCTAGTGTTTAAAAATACTCTTGATTAGTTCTTGAAACTATCTCAGGATATTTTAGACTCCCACTGTCCTCTTAACATATAAGACTCTCTTGCTAAATATTTAAGAGATAGTGTGGATTCTAATCAAGACAAACACTTCACACAATTGATCTTAGTTTGTCTTTATTTTATCCAAAACATCACAACTTACCAATTTCAAATGTACAAGAGTAAGAAAACATTTTACTCTACGTTTGACAAGTGTTTTAAACCTTAAGATTATGTCACTCAAGGCTCAATCTTGGAGCATGACTCTAAGATTTGATTTTGGAACGAAATATGATTTATCTTTTGATTTAACCATTTCAATAATTCATGATTCCTCTCATTAGCCAAACAAATGAACTAAGGTGTCCTTAGAGGATCAATTGTGATATGGTTTCATAATCACTAAGATAGTCATAAAACAAGATACTCAAGTACTCTCCCTTTTTCAGATTGGAGAAACTTTTTATCTTTCTGCCTAATTCGATTCTTCTCATTCGTCTTTCCATATAGTGAAACTTTTCCAATGTTTCAGAATTACCCTTAAACCTGTAAGCATAACCATATTTTCTAACTTTTAGTAAATCATGACAAATAATCTTATCAACCTTTGTGGTGGACTTGACCAACACACAGCCAAGTGTACCCAGAGTCCTTCACTTGACTCACATGTACATGTGAGCAAGGAACTAGTCTTAATTTTACAAATATGAAAAATCTCATTCATCACACAATACATGTTGCATGATTCCAAGTTTCTATCTAACTGAAACTTGGGTGATGAGAATCTTTTCTTATTTGGTAAATGATTACACTACCACAAATGAAAGAATCAAATCCATTTACCAATATTGCTTATCAATGGAAACATATAAACAACAATTTTTTCACAAATGCCATTGTAAGGATACTTAAAATAAATAAAACAAAAATTTTCTTTATTTTAAAACTTGCGGAAAAACTTATCCTTTCAATGAAAATACATATGGAAAACATTTTGTTGTCTATTCCTAAGCAATATATATCATAACTCTTATGCAGCAGCTCAAAATTTTGATCATCAGACCATGCGATCGAAATCCATCTTCACGATCAGAATCAGCATAATCATACTTTAAGCTTCCTTTGATTCTTCCAAAACATCAAAATGTAATTACATTACATCATGTATTAAGAATCTCAAAAAGAGACTTAATAGAGTTAGATAATGGAGTTTACCCAAAGAAAAGTCAAACTTTTTGAGTTTACCTTCCTTATGAAATTTCAGGTAAGTTGGACAGCTTCGCAACCAATTTCCCTTTTATTGGCAAAAGAAATATATGGACTCTTTGGAAATGGTATACGGGACTATAATAGACTTAGACTTTCTCCTTACCATTAGGTCAAACGACCAGACCATGGCTGATCCATTTCAACTGGGAAGAGAAAGTTTTTCTGGACTTACAATGTCACCATTGTCAATGTCCAAATAGGTTTGGGAAGTAGATCTTCCAATCTAATTTTCTTTACCAATGCACTGAATCATTGTTGATTCAGAATCATCAAGCAAATAGGTAAGATCATTAAGGGTCATTTCGTTATCCATCATTAGGGAGTGATTGAAGAACCAAGTTAACAACCAACTATCTCGAGACTTTGAAACCCGAATCTCCCAGCTTGTCAATATGTGACTTAACCTCTAAGATGTAAGCACATATAGACTTTGCTTGCCAATATGGATTGAATGACTTAGAACTTATCAAGTCTTGAAACTTGTGGGATAGGGAGATTTATTGGAGGAGGTGGAGGAAGTGAAGTATGATTTCCACTCCCACCAATGCACAACAAAGGGATTGATCATTCACCTTGATTGCCATTTAGGATATCATCTTCATTAGGAAGCTTGTTCCAAAAGATTTGGGAAGACCGTAGTTGTCTGAAGGTGACCTATATAAGGGAGAAATTCAAGTTAGTTGATTTAAAGTCCTTAATATAACACCCAATATGAAATATTAAGGCTAGGACCCAACAACCTACTTATAACTGGAAGAGGGATGCCGTAATCCAAGTTATAAAATAGTTGAAGGTAGGTAAATGAAGATTTACCAATTTTCACCATGAAAAATGAAATATAATTAAGTTTTAATTGGATTTGAAACTCCTAGATCTTTTGAGATACATTGAACTTCCAATGGCATGTTTGAATCTCGATTGTGCCCTCTCAAGTTTGTGACAGGGACGCCGAGGATCTTTTGACTTGTTACCCTTAACTTTATCACGTAATCGATGTTCCGGTTAACCACACACGCTCCACCAATCTATAATAAATTCAAGTTACCCTTTGCCACTCTTACTAGTCCTTGTTAGTGTATCGGTTAACCACATATGCTCCACTAATGACTTGGTAAGGTACAAAGTGTAATTTCATGGGTTAGCATATTTTTCACATTTTCCTAAGTAACTAAGATTGAGAATTTATAAGTGTTTAGTTACTTAGTATTTATCATTATACTTTTAATGAATGGAGAATTACAGTCCTATCCTACCTGTTCGGATAACAACCATCCACCAGTCAAGGAAGCAGTGGACACCCATTAAACTGCCATTTTATAGGCAATAACCTTATACCCACTTATAGATTGGCTTCGTGAATGAGGTTTACTAATCGTAAGACTGACTTTATCTTATACATATCTAAATAATTAAAATTATAATAATAGTATAAGTGTTGGATTTTAAACCTTTTAAAATTCTAAGGTTCGCTTTGGAATTAAAGTATACATGAAGGGGTAAATTTACAAATTCTGAAACTTTAGGGCAAGTTTTGAAACTATTCAAGACTTTTCATTTCATAACTTATGAGTTTAATGGTTCATTAAAATGAAGTCTTTTCATTTTTATGTAACATCTTATTCTTTAATAACACTTTTAAAGAAGTGAATCTTGACATCCATAACTTGAGGATAAGTTATGGAGTCATAAAACAATTTAATGAAAAAGACTCGTCATTTTGTGTAACCTATGACACTTTTACGAGTTTTAAGATTCATAAATGTGACCCTTTATGTAACTTGAGTACAAGTTACAAAAAGACATTTTATGAACTACCTCTAGATTAATTTGGATTGAAAACAACTAACACATAATTTTTTTTCATTAATCTAAATTAACTCATAAACAAGGTAACACAAAAAACTTTTCGTAATCCATAGCTTGAGGACAAATTATGGAGTCCATACAATTTCATTAGGATCAAGAATTATACTAACAAAACAATTTGCACATAATTCCTATGATCTAACAAAAACTCACAAGCATGAACATTCATAATCAACAATTTTCAAGAATTACATAAACATATATTAACTTGAAACTTCGATTATAGCATTGAAATTGGTTTAACATAATCATTACCACATTAAAAACAAGTTTTATAAGTCCAAAACTGTTAAAGGTGATGATTCTAGACCAATTCCAGCACCAAAACTCGAAGATATGCTGTCAGGGGGGTCCAACTCGTCGAGTGCATGAACTAACTTATCGAGTTGGTTGAATTATGACTTGGACTCGTCGAGTCCATCAGTGAACTCGGCGAGTCCACTGTCCCCGAAGCAAAAAAAAACTTCGATTTTAAGCAGTTTGCATCAAGTATGTGTGAAAACAAGCCTAGGCTCTGATACCACTGTTGGGTTTTAAGCATTCTAACACTCTTATGGTGTACATGTAACCCTAAATACTTTGGATCTATGTTTTCTCTATTATACATGCAAATATCAATTTTTCCAAGGTATTATCCTAACTAGCATATTATGAAGTACAAGTAATATAAAACTAGTAGAATTACATACCTCTTTGTTGGTGCTTGATTCCATGCAGCTCAAGAGCCTAACGCCCCAAGTGTGACACCTCAAATGGTTCACACAACACCATGAACATCTTGGAATAACCATGAGAGAAGATATGAGTGCATAGAAATTGGCTTGCCCTCTTGTGTATACACCAGTGCCAATTTCTTGAGCTAAAGGGGTCCTTATATAGTATGCACATTAGGGTTACACCATGTAACCCATGACTTTACCCATTCCTTATGCTCCATGGGTTTTAACCTCAATGGAGTATCCATGGATCACTCCATGGGTTTAGCCCAACATAAGGAATCTTGGATCATAAGCCCATATATATAAGAATCAATGATTTACATAATCAATCCCCATATATTTAATTAGTCTCTTTTGATCACTAAATTAATTCCAAATTAATTCTTGATCAATACTAATTAAATAATATGATTTCACATTAATATATTAGAATTTATAATATATTAATATGTCATAAATATCTTGTTCTCATTAAAAGGTCTACCCAAATGTTCCGATGCCATGCAACCCAAATGGACCATGCCAGGTCGGGTCATGTATATACCAATTATAGTTATGGAGTGAGAGACTAATCCATCATGGATTTCATATTGTTAGCAACTTTATGAATCTTCAGTCTTAGTGACCTTGTAGAGTCTTGGATCTGGCCTATAGTTGAGATTTGATGCCATGCATGGATAGTAGGTCATAAATCTTTATTTTTTTACCTATTTTTGGTTCAAGGCATGCATTGGACATGCATGTCTATAAAGCATCAACCTTTGAGATGGTTTTGGTGCTAGAATGTCTTCTGGATAGGATGGGTTTCGGACTTCAAGGATTTAGTGCTTCTTGCTTAAGCCTTAGAACCTTCAAGCCTTGTGGTTGGATATTGGAACCCTGGGAGTAATTACAAAGGATAAGGTTGGAAACTTTATCCTTCTTGATAGCATTTGATCTAGATCTGAGCCTTAGAGACCCTGGAATCGATGAAAATAACTGAATGTATTAAGCTGCTGGAACTCGGGCGAACATAGCATGTTTGCAAGCCAACGTGGCGTGTTCGCTGGAGTTTTCCCGATCGTCTAGATGTTATCAAAACACAAAGTTTTTTTCTAGTAAACACGATATGTTGGATCAACATGGACTGTTGACCTTGAACGTTGACTTTGACTTTGACCAAGTTGGACCTTGAGGGTATTTTAGGTATTTTGGGATTTTGATGGGATTGGTATCTTGGTGGATAGATATTAGTTGGAGCTGAGATTCGGAGTCGTGACTTCATTAGTTATGGATCAGTTTGAGAGGTGAGTTTTCCTCACTGTACTTGTACATCGAAGGCACCACTGTCAGCCCTTGGATTGATATCCTATCATGCATTTTTTATGTTGTTATGATCTGTTGTATCGGTATCCTGGTAGATAGGATGTTGTTATGCTGTTATGATCTGTTAGATCGGTATCCTGTTCGATGGAATGTTGTTATGCTTAGTGATCTATAGATTTGTGGAACTGGATATAGCCTGTTATATGATTACCTTTTATATGTGTACATGTTTGGTCAGTGGCTGAGCCTTCACAGCTTTGTGCGTAAGCCAACAGGCTGGGGTGTGCCAACCTGATTGTTGAATGGGCCCGAGAGTATTCTATCCCAAGGATGATTAGACTCATAGTATGTTGGCATTCCAAACTGATGGTTGAGGGGCCTAGGGCATTCTAATCTGATGGTTGATTGGAACCATAGTATGTTTGTATTCCAACCCGATGTTTGTGGTGCCTGGGGTATTCCAACCCGATGGTTGATTGAACCCATAGTATGTTGGCATTCCAACCTGATGGTTGAGGGGCCTGGAGTATTCCAACCTGATGGTTGATTGGACCCATAGTATGTTGTTCTTATATGCGAGCTATTTGTTTGTGTGTTGGTATTTTAGGGGAACTCACTAAGCTTCTTGCTTACATTTTTTGTTGATAGTTTCAGTTCCTTCAGTGGACCGAGGCAAGGCGAAGGCATGACCATACACATCCTTGGTTTACAACTGATTGGATCTCTGAAGACTCTGATTCTAATTAATGTTTTGGAAATAATAGTTTGTTAACACTTTTATTAATAAATGGGTCATTTTTTTAAGGTTTAAATTTGTTAAAATTTTTGGGATGTTACAACACTGCAAGTTTTACGGAGAAAATGAAGCTTGTTCCTTCCTTGGTTCCAAATGAATTCTCCAAGGTCAATAAGTTTGATAATGGATTGCTAGCGGAATTTGGTATAATGGTCAAACAAGCAACCATCTTGAAAGCCGCCATCTGGGCAGCTACGAATGTTGGGACCCAACTTCGGGAGAAGGGTTTGGAGAGGAAGAGGGTAGGAGAGAAGAGGAAGTTTAACGGATCTTCAAGGTCTAACAAGAAGATAAGATTTTCAAAAGCTGGTTCCAAGAAGTTTGGAGGAGGAGGAGGTGAAGCAAAATCGTGTGAGAAGTGCAAGAAGAAGCACTCTAGATAATGTGGTGATGAGTTGACTTGTTTTAAGTACGGGAAAACTGGGCATCACGCCAATCAGTGTACACCCAACAAGAGGGTGTGTTAAGAATGTAATGAAGAAGGGCATATTGATAGGCACTGCCCGAAGAAGAAAGAGGTGGCAAATCCTAACACTACTAGAAAAATACCCTTTAATGACGCGCAAAGCATGATACTCTTTGTTTTACGATACGCAAAAGTATGTGCCCTAAAAATAATGTCAGCTTTCCCAAAATGTGAAGGATTTAGGACGCTCATTTTTCCTTGCCCTAAAACTAGTGTCACAACATAAAAAAATAAAAATGGGAGGGCACCTATCATAAAAAGCGTGTCGTGAAATCATGTCGTTTTATATATTTTTTTTAATGAAACGCGCTCTTCATCTTTAGTAGTAGAGGGAAAAAGAATTCCAAAAAAATTAGAAAAGTTGAAAACCCCACCATGGCGATTTAGGGTTGGTTTCGTCTCCATCTCTTGTTCACTTCTATTTCCTCTTTCCCTTCCATTTACAATCTCTCTTCCCAGCGATGAAGGTTTCTCGTGATTTCACAAATCATTCAACACGAGCTCCACACAAATGCTTCTCAAAGTCGGTAACCTCAGGCTCGTACGCGCCTCTTCTTCTCTTCATATGTGTTCTATCATATCTCCCACTTCAAATACATCCTCCATAATTCTAGGGCTTTTTGTTCAGGACCTCACAAAAGCAAAACAAACCAGAGCATGGGTGGACGAATGCCGGCTTCCCCACCATTATCAATATACTAGGGTTGGTCGTCCTTCGATTTCTGATTTCTCTCTAAATATGATCGTAGTAGTGTGCGTTCTTATCTCCCTTGTTTCCACCAGTGCTCAGCCTCTCGTCTCCGCCTAACCCTCGCTGGTGCACCGTCATCCCGTCGCACACCACAGGTAGGCAACTCCCTTCTTGATTTTCTGAAATCAATCAACTAGGGTTCATGTATTTTGCTAATCCGTTCTTCCATACAGATCAAGGGTTTGTGGCTTTCAAGGTTCAGCTTTGAAGATACGTTCATCCAGGTTTTTCTTTTCTCCAACCACATTCACGTCCCTTAATTGACCAGAATCTTGAAAATCTATTCCATTTACAGACGAGGGCTTCAACTGAAGAAATATCAAAAAAATGAATCATGGATTCCAGTTTCTGTTCTCGAGAGAAAAAATCTTTATACACAATTTCACACTTGCCTTTAGCATTCCTATCAGTTATGGTCACAACAATGGATTAGACGACGGAATAGATAGGGGTATTTCTGTCTTTTTTTTTTTTCATTTTTTTGTTAACTTATAATGGATCCATACCATATGATGCAAATTATTAGGTTACTTGGAGCAAATTGGAAGCGAGATTGGTCAAAATATATTAAATAAAGAAAATTCATCTTTTCAAAATGGGTATCTTGTTGATGATTTGGAAGAAAGTTTATTTGATCCTCTTCCTGGAAGTATTACACATCTACATCAAAAGTTGCTGATGGTGTTGAGTAACCTAGGATTTTGCAAAGATGATCTTTCTCGTGAAATGCGTGATAAATACAAACACATTTGGATGCAATCTAGGTATGTTTAATTTTGTTTGATGTGGTCTCATAAGTCATATATTTAATTTCAAGTTTGCCAAAAATAGCAACATGCCTTACTCTGGCTACCAATATATACATAATCTGCTTTATTTTTTATTTTATAATAACATGTTTTTGTTTCTTTACTGATAATAAAAAAACTATATGTAACCTGAAACATTTGTCAATAAAAAGAAGAATATGAGAAATGAATGCAAGTATTTAACCCTATTTAAAGATGATAACATGTTTGACTTTATTTTTTTTAGCATTAAACACCTTTACCTTTTGAACTTAATAGATTGTATAGAATAAGGAAAACAGTGATGAAGATGTTAAAGGACAGGAGGTTCACATGTAGGAATGGATTTTAATCAAATGGGAATCCCTTCACATCAACAACCAGAAAGGGGATTGAATTGGATTCCTTAAAAAGCAGTGGGACCCACTGCCACATCATCCTTTCTTCCCGCTCATATGACCTCAGCCTCCACGACCTACATCAGTAAATTCTTTTTTTTTTTTTTCTGTTTTCTTAACTTGTTATTTATTTATTCATTTATTTGCATGTGTGCAGTTAAGTCCAGATATGGAGAAGGCATTACGTCAATAAGTAATGAGTCTGACCCCAGATCAATTTAATCAGCTACCACCTGATCAAAGAAACCAAGTGCTTCAACTTCAACAGATGTTAAGTCAGTAACATATATACCTTAGGTAAAATTACTTATATACCCTTCAAATTGAAACCCCATCAAACCTAACTTTAAGATATTATAGCTTGAGATTCTAATTTTGATATAACATCATATGCATATAATCACTTTCAAACACCTTCATAGCTTGTAAAAATGTCTTGATTCGAGTGTTGATTAAATGACTAAAATGCACTTTCATTCATGGTTTTGTTTGCTCACTACCTTTCAGGTACTATAGAGATGGATTAGAGAGTTGAGGACTTGTTTTGATGTCTGTGTTTGTATTACATTTTGGTTTGATTATGTTAAGATTAGTTGTTTTAGAATTAAAGTTTTCCTAATTCTGGAAGTATTTTTTTTCTTAATATTTTATGCAGTCTCTTTTTCTGAAATCGGATCCATTGTTGGTTTTCGTGTTGTATTTGCGGATTATCTGATTTTGTGGGGTTTTGCAACTTTGTAGTTGAATTCAAGGTAAAGTTGTTTTAAGGTAAAAAATTGTCTAAAATCTTAATTTTTTTTTCAAGTAATCAAAACCAAACAGATCAAAGGTAGAATATAATAAATAAAAACTTTTAAGTTAGTCTCTTCCCCTCCTAATTCGCCCAAGTGTGGGCAGATGAACTTGTGCCTGATTTTTTATTTGATTTCATAATGCATCACCGTGTCTTTAATTCTTATCTTGTTGGCTTGGTGTATAGATGCTTCATGGAGGATTATGCATTTGTATGACTAGCTATTATGATCTTTTCCTTCAATGTTGATGGAAACCTTCAAGGAAATAACAAATAAGTCTTCACTATCCAGGTGCTTTTTGTATAGACCCTTCACTGAACTTTTTTTCATAACTCATTTGAAATCTTCTATATCCACGTGGTGTTGGTGGCAGCAGCAGGGGCGAAGATGTCATTACCCCATTCTTAAAGTTATTTTTGTTATTTTGGCTTATTTTTACATATGGGATTTGTTGGTTTATATGAATTTAATGGTTGCATTATTCAAATTTGTAGGTCTTGTTGATGTGCATAGTGTTAAGCAAAGCAGCCCGGATGTTGTGATGGTGGCCAACAAGTTCTTGTAGTTCAAGCATTATTTGTTGATGACTTTCATCTCTTTCATATTTGATGTATTACATTTGTCTACTATTGGAATGATTATTTGTATGACATTAACTTTTGTGCAATGGATTGTATTTTTTGTATATGGTATTTTATTTTCTATTATGAAACATGAAATGCAAATTTAAAAAATTAGTAAATCTATAAATAACTTTTTTTTTCAATTTAAAATTAAGATACACAAAAATGTGCGTCATCTTCATTTATGACATGGCCTTTCTGACAGCGGCTTTAATGATACACATTGCGTGTCATAAATGTGCGTCGTAAATGCACGTCGCCTATAGATGACGTGCAAAAGCGTGTCGTCTCTCGTTATGACAGGGCCTTTCTTGACACGCATTTGTGGATCGTCTGAGCAGTTTATGACACGCATTGCGCGTCGTAAAAGGCTATTTTTCTAGTAGTGTAATGTACCGCCAAGGCCAAATACAAGAGCATTTCAGATGACCTTGGAAGCAGCAAGGGATGAAGTAGATGTCGCTTTAAGTACCTTTCTTGTAAATGGATTGCTTGCCAATATATTCTTTTATTCTTAGCTAATTTCTCTTGTATATCGCATAAATTTGGTAGAAGACTAGCATTGCCGGTAGATAAACTAGATAGTGCTCTAGTTGTAGAGGTTGCTAGTGGAAAATTCATACCTATTAGCGGTTGCATTAAAAACATTGTCATCAACTTTAACGGGAGTAAATTCCAAGAGGAACTGTTACCTATTGAGTTGAACGGTTTCGATATAATACTAGAAATGGATTGGCTTAGTGAGAACGATGTCGAGATACTATATAGGAAGAAGATGGTGAGTGTAAAATCTCCCAGAAAAGAGTCGCTTATGGTGTACGGGGAAAAGTGTAGAGTAAATTCTGGAATTATCTCCCTGATAAAAGCCAAAGAAGTGTTTGTCAAAAGGATGCACATCACACTATAGCATTTGTGATCGATGCAAAGAAAGAGATGAAAATTATACTAGTGGTATCTGACTATACATAAGTCTTTCCTAAAGATCTTCTTTGATTTCCCCCTTACAGACAAGTAGAGTTTTGAATATACTTGTTGCCAGGATCAACGCCAATAGAAAAAGCACCATACCTATTAGCACCAACAGAGATGAAGGAGCTTATGATGCAACTTTAGGAGTTGTTGGACAACGGTTTCATTAGACCTAGTTCTTCACCCTGGGGAGCTCAGGTGTTATTTGTGAAGAAGAAGGATGGGAGCATGAGGATGCACATAGACTATATAGATCCGAACAAGGCAACAATGAAAAACAAGTATCCATTTCCAAGGATTGACGACCTGTTCGATCAGCTGCAAGGTTCGAACTATTTCTCAAAGATTGATCTTAGGATCAATGCCAATAGCAAAAGCACCATACCTATTAGCACCAACAGAGATGAAGGAGCTTATGATGCAACCTTAGGAGTTGTTGGACAACGGTTTCATTAGACCTAGTTCTTCACCCTAGGGAGCTCCGGTGTTATTCGAGAAGAAGAAGGATGGGAACATGAGGATGCACATAGACTATATAGAGCTAAACAAGGCAACAAATAAAAACAAGTATCCATTTCCAAGGATTGACGACCAGTTCGATCAGCTACAAGGTTCGAGCTATTTCTCAAAGATTGATCTTAGGTCAGGGTATCATCAGTTGAAGGTGAGAGAGCAAGGTATCGAGAAGACCGCATTCATAACGATATATGGACACTATGAGTTTTTGGTTATGTAATTCCGACTAACCAATGATCCAAACATTTATGGATTTGATGAATAGGGTTTGTAAATCATTCCTCGATAAATCTGTAATAGTGTTCATAGCTGACATTTTAATCTACTCAAAGAGCCAGTAGGACTAAGGCAAGTACTTGCGAGAAGTATTAGAAGTTTTGAAGAAGGAGAAGCTATATGTAAAGTTCTCCAAATGTGATTTTTGGATTCGAAAAGTCCAATTCTTGGGTCATGTGGTTAACCATGAAGGAATAATAGTTAATCCATCAAAGATTTAAGCAGCAATGAAGTGGGAAAGACAAAAAAAATTCCCACTGAGATTTGTAGTTTTCTAGTATTAGATGAATATTACCGAAGGTTTATCCAAGGTTTTTCTTCGATAGTTGCTCCATTGACAACTTTAACCCATTAATGAGCTACATTAACATGGAGTAAGAAAAATGGAGAAGCATTTGAGAAATTAAAGAAGAATTTGTGTGAAGCACCAATTCTTTCATTACCTGACCGATTTGAATACTTCGTAGTCTATAGTGATGCCTCTGAAGTTGGGTTGGGTTGTGTTCTAACCCATGGAGATAAGGTAATCGCATATGCATCTCGACAACTGAAAGAGCATGAAAAGAACTACCCTACTCATGATCTGGAGTTGGCAGCGGTATTATTCATATTAAAGATATAGAGGCATTATATTTTTGGCACAAAATGAAAGCTCTTCACTGATCATAAGAGTCTCAAGTATCTCTTTGACCAAAAGGAATTGAATATGAGACAACGACGCTGGGTAGAACTACTCAAGGATTAGGACTGTGAGATAAATTTCCACCGTGGTAAAGCAAATGTCATAGCTAATGCCCTGAGTTGAAAAGTCAGGTTGGAAAATAGAACTTGTCTCAACAATTGTGGAAAGCATGAAGAAATCTCAGGAAGAAGCTTTGGATAAAAATTACCGAAAGGAAGAAGGTTTAGGCAAAACATTGGTATTCAGTACAAATAGTCAAGGATTGAAGGGATTACAAAACATAATTTGGGTACCTAAGAAGGGAGGAATAAGAGATCTTCTCATGGAAAAAGTTTTGGATTAATGTCTAAGTCAATAACTATATTTGGTAGGTACTTGACCCGGTTGTAGCATGGTCCTTTTGGGTTGCCTTCACATTAGTGACTAGAGAGGATGACTGTTGAGGAGAGATGCTGATTTGTTGTTAAGAATAATAAATTGGAGTATAAATATGATTTTTTAATATATTATATGAATAATATATTAATTTGGGACCATATTGTCGGAATATTAACTACTTAAAGATCGTTATATTCAAGCATAAAAATAAAGATAAAGAATTGATGAACACAAGAAAGGTTTAAATGGTGTCGAATGATTAAATTGAACACCCCAGAAGAGCTCGATTAAGAACTTCGACTATAGATATGTTTAGGGTTACAATGCAGCAGAGATAATAAATGACTATCATATCTTCTAAGGCATACATGCATGTGCTATATAATATGTAACCCTAATCTATAATCACGGTTTGACAAGCCTAGACCGGATATACAAAAGAATGGCCCATGACGCAACACATAATACCCAACAATCTCCCCCTTTGCATCAATGGAGCTGAGAGCTCAGTTCGGTTGAGCTGCAGCAGACTTCTTGATTGTCTTGAACACGTTCCGTATGATTTCCAAAACGTTTTCCTGAATGTGATGTACCACCGAAGCATGTCCGTGAAGTTCTTCTTATCTGAGGTAGAGTTCTCCTTGCACCGATGAATAATGTTGATAATGCGTTCCAAGAAATCGGTGGAAAACAGGTGCTTGTCAAGAAGAGAAAACAAAAACTTCTCACCTTTGGTTCTTGTGAACATAACGGTGAGCTGTGCTGAATCAATATGTCCAAAATTCATTTTAGTGACATCACCTGGCTTTCCAGTAGGCTTCACCGTTGGCTTCTTCCTCAAAACAGAAGCTACTTTCTGATCCATCTTGACAACCTCAAGGATGTAGGAAGCCAACATTCTCTTCAAATGATTCAGGGTCAGCTCATATTCTTTCACATTCGTGAGCAAGATATTAAAGAGGAAGATCCAATCGTGAGGATTCAAATTGGGAAGGTCTGCCAGGGAAATCAAATACACCGAGTGTTAGCTTCATTTTATTTACCATTTTTTATAGTTTTTTTAGCACATTTCATTCTCATTTTAGTTAATTCCCATGCATATTTTCCTTTTTGTTATTTTTATGACCATTTCGGGTACTTTCTAGTTTCTTGAGCATTATTGCATATTTTTTTTAGAGACTAGCAGAGCGGGACTTTTGGGAGGCGATTGGACTTGAAGAACAATGAGGATTCCGTGCTTGATGGTTGTGGAGGTGATTCATGGAGTGGGCTTGTCAATTACTTGAAGGTGTGGAAGTGTTGAGCTTTAAATTTGAAAGGGCACGAGAGAATTCTTGGGTGTGCAAGATCGATATTTAGGAGTTTGCGGAAGTTTTGAGTGATGTGGAGAGACAAATTGGGCTCAAATTGAAGAAATATTGAAGAAAAATGGGCTAGGACTTGATTGGACTCGAACTGGGCCATTGGACTAGCTGTTGAGGCCCAAGACATCAAGGAACCCAAAAAACCGTCAAAGTCACGCGCCCCGCGTAAGATTCCCCGCGGCCCGTGTGGATTCATGACAAGGGCAATTTCGGGATTTTACTAATAGCTCTATATTGGGAAGACTGGTGTGCCTCTTTAGCCTTATCTTGGACATCCGATTTTGAGGTTTTCTCTCTGGAGTTTGGAGCACTTTTGAAGGCTAAGAACACCTCAAGAACATCTTCTTTTCATCTCTTGATTCTTGTCAAATGTTTGGTACAATCTTATCTAACTTTGCTTCTTTGAGTTTAGTCATGCTTGGCTAAACAAATCTGGGTTGACTTTTGTTGAATCCTTTGAACTTTTGTTGAATATTGAAGAATCCATGAACCTGTTCTTAAATCTTTATGGAAATGCTTATGTTTTAACATATTATTACTACTTGTATGTTTTAGTTCATGAGTTCAAATATATTTGTGGTGATTAGTTGGCTAATTTGTTGATTAAGTAAAGGATCCTCAAATTAGCAAGTAAGAAATGATTTTTGTGTTGTTTTTGTTTCACACAATCATAAAAACATTTCCTCCAACATGGTGGTGAAAGCAATTGATCCGTCTTGGATTTGGTGACTTTTTGGTTTTTAATGCTAGTTGACTTTCACTAATTACATGCTTAATGAAAATTGTGACTTTGATTAAGGAAATTGTTATGAGCTTCTCTAACCATTTTAACAACTAAGAAAAGTCTAGGTAATCTCAAGCTTCTTGGATTACTATAGCCAAATTAAGGATTTAAATCAAGTATTACATCATTGGATTCTAATGATATGTTCATCAAAAGTCAAAGTGAGGAAACCTTAAGTCAACCATCCTTCACTTATTGATTTTACATCAAACTCTTATTTTTGCTGAAATTGTTTATTTAAATCTTAGTTTAATTATAGTTTATTTCAAGTATTTCAAAAGGCCAAACCCCCCATATTTAATTTATTGTCATTTTCAAGTATTTTTTACAAAGAGATTTTTCATAGAGTTATAAAATTGAACCAATCTCCGTGGATTCTATCCCTTTACCACTATACACTATTTTAGTGTGTAATATTTAGGGTTATTATTTTTGTTGGCCTCGACAACCACCACCGAGTTATCTGAAACTCGGGTTATTTTTAATTGAACGTTAATGAACTTCCCTGCAGGCAACGACTTCAGCACCTTGACCGTTGTAATTTTCTGTGCGCCCCAGGTCAGGTACTGAGACTGACCGAACTGAAGATAAAAATCAATAAGTTCCCGGTCAATCTAAGGATAAAAACCAATAAGTTCCCGGTCAATCTGAGGATGGGGTGAAGGGGCTTCAACAGTCAAATCAAAGCAGTGAAAAATGAATGCCTTTCGTGTTATAGGCATATCAAACTGTGAATCCCTTGTATTATCACAGTCAAACGAAGTCACAAGTTCCAGCCAGAATGTGCGTGGAGACTCTATAGCTTCTTTGATTAGTGTTTCCCTAGTCCAAGGAGGGAACAATGTTTTCTTGCAACTCAGTACAACATCCTTTTCTTTCTTCTTTCTTTCTCTATCTTTGACTTCCTTTGCGACACGAAGAGTTTCGTCTATCTCCTGATCCCTCTTCTTTCGCTTCAGGATCTCAGAAATAGTATCTTGATCTTCATCACTGTCATCATCTTCCCCAATGACATGCTTCTTCTTTTCTTTGTTACCAGAACCTGAAGCTACATTATTCTTCGATTCGGTCTTCACAGACACCTTCGGTTTTTCATCAGGAGGAATCACAGTACCTTCTCCCCCTTGTTGCGGAGTAGACATCCTCTCCGAAACACCCTTCATTTCGCGTAACAGTTCAATTGAGGGTAGGAATTTGGAGGTTAAATGATGGCGAATTGTAAGTGTAAGAATGGGATCATGAGCCTGAAGCACATCCCCAGCACAACTACAAAAAACTGCTCATTCGGTTTTCAACAAGGAAATCTCTCTTTCTGCCTTGGCAAGTTTTGCTTTCTGCACTTCATTTATAGCAGTCTGTTGAGCAAGATCATCTCGGAGTTGCCTTTCCACCTGGAAATCAGCATGAAGCTTTTCTAACCGAGAGTCAACAGATGCCAAAAATGTTTTATTGTCAGTAAAAACATCAAAATGTAGAGTCTCGAACTTGGCTTGTTCACCTTGAAGAGACTGACATAGAGAATCAAATGATGCAGTCACCTTTGCAGCGTTCGTCTCAGCGTGACCCTTGAGAGAGTCAAGAAAAACCTTGGAATCTTGGATGAGATCTTTGATATCAGATGTGTCTTGTTTGCACAGAGAAGTAGAGTCATCCACAACAATAGTGCATTTGTCGATGGACTCATGATGTTGGTGCAAAGTAGTGTCCAGAAAGGATTTCATGACAACATCGTTTCACTTCTTGGATGTCTTGATCAATGTATAAAGTTTTTCAGTAACAGTGTCGATCTGCTGCTTGGTTGCTGGACCAGATTCATCATCTTCACTTGGGATTCGGTAGGGACTGTAGTAAGTACAATCAAACTCAAATTCAGCTCCTCCAAGAACTGGATTAGAATCAGTAGAGGGAGTTGGGGAAATTGGTTCGGTAATGACTCTAGGAGGATCTTCAGTCTTAGCGCCCACATCAAATGTGTTGACTTTGACTGAAGAATCTATGGTAGAGGTGATGATAGGTGTAGTGGTGAAGGTTGCTTGGGAAAAATAATAGGTGGTAATGGTGTGGTGGTGATAGGAGTAGAACTAACAGGTGGTGGTGGAGCAATTGTGGAAGTGGGTTAGGATGTAATTGGAGGTGGAACTGAATCCTGAACAATAGATTTGGGTAGAGATGGAGGAGGAGTGAGAATAGTATCATTAACAATCTTCTCTGGAGTTGGAGATCGAGGAAGTGTGGTCCCTCTAGGTGAACCTTCATGTTGCTCATCCTCTTCCTCACCTGAAGACTGCTCATCTTTCTGTTCTGAATGGGAAGGTGAAGGAGTTTGTTTTCTATGAGCCATTTTCTTTACTTTCTATGGAATAGAGGAATCACCTTTGTCAGCTTTCCGTTTCTTGGACTTAGCGGGTTTGGAGGAGGGATCTTTGGTTTCTTCTTTCTTAAGAGTGGCTTTCTTCCCTCTTTTAGCAGGTTTCTTAACCTCGTCTAAGGAAGCTTGCATCTCAGGAGTCAATTTTTGTGGACTCTTTGGAGGAAGAATTTTGTATTCAAAGATAACCCTACGTTCCTGAGAAACAGAATTGTACATTGTTTCCGGAATAGAACCATTGTGTGAAAACCTGGTTGGATCAGCTACGTTTATCTTTTCGGTATGGAAGGAGAAGACATAGGAGAGCAAAGAATCCTTCATGACCAGAACCTTGAGAGAGGTTATTGCCCTTTGAGCGATAATGGTCCAAAAGCGACCATAGGAGATTTCAGAATGTTTAGTAGAGGAGGCAAGGCTCTGCACCAGTTGGGTCCAGATCAATGAACCATAGTCCAGGTTGAGTCCATTGTAGAGACCGTCCATGATCGTCATGAAGCATTTTTTCGAACCATCGGATCCAACAACACACTCAGTTAACCCCTTGTGAATAAGGGTGAGTAACTCATTCCATTGAGGGGGTAAGCATGATTTCTTGAATTTGGTGAAGGTGGTAAGCACCTCAGTGTAGCCCATCTCATAGAACTTCGAGAATAGTTGAGTTGTAGTAATAAAGTCTGGTGAGATGAATGTGGCGTCTACTGCAAGCCCTAGAAGAGGGCAAAATCGTCCTTTGGAAATAGAAGCCTTGTGAGAATGAATCTGAAAGTAAATTCTCTCTTTGATTTTATCGTAATTTGCCGTGGAGTATACTTGGGACAATAATGACATTGGAACAGATTCCACTTGTGTTAGAGTGATTAAAATAGGGGAATACTTGAGACATTCCACGACTTGAAGCATGTATGAATCATACAGAAATGGAGTCATCTGAATGATCATGTTCTGGTTGGTCTTGATCGAAAGCAGGGACGACGATGCAGTTTGATCATGGAGAGATGAAGAATCCGCCATTGTTAAACTTGTGAAGAAGATGAACAATTTTAAAAATGCCGATGTATTTGAGAGAATTTGAGTGAGGTAAAAGGTACAGTAGAGTGAGAACTTCTTTATATACAATTGCCATGAGAGGGAAAGAATATGCCATAATGATGAAACGATCTCTAAAAAGACGCCTGTAAAAGCGGGATTTGATTGCTTCAATTTCCCCAGATACACATCATACAACGAAGGTTTAGGAGCCATTTCAAGTTCACGCACCCATTCTTGAACTTATCCAAAGACCCGTTACAACATCGTATCCATTCAACTGTCCTGATCCGTTATTAAGCCACGATACAGAATATGTTATTGCTTCCATAAATCTGTGTAATGGTTAGAGCCGAAAGTAAAAACAACTCACAATGGTCACGAACCAGAATTTTGGAAAATCACAAAGATTTTCGTGCATTAATGTGCCAAAAAATAAGAAATAAAACAGCAAGAATATGGGATGTGAGTGATGTCAAATATGACATAAAGCAGAAGATCCCGGGCACGAATCTCTTCCTTCAAAGTCAAGAGAGATTTGAAGTGCTTGTGTGGTTTCCCGTGAGAATACGATCAAATGTTTGTTAAGAAACATTGAAAGGATTCTTTTTAATCATAGGCTATAAAGGGTGGCTAATCTTCAACCGAACTTCGATACTTAACATAAGACCAAACGTTGGAAGAAGTACTTGTGAGACCGATGTGGTCTGTTGCACAAGTAGGTTGGATAGTTTGGAAGAAATAGGATTTATAATAGAAATCTCAAAAACAAAAGCTAAACTGGGTCTTTTGGGAAGAAATGTATTGGTGTTAGACAATTTCATAAAGATCACGCAAGAAAAATAAAAGAGACTTCTTTTGGTAACAAGTGAGTTCTTAAATATAAATATTCACCGTCAATTCAACATTGGTGTTGGATTTTGGGTCTCACTTAGCACGTGGTGTACACATCTAAGATCATTAACTCAGAGTTTGTGTAACCATAAACCTCAGTAGTAATCTCTGAGAGTCTCAAGGGTTACATTGATGAACCGAAAGTGGATGGAGAATATTATGAGGTGGTTAAAGAACAGAAAGTACCCCTGCTGTAAATGAGTGACATAGCAGAAAACTCTTGACTCATTTGAGAAAAGTATGGCATATCATGACTTGAGTGAATGTAGTCGGCCTGATTGGGAAGAAATGATATGTACAAATCGAATCATTAAGGCCTCACTCAGAGTTTTAAGAGGCTTTGGTCTACATGTAACATCATGCTTCTAGGGACACCTAGCTAGTTTATAGTAAAATAGACATACCTGCCCCTTCACGAGTTTATATTATGACTTTGCACTTGATACCTATTAAAAAAGAGACAAACAAACCACACGCAAGAAAAACAGAGAATGAACCAACAAAGAAAATAACAAGAGATAACATAAAGTCGTTTTGGAATTTCGAAATTTCTGTAAAAAAAATAAAAAGAAAATCTTTTTGGATTTTTGCAATTTCTAAAAAGAAAAATAATAACAAAAAAAAACTTTAAACATGATAGAAATAAAAAAACAAAAAAACAAATAACAGGCAAAAAGAAAGTGTATAAAAAGGTACAACCGAACTTAAACCTTAAATAATTGAAGCTAAATAAACCGAGAGATCGGTTCATTTCAGTCCCCCAAAATTGAGGAGCCGAAACAAGCAGAGCACTCGGTTCATTCCGCTTCCCTAAAATTCCGGAGCCGAAATACACCGAGCGATCAATTCATTTTGGTCCCCGAAAATTAAGGAGCTGAAATAAGCATAGCGTTGGGTTCATTTCGGTTCCCTAAAATTCTGAAACCGAAATAGACCGAGCGTTTGCTCTATTTCGCTTGCCTAATTTCTCAGAAAGAGGTTTGTGGATTCGGTACTGACTCTGCTTCCATCATTCCCAAACCTTGCAAAATTTTATTGAAGCTTGCTTTTGGTAATGCTTTAGTGAAAATATCTGCAAGTTGATCTAAGGACCTAACAAAATGGACTTCAACGTTTCCATCTTCAACATGGTCCTTGTTGAAATGGTACCTAAGTGCAATATGCTTTGTCTTCGAGTGCTGCACTGGATTGTGACAAATTCTTATCGCGCTTTCAAAGTCGCAGTAAAGAGGAATCTTCTTCATACTCATCCCATAGTCTCTAAGTTGACGTCGTATCCATACTACTTGTGAGTTACACGAAGCAGCAACTATGTATTCTGCTTCGGCTGTTGAGAGTGACACACATGTTTGCTTCTTGGACTGCCAGCTAACTAATTTACCGTCAAGGAACTGACATCCTTCAGTTGTGCTCTTTCTATCCAGACAGCATCCACCCAGATCAGCATCAGAAAAGGCTTGAACAAAGAAACCTGATTTTGTTGGATACCAGGGACCGAGCGATGAGGTTCGCTTCAAATAGCGAAAAATATTCTTCACTGCCACCATGTGAGGTTCTCTTGGATTAGCTTGAAACCTGGCACAATAACATACAGAAAACATAATGTCCGGTCTACTAGCAGTTAGATACGTGAGAGATCCTATCATTTGATGATAGAGAGTCATGTCAACATCAGGCTTTTCCAGAGATGGTGTTAACTTAGTGCCAAACGCCATGGGAACCTTCACCTTCGAGTCTCTCGTCATACCAAATTTTTCCAATAGATTTTTCGTGTAGGCCTCATGGTTAATAAAAATACCTTCTGGTCCCTGTCTTATATTCAACCCAAGAAAAAAGTTAATTGGACCCATTGCGCTCATTTCAAATTTAGTCTCCATCAGCTTCCTGAATTCAACTGTCAAGCTAGGATTCGTGGAGCCGAAGATAATATCATTGACATAAATCTGAACTATCATTTGATGTTCGCCTTCTTTCTTGCGAAAGAAGGTTGGGTCAACCGAACCTTACTAGAATTTAGACATTTTTAGAAAGCGAGTTAAGGTTTCATACCAGGCCCTTGGTGCTTGCTTTAGTCCATACAAACCTTTATCCAATACATAGCAATGATCAGGGTATTTCTCATTCACGAACCCAGGTGGTTGCTCAACATACATTGTTTCTTCTAGTTCTCCATTTAGGAAGGAACATTTCACATCTATTTGAAAAACTTCGAAGTTTTTATGAGCAACAAATGCTACAAAGATTCGAACTGATTCCAGTCTGGATACAGGAGCGAAGGTCTCCTCATAGTCTATTCCTTCTTCTTGGAAATATCCCTTTACCACTAGCCGAACCTTATTCCTAATAACATTGCATTCATTATCCATTTTCTTCCTGAAGACCCACTTCAATCCAACCACAGATGCATCCTTTGGTGTGGGAATTAGTCTCCAAACTCAATTACGTTCAAACTCATGGAGTTCATCTTGCATTGCCTGTACCCAATTAGCATGATCAAGTGCAATATTGACCGTCTTTGGTTCGATTTTAGAGACAAATGAATTAAACATGCAGAATTCAACGTGAGAATATAATGCAGTTTGCTTCGCTTTTAGTTGAGACCATGTGAGAACCCGCTCGGATGATTCACCAATTATATGTGTTTTGGGATGATCCTTTGTCCATTTTGTTAGAGGAGGGTAGTTTGGGTCATAAACAGGATCCAACTATGCATTAATCTCTTCTTCAAATTCCGATTGATCATCTTCGTCATTTGTATCTGCATTCTCCCCTTCAAATGGCGAAGCGTATTCTATGTTAGGTTCATGAACCTCTCCTTTGGTTGGAGTAGGATTCTCACCCTCGACTGGACCATCATGAGTTAGAGTTGGATGCTCCCCCTCAATCGGCAGTTCTGTTGTGTTCGTCTCAGATGGACCCTCCTCCTCGAACATTGAGCTTTTGTTTGGAGGATCTGCTGAGGGTTGACCTTTAGCTTGTTTAGGAGGTTATTTTTCCATATCTTTTGCAGCTTCATCGATAATATTCTTTAGATGGTCAATTTTGTCGTCTTCTCTTTCGCCTCTAAGAGTATAGCCTTTTCTGGTTCGTCGAACAGCCTTATGTACTCTTCAAACAAGTTGGAAATTGGAACTGAGACTTGACCTGATTATGGAAATATTCCCCAGTGACAATCTCGGTTGTCTAAAAATTCCTCATGTAGTTGTCATCAAACGTTACATAGTAGGTTTCTTCAATTCGTTTGGAGTGTTTATTCAAAACTCTATAAGCCTTTGAAGTTAGTGAATAGCCAAGAAAGATTCCTTTGTTGGCCTTGACATCAAATTTGTTTCGGTTCTCTTAGGAGTTAAAAATGAAGCATTTGGAACCGAACACGTGGAAAAACTTAACATTGGGCTTCCTGTTGTTTAGAATTTCATACGGAGTGATGGCGAATCGCTTGTTAAGTAGGGATCGGTTCTGAGTATAGCATGCAGTAGCAACTGCATCAGCCCAGAAGTATAGAGGGAGTGAAGGGAAGCTCAACATGGTCCGGGCTGCCTCACACAGGGAACGGTTTCGTCTTTCAATAATTCCATTCTGTTGTGGGGTATAGGGAGCTGAAAAGTTGTGAGAAGTTCCCTTTCAGCTAGAAAGTCTTCGAACTCTTCATTCTTGAATTCACGCCCATTATCGCTTCGAATTTTCCTCACCATATTTCATAGTTGAAGTTCGACTTGCTTGATGAAAGCTTTCAACTTTGGGGTCGCCTCTGACTTCTGTTTAAGAAAGAATACCCAGGTGAAACGTGAAAAATCATCTACTATAACAATAATGAACTTACTGCCACCGACGCTTTCAATAGTTGAAGGTCCACATAAGTCAATATGTAGAAGTTCAAATGCTTCAACGAAATTGGTATTGATACGTGTTGGATGGCTCTTTCTGATTTGTTTACCCATCTCGCATGCTGCACACAGGTGTTCCTTATCCAACTTGAGAACTGGAAGACCTCGAACATGATCACTAAGCACCAACTTATTAATATCTTTAAATTTAAGGTGTGATAGGCGTTAGTGTCATAGCCAGCTTTCATCATAACTTACCTTGGACAGCAGGCAAATAACTGGTTTCCCTTTAATTGGACTGAGGTTTAAGGGGTACATTTCTCCCTATCGTTCAGATTTTAACAAGACTCTTTTGGATTGCTTTTCGATAGTTTCTGATTCTTGATCGTCGAATAAGACTTTCAGCTCGGTACCCACAACCAATTGAGATACACTTATGAGGTTGTGTTGCAATCCTTCCATGTACGCCACTTTTCGAATTATGAACTCTCCATTGGTTATCATCCCATATCCCTTGATTGTTCCATAAGAGTTGTTGCCATACTTCACACATCCACCATCCTTAAGGGAATGAAACTACCTCAGCTCTTCCTTTCTCCCTGTCATGTGATGTGAGCAGCCACTATGTATGTACCATTTGTTATCGAACTGCTCGTCTCTTATAACCTGCAAATTTAAGCAGATTTAGGAAGCCAAAGTCTCTTGGGCCCTGGTGAGTTTTTCACAGAAAAAGGAACGACAACATATATATCGACAATATAAGTTCTTATTATTAGGGTGGTTTCATCTTTTCTTTTGATGGTGTATACCTTTATTTTATTTGTATCTTGTTTAAATTGCAATGTACCAGATGGTGTTTTGTCAGTTGGAATCTTCTTTTGATCCCTAGGGTTAGCTTCCTTTTTATTATCATTGAAATCTGCATTAGAATCAAGCTTTCCCTTCCCTTTAACATCCTTTATTGAGTAAGGTTTCTATTGGGAAGAACCGAAACTTGGCCTTCGGTTCTCAGTCTTGGTGTTGGGACTGAACCATGATGTTTGGTTCTGAACTCTGTTGTTGAAACCGAAACTGAATGTTCAGTTCTATGCTTTGGATTCGGAGTAGAAACTTGATGTTTGGTTTTGAGCTCTGGAATAGTAAGAGTTGGGACTGAAGTTTTTCTTTCTTTTGATCTCTGGTTTGTCAGTTTATTTAGTATTTTCTTCTCCTTTAGAGGGAACATGGTTAGGGTTTTGAGATTGCCAAAACCTTTTTCTCTTATTCAGACTCTTCATTTATCTCTGGTTTCTTTGGCGTTTCTGTTTAGCCAACTGCTTTTGAGATTTATGAATGTTGAAGCTTCATTTTGGCATCTCCTTTTTAGCTTCAGTTGTATTGGAAGATACATTAGGTGTGTTCTTTGGTTCTTCTGGTATCTCTTTTGTCCCACTTGAACTTGGTTTGTCAAAGCTTGAGGGCTTATTGATTGGTTCGACAACATATCTACCCTTTACCCTCCATGAGGTTCGCTCTGATAGACCAACAGTCTCATTTGCATTATCGATAGGAGCAGACCAGAAATAATTATCACGCCCTTCAGCATGGTCTTTGTCAACCAGGATTTTTAGTACTGCTGTTTCTTTTCCAGTGACCCCTGTGATAGCATAAACCTGATTTGGCACGGTTTTAACTTTTTGGTAAACCACCGCCTTCTCTTTGAGTTTCTTTGACTTATGCTTTGACAAACATGCATATTCAACCGAATTTTCGGATACAAGGGGTTTCTCGGTTTCGCTTTTCAAAAACTCAGAGCAATCAACTACATCTTCCACTGAAATTTCACTCATCTCACTCTCCTCATCAAATTCAGACGTATTTTCTACATTCATTATATGTTTGCTCATTAATTTGGCATGTGAGGATTCAAATGATTGTAAGGTCTCTGTCCTAATTTTTAACTTATCATTTTCATCCAAGAGCCTTTTAAGCATGCATTTGTGTTCCTTTGAGTTAATGAAAGATTCAATTTTGTCTAAACCGATTTTATAAGTGACGGAAGTCTCTTCAGAGGACATTATGGATTAACATTCAGCAATGACCTCATCCTCCTTAAGCTCAAGGAAGGGTAAGATCATCTTATGAATATTTTTCCCTATTTCACAATCTAAATGCAATTGAGTAATATTAGTATATAAACGTTTAGCATCTAAGCAAAAAATGTTTCTTTATTTTAAAAACTTCAAATTTTCTCTCTGTAAATAGATAATCTCATCCCTAGCCCTAGTTAACTTCGTCTCCTTCAGCTCAATCCACATGCGTCTCTCCTCACTCTTCGATGACTCCCTACTGAGTTGGTCAGTTAGGTTAGAGTTCGTTAAGTGAGTTTGCATGAGACTACTATTTAGATTAGTGAATTTAAATTTAAGCTCGTTTAAATCTTCTTAATAATTTGTGACAGACACTTTAAGAGATTCGAGGATGGATTGTACCTTTTTGATCAACCGATCGCAATCGTTAATCCTTTCACTCATGGGCTTTGCTACAAAACACTTGTCTTCCTTCAAGTTCGGCTCCTTACACTCGTCTTTTGTTGGTACTCCTGCTGTCACCATCAAGCACTTCCCAACCAAGTTGTTAGTTTCCTCTCTCACCACATATGCTCTGCCATGTGATTGCTTCCTCACTTCTTCATCCTCAGAGTCTGTTGACCAAACTTCAATGCCTCCAAATACATCATTGACCACATTCTCTTGCACAATCAAGACATTCATGGAGTTGTTAGCTGCCTTCTTTTTCTTTAGTTCTTCAAGCTTTCGTGTATGATAAGCCTTATCATCTTCTCTATCCTTTTGCTCAGCTATCTTTCGTAACATGCAATCTTTGGCAAAGTGGTTCTTGTCGAGACAATAATTGCATTCGTATCCATAATCTCCTACTAGCTTGCTTTCTTTATTATCATCATCCTTTTGAGATACGTTCTTCAATTCTTCTTTTACCTTCTCGGAGCTGTAACTCCCTTGCCATTTTCGGTTCTTATTGGCAGGGAATTTCCTTATTGAAAATTTCTTAGAGTTGGAGACCATCATTGCATATTCTTCACCTGTAAGGTCACACCAGACAATTCTAAGTCATCTTCATCTTCCGTCACATTCTTCCCTTTTGAGATAAGGGCTAAAGAGCCCATGTGAGACACAACCTTCGCTTCTTTTGTTACTGTGCTTTCATGGGATTTTAAGATTCCCATCAGTTTTGCCAGCGAGTAAGATTTGAATTGTTCATGAGTATTTACAGTTGAGACCACTTCCACCCACTTAGGTCTCAGGCCATTCATAATCGTGACTTTCTGCTCAATCTTGTTTCTTTAAAAATCGTGCTTCATCATCTTGCTGAGCAGATGGTTGTAGAGATCAAAAATCTGAAGAAGAGTCTCCTCAGGTTTTTGAGCAAAAGCACCAAACTCAGAGAGTAACAAGTTTTGTATTGAGTGCTCTAGATCTTCGTCGGTCGAATACAATACTTTCAGCCTGGTCCCATATTTCTTTCACATTAGTGCATGAACTAACCATACGGAAGGTATTGGCTTGTAGGGAAAATCTGATGATCCTCAAGGGTTTGAGATTGCACAATTGCTTTTCTTTTTCATCTTGTGGAATCTTTTCTATGTCCACCAAAAGTTGATTGTACTCCTTTTGAGTCTTCACTGTCCACTTGTTCCAGCATGAACGAACGGACCGATTGTGATAGCCTACCAGATGAGATAACCATTATCTTCAGATTCAACCATGTAATCTTCGAAGTGATGCGCCTATACTTCATAGTCTTGAGTGTAAAGAATGGGAACTCTTGTGGATGATCCAATGTTATTCAAGATGTTGATGGGATTTCTTTGAGAGTCTTCGTGTGACATGATGAACTTGTGCTCTGGATCTCCTAGAATCAGACTTGTAAACTTGGGATTAGGGTTTTATCAAACACTAGAGTTACCATCGATAGGTAGAAGACGAACTTTATATATTTGATAAAAGCGGAAACCCTAATGAATTCTTCACACAGAAGGAATGCGTATGAGTAACACAGTCTACTGCCCCGATACCAATTGTTGGAATATTAACTACTTAAAGATCGTTAGATTCTAGCAGAAAAATAAAGATAAAGAATTGATGAACACAAGAAAGGTTTAATTGGTGTCAAATGATTAACTTGAACACCCCATAAGAGCTCGATTAAGAACTTCGACTGTAGAGATATTTAGGGTTACAATGCAGTAGAGATAATAAATGACTATCGTATCTAGGGATGTCAAAAACCCCCGTGGGACCCTGTTCCCATGGGACCTCGATACCGTACAGGACTAAGTTTTACAAAAATTCGGGAGCTGAAGCGGGGGTGGGGGCGATATTAACTCCCGTTTATTTTCGGTACCGGGGGCGGGAGTGAGTATTTCCGTCCCGTACTCCCACGGGGGCCCCGTTTACATTTTTATAAAATATATATATTTAATGGAAATTACAAATGGAAAATTAGGGCTTCTCGTAATCACGCTTTCTTCCCTGAAGGCGTCAATACTTTCGTCCGTCTTCAGTCTTCACTTCAGAATACGATTATATGAATGGGGAAATAGGAATGAAGACTTTGTAGCTTCGAGGAGTCGAGGACTTTAGTTTCCTTCTCGTTCCCGTATGCGGTAGGATCCGACGACCTGTACTCTGAGTCTTCGACTGGCGAGTGGTGACTGCTGCTGCGACTTCTCCAATCTCCAACTCCCACGGGCAAACCTGCGACTTTATCATTCTTCCGTCACCGCCGCCGAAGCCTTCCGCATTTGACGGTAATTTACCACTTGTTGCTACTATCAATTTCTACTGCTATCAATTTATGCTTCTCAGTTCTCACTTTCACCGATTTCTACTTCTCACTCTCACCGATTTCTGTTTCTCACTCTCACCGATTTCTGCTGCTTGCAATTAAGCTCTTCCGAGTTTCTTAATTTCATACAGTGTATCTTATTAATGAGTTTCCTTGTCAAAATTTTTGTCGAATGCTGATATCAGAACTCGATTTATATAGAACTCAAATTTTTTAAATAACTCAATTAATTAACTACAAGTAAGAACGCTTGATCAAATTTTTTAGAATGCTCGATGTTTGCAACCTCTAGTAAGAATGTTTAATCATTGATAAATGATTACCAAATGATAACAACTAAAGAATACTAAGCCTAAATAAATAGATAGCTTTACCGCTTTAGTTCCTGTTTTTTAATAAAGTTATTTGTGGACAATTAGTGTGAGAGGAACTTATCATATTAGTAAAAGAATAAATTACCAAAAGTTATGGAGTAAAGTTTTATGATAAAGTTATAAATGATAATGTATTTATTAATTTTATTTAGGTTGTTTTTTGTGTACATATATTATATTCACTGTACTTTCAAGAATAAGTCATATACACTGTTTGATAAGTCATGATTTCTCACCGATTGTTTGTGTGAACTATTTTCAGATTTTTGTAATCATGTCTTCAGCATAACCGAATCAACCCAATGATTCAAACACGGTTAATGATACCACCAATTTTGTAGTTAACTGTAACGAGAAACAAATTAAATTCATATCTCCAATGTGGCGTCATTTCACCTCTGAAGAAGTTAATGGAACAAAAAAGGCTGTTTGTAAGTATGAATTTGCTTGAACCATTGTTTTTAATTCATTTTAATATATTATGCTTATTACCTTTATTTACTTTTTCTTTGTTAGGTTGTGTTATTGATGGTGATGATATACATTTAGATGAAGATGGCGAGGGTCTTGAGGTAAGATTGTTCAGTTTGTCGTTGTTGTATTGAATAAACTAATATAATAATTTGTTTTATTATTTTTTTTTGTTATTTATTTAGGGAGGATATGCGAATGTCAGTGAATGAAGAGTTGAAGGAAATTAATGTATAATGAAGATGTAGTGAATTGGTGTTTTATATTCGTAATTTTGGATTTGTTGTATTTTGTGTTTGTAATGTAGGATTTGTTTTTGTAAGATTGTTGGATTAGTCTTTCTAAGATTGTAAGATTGTTGGAATTGTTGGATTTTTAATTTTTTAGTTTCTAAAAGATTTGATTTTAAGCTTTTAAATTTATTAAAAACAGTATTTTTGCCAAAAACAAAGCAGTTTTTTTAGCAAAATAATAATCCAATTTTAAGCCGCGGAACCAGGGGCGATAGAGGTAACCGGGGGCGGGATCGGGGGCTGTGTAAACGGGGAACCGGGGGCGGGAGCGGGGGCGGGGGCAACAACTGCTTTCGGGGGCAATGGCGGGGGCACCTATTTCTGCTCCCGTTTGCCCCCGTTGACATCCCTAATCGTATCTTCTAAGGCATACATTCATGCACTATATATAATACGTAACCCAAATCTATAATCACGGTTGGACAGACCTAAATCGAATATACAAAAGAATGGCCCATGACGCAACACATAATACCCAACACATATTATTAATTAGTATTTAATCAGAAATTAATTAGGAATTAATTTTAGGATTAAAGGAATTAACTAAAAGTGCAGGGGTTGTTTTGTAATTATTTGATAGTTGAGACTTTGGGCCATTGGATCACCTTTATTAAGGTTTGGTCGAAAATTCTAGAAGGATTTAGGGTTTTCGTCCAAGGGCTTCAGGAAAGGAGTCCATGGGTTCGCTTAGGCCATAAGCTAAGGGATTAGGGATTCCACCGTGAAACCCTAGTTAACTTCAACTATAAATAGAACCCTAAGACACTCAAAATCAGCACCCCTTGGAGAAACCCTAGTAGATCCGATTTTGTGAGCCTATTACCCTCCATCCTCTCTTTCAGATTCATCCTCTCACTCAAGTCTATTTGTGAGCCATTAGAGGTACTACACTCTTGGTACTTGCTTTCAAAAGCTAAGGAGATTCAAGAAACAAGTTGTTATTACTACATAGAAACAAGTGGTATGTATTCTATTATTATATATGAATTTCAAAAATTATAGATGCATTATAGGTTTCCTTTTGTGTTCATAAAGTTGTATGTCTAATAGTGAAAACATAGGTCCAATTAGGGTTGCATACACACATATGATTGTTTGTATAAAACCTATCAGTGGTATCAGAGATTTTGGTTTTGTTTTCAATTAGATTCAATACAAGAGTATGAATATGAAAAATTAGGGATTATGGCTAATAAACCCTAAAGGCTTGGATTTTTGAAATTAGGGTTCCTAAACCCTAGTTTTCGAAATTTTATTAGGGTTTCCCAAACCCTTTCCTTAGGCCCCAAGATTTCGAATTTAGGGTTGTCTAACCCTACGGTTTTCGAAATTGCCTCTTCCCCAAGATAAGATTCCAAAATTTTAGGGATTAGTATAATGTCATCTCTTTTAATTATCCTTTTAATTCTTTAAAAGGTAATTAAAGATTTTTTGAATTATCCCATCCCAAATTTTTGAATTTTAAGGGATAAAGGGAGTAGGTTAAATTAATTGTTTAATTTAATAGATAATCCTCCAAGATATAATAATTTAAATTAATTGTTTAATTTTGAGATAATTATTAAATCAAAGTTTTAATATTTAAGATTTTAAAATTAAAAGGTTTTTAATTTTCAGAAATTTTAAATTTGATTAAAACTCTAGTATTTTGGAATGTTTGAAATACACCCTTATACTATTATAATATTATAAGATTAATAATTATATATATATATATATATATATATATATATATATATATATATATATATATATACACACATATGTATAAGATTAATCTAGTCTTACTGTTAATAGGCCTTATTCACAAAGCCGATATGTAAGGGAGGTATAAGGTTGCTTCCTATAAAATGGTTGTTTAATGGGTGTCCACTCTCATCCACCGCTTCCTTGATTGGTAGGTCGTTAGCCGAACGGGTAGGATAGGGAAAACTAATTCCTTATTAACAGTATAATGATTAATAGAGTAACTAAATGCTTTTATTAAATTCCCAACTTAGTTACTTTAGGAAAAATGTGAAAATGATGATATTCCATGAAATTACACTTTGTACCCTTGCTAAGATGTTAGTGGAGCATGTGTGGTTAACCAACACACTAATCAGGTTCTAAGAAAAGGTGGCAAAGTGTGACTCGATTTTTGTCATAGATCAATGGAGCATGTGTGGATAACCGACACATTGATTAGGTGACTCTAACATTGAGGGTAACAAGTACATTTGCATGGTTATTCACACCTTGTTTGTGATCATTGGTATCCCAATCACAAACTTGAAGGGCATATCGAGATTTAAAGATTCCATTGAAAATTTTAATGAATCCCAAAAGATCTAGGAGTTTTCAATACATTTAAAACTTAATCCTTTTCGTTTTTCATGGTGGAAATTAGTGAATCGTCATTCACTTACCTTCAAATTATTTGTTGTTTAGATTACGACATCCCTCTTCTAAATTGAAAATAATGTTGTTGGATCCTAGCCCTAATTTCTCATTTGGGCGTTTAATTGGGGATTCTTTTCTAATCAAACTTTGTCTCTTTTCCTTTTCAAATTTCGAACTCAAACAACAACGCTTCAGGCTCAACCGCTTTTGGCTCCTTCTCACTCATGAATTTGTATGGGAGGGTGATCTTTGATGGGACCAATTTTAATGATTGGATCCGGACCATCCGAATGGTTACCCGCTACGAGGACAAGGAGTATGTCCTCGACAAGGAGCTCAAGGAGATAAATGTCAAAACTGCTACTCTTGAGGAGATTGTTGCCTTTGAGGCACACGAGCGAGATGCAACGAAAGCCCACTACATCATGCTCTCAACTATGACTGTAGAACTCCAATAGTCCTACGAGGACTACTATCTCTATGAAATGCATCAGGAACTACTAGACAGATACCACTAGAGTGCCAGGAAGGAGAGGTACGAGATCATCACTTCGATGATCACGACCAAGAAGAGGGACCAAGAGTCTGTCACTGCTCATCTCCAGAAGATGCAAGGGTATGTCGACCGCATACAAAAGTTAAGCGTTGTGGAAACTCTTACCACTACAGTTGCCCCCGTCTTGGCTATTGGTCAGGGGAAGGGTAAGATGAGAAAGCCTTCTTCTAAGAGCCACCATAAGGAAAGTCCCATGATAGCGCCTCTTCAAGTGGAACCAAGGTTGGTCACGCTGCACCTACCTCGAACCCGAAGGACGCAGAGTGCTATCACTACCATGACAAAGGGCATTAGAAATGAAGCTGCTCGAAATATCTGCAAGATATCTCGGATAGGAAGATCAAGCCGTCCTTCATAGGTATTTATATTATTCAATCCAATAACTCATCGCATGCTATTTCGTGGGTTCTTGATACATGATGTGGTTTTCACATTTGTTTTGATTTGCAGGGCCTAAGAAGAAATAGGGATGTGGAGCATGGGAAGATAAACTTGATCATGGGGAACAGAAGACCTTCGCCTATCACCAAGATTGGAGTTTACTCTTTATTGCTTAATAGTGGGTTAGGACTAGAGTTGAATACTTGTTGCTATTCGCCAGAAATGGCTAGAAAAATCATTTCTTTTCATGGTTTGTATAGGCAAGGTTTTAGATTTTCGTTTGATAATGAAAAATGTTCTATTAGTGCTTATCTTAATGGTGTTTTCTATTTTGAAGCATTGCCTTGTAATGGAATATATGAAATTGTGATGGTTGTAGACAACTTAGGAAATGATATGATGCATATCAATTCTTCCAATAGTTTGGACAAAGCATGCTTGTGGCATTGTCATCTTGGCCATATCAACAAGAAACGCATGGCCCAACTCCAAAACGATGGAGTGTTGGAGTCATTCGACCTTAGGGACGATGACGTGTGCGAATATTACTTACTTGGAAAAATTACCAAGTCACCCTCACTGGTACTTATGAAATACATGAGGGTTTATTAGATCTCATAACACCGATGTGTGTGGGCCCTTTAGATCCACCACAAGGGATGCAAGCCGCTTGTATGTGACTTTCACCAATTATTATAGTAGATATGGGTATATCTACTTAATCAAGCACAATTCAGAAACCTTTTAAAAGTTCAAAGAGTTTAAGCAAGAAGTGGAGAATCAGCTGGGCAGGAAAATCAAGATGCTTCGACCCGATAAAGGTGGAGAGTACCTAAGTCTTGAATTCCACGGCTACTTCATGGAATGCGGAATCGTTTCGCAATTGACGCCACCTAGGACACGGTAGTTGAATGGTGTGGCTGAGAGGCATAATTGAAACTTGATAGACATGGTTCGTTCCATGATGAGTCATGCTTCGCTACCTATCTCATTCTGGGGGTATGTCCTTAGAGACTCCCGCCCATATCCTTAACTTAGTCTCTATAAACAAGGTTGCCAAAACACCTCACACAAGGAAAGCTCCCTCATTGACACATATGAAGGTTTGGGGTTGCGAGGTTTTCGTAAGGCGAGAGACTCATGACAAGCTCGTACCTCATAGTGAGCTGTGTATTTTCATTGGCTACCTACAAAAGTCCTTTAGATATCTCTTCTATAGACCGAGTGGCAATGTTGTCTTTGTTGCGAGTAGAGGGGTTTGATGGGTTTTGAGCATTCTAACACTTCCTAAGTGTACATGCAACCCTAATAACCTTGAATCTATGTTTTCTCTATATACATGCAAATTTCTTTTCAAGGTTATTTCCTATCTAGCATGGCATGGGGATTACATAAAACATAAAACTAGTAGAAATACATACCTTGTTGTTACTTGGATTGCTTCAAGACTTTGTGAGCCTAGCACCCCAAATGTTGTGCCTCAAATGCTTCACACAACACCACAAAACTTGGAATAACTTGAGAGAATACTTGTAGCACTCAAAATCGGTTATGCCCTCACTAGTCACCTCTTAGGTCCGATTTTACTAGCCAAAGGGTTCCTTTTATAGTGGTGTCACAATTAGGGTTTCATTAAGAAGACCCATAATTATCATGACTCTTCATTTCTCATGATCCATGGGTTTGTAACTCCCATGGACTATCCATGGAGCTCCAAATGGTTACATCCATAACCCATAAACCATGGATCATTAATCCACCATAAAAGAATTTATGATTGTCATAATCAACCCTTACATATTTAATTAGTTTCACTTTGATCACCAAATTAATACTAGATTAATACTTGATCAAATACTAATCAAATAATACTATTATTAATATATTAGAACTTATAATATATTAATAATCATAAGTACCTTATTCTCTCATTTAGTCTATCCAAGTATTGCAATGCCATGCAACCCAAATGGACCATGCCGGGTCGGGTCAAGTTCATACCAAATAAAGTTATGGACTTAGAGACTATATCCAATAGGGTTTTCTAAGAGCGAGAACCCATAACCCATGGGGACAGTGCGAAGCAAATCGATCTTGAAGAGCTTCAAGAATCAAACGATGAAGGAACCTCTAACACTGGCGCTCAACTTGAGGAGGAAACTCTTGTTGAACCGATTGATGATTCCTTACCTCTTAGATGTTCCACTAGAGTTAGCGTTCCACCCTAGTTTTATGGTCTCCATATTACTACTGAAGGGGATACGTTTATTAGTGATAGTATACTAATAAATTCGGACGAACCTAATAGCTACAAGGAAGCCATGGTAGGCCCGAAGTCTGCAAAATGGAAAGAGGCTATGGAAAACGAGATCCGATCCATGTATGACAACCAAGTATGGAATTTGGTTGACAATGTTCTAGGTCGTAATACGGTCGAGTGCAAGTGGATTTTCAAGAAAAAGACCGACATGGATGGGAAAGTGCACACTTATAAGGCGCGATTGGTTGCAAAGGGCTTTACTCAAACTCCCAGAGTTGACTATGATAAGACCTTCTCACCAGTTGCGAAGATAAAGTCTATTAGGTGATGCTAGCCATTGTTGCATTTCATGACTACAAGATATGGCAAATGAACGTCAAAACTGCTTTCCTTAATGGGAAGTTGACTGAGGATGTTTACATGAGTAAGCCAGATGGTTTGGTTGATGCAAAGCATCCTAATAGAGTGTGTAAGCTTGAGAAGTCCATTTATGGATTGAAACAAGCATCTCGCAGATGGAATCTTTGTTTCGACAAGAAAGTCAAAGAGTTTGGCTTCCCGCGAAGCGAGGATGAGTCATGTGTATATGTCAAATCTAGTGGGATTATAGTTAGCTTCCTCTTATTGTATGTCGATGACATGCTGCTCATAGGCAATGACATCCCGACCCTATAGGAAGTTATGTCCTAGCTTGGGAAGTGTTTCGCTATGAAGGATCTCAGAGAGGCTGCCTATATTCTGGGAATATGGATGGTGAGAAACAGGAGTAAAAGTCTAATAAGATTTAGTCAGAATACTTACTTGGACAAGGTGCTAAAGCATTTTAGTATGAAAAATTCCAAGAAAGGGGAGTTACCAATCCAAAGTAATACCAAGTTGAGTAAGACTCAAAGTCCGAGTAGCGAGGCCGAGATAGCAAAGATGAGTCGAGTACCTTATGCTTTCACAGTTGGCTTAATCATGTATGTTAAGACTTGCACTCACTCTGTTGTGGCCTTCACTTTGAGCATGGTCAGCAGATGTCGAGGGTACCCTGGTAGAGCGCATTGGACCGCATTCAAGAATATTCTTAAGTACCTTCGGAGGACCAATGAATGGTTTCTAGTCCTTGGTGGGAGTGAGACGCCATTTTTCAGACCGACCAAGACAACTATCATTCTCAGTCGGGCTGGGTCTTTACCCTGAATGGAGGAGCAGTGACTTGGGAAAGTTCCAAGCAGGTGATCGAAAATGATTCACCATGCGAATCAAAGTACATAGCAGCGAGAAAAGCATCAAAAGAGGTGATATGGTTGAAGAACTTCATCGAAGACCTTGGAGTTGTGCTAGCCATAAAGGAGCCTATGGAGCTATTCTGCGATAATAAAGGAGAGGTTGCCCTAACCAAGGAACTGAGGGATCATGGCAGATCCCGAAATATCGACAAGAAATATCACTTTATTAGACATTGGGTGGAAGAGGGACTCCTCGTAGTGAAGAGGGTATCATCAGAGGATAACCTAGCAGATCCCCTTACGAAGGGACTGAGTAGGGTTAAGCACTTGTAGCACGCTAGGAGCATTGGACTGAAGGACAATATTGGTTTAGATTATGTAGTTTCGAAACGTGTAATAGATAAATTGTAACTGAAATTTGATGATTAAATAAATGAGTATTATTTATGAGTAAAGTTACAGTCTTATGTTAATTATTTACGTATATTTTCACTTTGCATGTTTTGACTTCCTGAATAATAAGATTATTCGAACAGTCCACAGTCGCTTATAGTTTGGAAGTAGGTATAAATGAAGACTATCATGAATTGGTTTGTAGACTGTCTAAAGTGTATTAGACATAGCAAAAGTTGGCTACAATGTTCATGAGTGCTTATGAAAAAGTTTTGAGCATTGGATTAGACCCACGCTTGCTGGCATCACTTCATGGAATTTATCATGAGTGATCGCAAGATGATAATATCATATGGTCTTGAAAACTAGATATATGGTTTATTGTTTGCAAGTTGGTTGTGCATTGATAATGCGTAAATGCATCAGTAACTTGATGTTATAAAACTCATTATTGTGCATGATTTGATGAGTGAATGGTAAATGCATCTAAGTCGAAGTTTATCTGTTCCTTTTATCCTAAGAGGGTAAAAGCGATATCTGGGCCCTTCGATGATTTGGTTTGACTTATGTGTCGGGCCCGATCAGGACTGAATTGATGTGTTCAATTAAGTTCTATGTCAGAGAAAAATGAGATAAAAAAACTACTGCACAATAAGTATAACTATGTTCCATGTGATTTTCCGCATGATATCTTGAGAATAGAGGACTATACGATCCCTTATCTAAAGATCAGGTTAATGATAAGATTAGAGTTCGACAGCGGCTTATGAAAGCTATGATTGCTAATCGAATCCTAAAGTCGTACTTACATTTATAGTTATTAGACTTTTCCAAGTGGGAGACTATTCGATTAGTGTCTAAGTCCATAACTATATTTGATATGTACTTATCCAAGTGGGAGGCTGTTGGGTTGCCTTCACACTGGTGACTAGACATGATGACTGTTGAGGAGAGAGGCTGATTTGTTGTTAAGAATAATAAATTGGAGTATAAATATGATTTGTTAATATATTATATGAATAATATATTAATTTGGAACCATATTATTAATTAGTATTTAATCAGAAATTAATTAGGAATCAATTTTGGGATTAAAGGAATTAATTAAAAGTTCAGGGGTTGTGTTGAAATTATTTGATAGTTGAGACTTTGGGCCATTGGATCACCTTTGTTAAGGCTTGTCCGAAAATCCTAGAAGGATCTAGGAGTTTTCGTCCAAGGGCATATGGAATGGAGTCCATTGGTTTGCTTAGGTCCTAAGCTAAGGGATTAGGGTTTCCACCTTGAAAGTTAACATCAACTATAAATAGCACCCTAAGGCACTCAAAATCGGCACCCCTTGGAGAAACCCTAGTAGAGCCAATTTTGTGAGCTTGTTACCCTCCATCCTCTCTCTCATATTCATCCCCTCACTCAAGTGTGTTTGTGAGCCATTAGAAGTACTACACTTGTGGTACTTGCTTTCAAAAGCTAAGGAGATTCAAGAAACAAGTTGTTATTACTACATATCAACAAGATTTATGTATTCTATTCTTATATATGAATTTCAAAAATTATAGATGCATTCTAGGTTTCCTTTTGTGTTCATAAATTTTTATGTCTAATAGTGAAAACATAGATCCAAATAGGGTTACATGCACACATAGGATTGTTTGTATAAAACCCATCAAAAAGCTCATAAGACCATGTACTCTTTTCATCCCGACAGCGCTAGGATGTATAAGGATCTGAAAGATTATTGTTGGTTGCCAACGAGGAAGTCAATGTTTCAATCTATGTAACAGAGTGTCTAACATGTGCAAGAGTTAAAATGCAACATTAGAAACCATATGGGAGTTTAGAACCTGTGCCTGTACCCATGGGTAAATGGAAAGACATCATGGATTTTATGACTAAACAACCTATGATGGAGAACGGTCACAACATGATTTGGATAGTCGTGGATCGGTTCACAAAGAGTTCACACTTCATAGTAGCCAATTAGGGACGGTCTATGGATAAGTTTGCAAATGCCTACATGAAGGAGATAGTAAGACTTCATAGTATTCCCTTAACGATTGTATCAGATGGTGATGGCAGTTTCACATCAAGGTTTTGGAAGAGCCTACAAGAGGAAATGGGTATGAAGTTGTGTTTAAATACAACCTACCATCTACAGACTGATGGTAAGAGCGAAAGGTCAACTCAAACACTAGAAGATATGCTAAGAGCATGCACCCTAGAATTTCAAGGTAACTAGTATGAGCATTTACCCCTTGTAGAGTTTTCCTACAACAATTGTTACTATTTGAGCATTAAGATGACACATTATAAAGCCTTATACAGACAAAAGTGGCATACGCCATATTGTTGTCTTGAGGCTGGATAAAAGTAGTTTATGGGTCCCGAAATAGTCCATCAACCTATTGAAAAGATAAAGGTGATTAGAGAAAGGAAGTTAGCAGCTCAAGATCGCCAAAAGAGCTATGTTAATAGGAACCAACAACCAATGACTTTCGAAGTTAGAGATTAAGTGTTGCTCAAAGTCTTACCGTGAAAGGGACTTATAAGATTTAGAAAGAGAGAAAAGTCGAGTCCAAGATTTATTGGGCCATTCAAGGTTCTTTAGAGGATTCGGAACCAAGCTAACAAGTTGGAACTGCCAGAAGAACTGGATGGTATTCATAATACTTTCCATTTGTGTTATTTGAGTAATTTCATAAGAGACGTTACCGATATAATTCCACTTTCAGAGTTAAGGGTTGATGAAGATAAGAGATTAATCGAAGAGCTTGAAGCAATTGTTCAACGTAAGACGAAGAATTTGTGACACAAGATGGTTGAATTATTTTTAGTACGATAGAAACATTTGAATGGGACAAAACTTACCTTGGAGACATAGAGTGACATGATGAGTTGTTATCCGCATCTTTTTGCTGATGCATGATTCCGAGACAAAATCATCCTAAGGGGGAGAGAACTGTAATGTCTGCGTTTCTCGGTAAGCATTAATAATATGATATAATAGTTATGGTCAACAATTGTAGCCTATTTGAAGTAATGAAGAAGAAATATTCGAGTATTATGTGATTTATGTGTAAATTGTGTGCAATACACGTGCTTATAATGTTATAATAAAATAGTAATAAAATATGCGTGTAAAATAAAATAATAATTAGACCCAATATCATTGAAGAAAGTTGAAGTATCGTAAAAAGGTTTTTGGTGATATAAGGAACAATGGAATCCAACTAATAACAAATAAGTTATGACCCATCGAAGTTTCGCGATTAAATCGACACAACTCTGTGTATTGTAAATAGTAAATTTTTTGATAAATTACTTTTTAGCCTTGGTGATCTATGCGAAAGTCATAGTAGTCGTTAAACCGAGAGTGTGCATATAAAGAATAGTAAATTTTTTGATAAATTACTTTTTAGCCTTGGTGATCTAGATGAAAGTAATAGTAGTCGTTAAACCGAGAGCGTGCATATAAAGAATGTCTAAATCCAACTTCATTGGAGGAAATTATAATTTTTCTAAGATTCAGCGTAGTAGTATACACTTCATAAATCAAATTTTAATTCGGTTGATTTTTAGCTGAAACAATCTACATGACAATTGAAGATCTCGTTAATAGGAGCTCAACGATATAAAGACAGTAAAAAACGGACGTTGGATGACAAAGTTATAAAATTATTAATGGACTTTAACTATCTAAGCCTGTTAAAATATAACTTCAAAAAAAAATTCAAAATTATCCAATGGAGTCTAAACGAAAGATGTAGATCTTGTCGATGGTTACGCATGGATATAAAGAATGCCAAAAAAGAATAATACATAGGATGTACTAAACAACGCCAGGTTGTGCAACGTCAGGATGTGGGAATTTCCGGCCAAGATATGCGTTGAATAATACACCAGATGTACTCAACAACATAACTATTTATTTATTAAGTGAAAGATATTACATAGTTGTTGAAGGTACAAGTAGGTTACAAAAGAAAGCACATAAGTTTTGGGTTGCGTCACCGGGGTTATCTCCCCCGTGAGGTGGGTTCATTCTCCTAAAAATACTTATCGAGGTATTATAGCTAGCAACCACAGGTGGGAATATCAATCCAATATAGATCTGTGCATGTCTCTCTCGCTCACTTAAGAATTAATGACTATAGGTCGGGCGATAGCTAAAAATCTATCAGCGTGTTGATGAATTGTGTCTCATCTAACTATTGTTGTGGGGGCTTCCTATGGTCGGTCGAGTTGTTATTCATGTTGTATTTATACGATATACTTATTGTATATATTATTTATCTGATACACACAAACACACACACACACACACACACATATATATATATATATATATATTGTGTGAGTGTGTGTGTGTTTTGCATAGCTAGGAATTTAGGCAGAGTAATACTAGGCACCAAGCTTATCCAAAAAAGGCTATAATAATGACTTTCAACATTTCCTGGGAACTGCCCAGCGTGCCACGTGTCCTCATCTCAGCATGTCATGTCATCCTGTATCTCGACGTAATCGGGTGTCAGTGCGCATAGCGCAGCAACACGCTCGACGTTAAAATTCAACTTCCAATTTCCATAACTCTCGCATACGAACTCTATTCTCTATGAATTTCCTTTTAGTCATTTTGTATAGTTCCGACTTTCATTTTTTGACATGTTTTTATTACTTTTATAATCTTTAAAAAAATCCTAACTTTCACATATAACATCCATTATAGGCATTCCTTGTCTCATAATTCCTACTTTAAGTAGTATTACGGTTGTCTAGTTGGTGACTTTCTCCAAAATTCGACTAATCTCTTTGTAGTTTTCGTCATTGTAACCTTTTAATTACGGTAGATATTCATTTACCATAAATGTAATATCTCACCCATCCCGTGTCTGATTCTTACAAAATTTATATGTATGGAATTGCGGTAGCTTAAGGAGTCTAAATATGATAACCTTCTCTCAAAATGACATAACTTTTTGTGCACTTATTTTTGAGCTTTAAGGTTGACTGAATTAAGGATGAAAATTTTGAATATATTAAAAAATATCGGGTGGTTACAAGGTTGTCCATATTACATTCTTATGTCCTATTGTCGAATGTTAACCGCAGTCGGTGACATATTCTCTAGGTTGTCACATCCTCCCCATGTTAAAAGAAATTTTGTACCGAAATTTAGCGTGTAGTTAGGGCGTTTCCTAATAAATGGGGATACTTCATCCTCATTTGATCTTCATGTTCCCATGTGTAGTCTGGTTATTGCTTAGAGTTCCATCGTACCTTGACTATGGGAATACGGATTTGCTTAAGCCTCTTGACTTCGCGATCCAAGATCTCGACTGGTTCCTCCATGAAATTAAGTTTCGAGCAGCACAACTATCGTGTGTTCAAAGAGATATTTATTAAGGTTTGAAACGTGGAAGACATTGTGTACGTTGTTGAGCTCTTGGGGTACAGCGAGTCAGTAGGTTATTTGGCCTATCTTGGCAAGGATCTCAAAAGTTCCTATGTATCTTGAAGGTAGTTTTCCTCTCTTGCCAAATCATATAACTTATAACTCCTTTCCAAGGAGATACCTATAGCATGACTCTATCTCCAACCTAAAATTTAAGTGGTTTTCGTTGTTTGTTAGCGTAGTTCTTTTGACAATCACGAGCTATTCTTAACTATTCCTTAATTTTCACGATCTTCTCGGTTGTCTCATGAATAATCTCCGGTCTGGTTAGCAACGTGTTCCTTGTGTTTCTTCTTTGCTAGTTGGCTAACACCAACTTCTTCCCAACACAACGATGAACGACACTTTCTCCCTTAAAGCTCTTCAAATGGTGCAGTCTTTATGCCTGTGTGATAACTATTGTTATAGGTAAAATCAACAAACGGTAGGTGAATATCCCATGCATTTCCAAAGTCTATCACACATGCTCTGAGCATATCTTCCAAGGTTTGTATGTCATCCCCATTTTCACGGCCAAAAAAGACCAATTTTTTTATGCTTTATTCGAAAATCAGAGTAACGTTTTAAAGAAAAGTGTTTCAGAATTTCTTCCCAAAAGAAAATATGTTAAAGATTTATCAAATCATTTTTGAAAAAATGTATTACATTAAAAACCTCGAGATGTCATGTTCAATACAGATCAAAAGCATTAACAGTATAATATATGCATTACAACATTTATTCATATCGACAAGCCTATAATCCGTAATCTCTCATCCAAACAAAACATCTATGCTCGTGTTCCACTACCTATAATACAAGAAACTGAGTGGGTCATGCTTGAGAGCTTGGTGATCACATAGGGTTTTCATCCCATAATAAATAAGTTTTTTAATTTCATCAAACCAAACAACCCGACTACCCATTCCCGCTATTATCACATTACATCCCTAAAACATCTATCATAAGGGACCTATCCTAAGGATTTTCATTGGGATGGACACTAATGCAAAGGGGGTTCCGCATCAATAATTATCCGTAAGGCAACCATGAGGGGGATGGAGTACACCGGTGAACACATAGTTCACAAACACCTACAGGTTGCAAGCCCGCTAACGTTCCACTGGACTATCTAGAATAGTCTATGGTCGTCATCTATACTCCGCTAGATGAGTGGATCATCGTCAACATCGAGGGCTCTCATCATTTTATCGTACATCATATATTTCGTTTACCCATGTTTTACCTTAACATTTTTGTAGATATAAAATACATATACAGTTTAAATCATTTAAAACTCGTATAAAAATGTTCATCCATCATAAATATCAAGTAAACAGATAATATGCACACATATCATGTAATTAATATAAAATATCTCATATCTATGTGTAAAATGAGAGTGACTATGCACTCACTTGTTAAAATGACGACTCGAAATTCAAGCAGCGCTTCGCTTCTTAACAATTTGATTTCCATCGACGAAATTGATGCGTTTTGAGCATAAGAACAGTCCTATGTGGACATGCAAAACTCTAAAGATTTGGATCTAAGTTTATGTATTCTACATGCAATTAATCCTGTAACATTCCAAAATTCGAGGTCAAAAATTTCATTTTTAATTAAGTGATTTATAAAATAGGTTATCAAAACATTGCCAAGATCATGTCAATACATAAAACCATAATATCATGTCTCAAAACAAAATCATTTGAAGTAACGAAATATCAGAGTACAATCCTAGAAAACTCTAAGCGAAATCATATGTGTCTGTGTGTGATGCACTGCTACACTGCCGGCTCCTTCCCCTTGGATGAAGAGGTACCTGAAACCAAAAAGGAAACTATAATCATAAAGCTTAGTGAGTTCCCCCATCATACCACACACCATAAAATCACATAATAAACATACTGTCGGGCAATTTTGGGGGCCCGTCTTACCCATGTCAAGCCACTCTCGGGTGCTGACCTACCCATGTCGAGCCATTCTGGGGGGGCTGACCTACCCATGTCAGTCTATTATATGATGCTAACCTACCCATTTCAAGCCATTCTGGGTGCTGACCTACCCATGTCAGGCTATTCTGGGGTGCAGACCTACCCTCCGATCTATCTCAACCGAACACCGGGACTATTTCACCCATTACTACTAACACATAATATCATACCACAATCATGCTGTCAGACATATCTGCGGTGTCCCACCTACCCATTGGTCCTAGCGACCGAATCGGGGTCTATTCCCCTTCTACTAATACTATCTCACATAACATAGCAACTAGCATACTCCCATATCAAGCAAAGTAGCATAATCACATATACAACAATCTAGCATACTCACATATCCAACAATCTAGCATACTCACATATCCAACAATAACAAACCAAACAATTATCACAAAGATAATCATCCCAACTAACAATTACTCGTGGGCTGGTCTTGGTGCCTTAGACCCACTTCTACTGGAAGGTAACTCACCTCGATGCGTGTAGTGTCTGAACTGTCCTCGGCATGAAGGTCGGCTCTCCTCGACTCCTCAATCCCTACACAAAAACCCTCAAGTTATCAAACAAAACATACAACCCTAAACAGGGTAAATACCAAAACCAGGCAACATCAACTTTGGTCGAAGTCAACACCCAGTTGACCTGACTCGCCGAGTTGGTCTACCAACTCGTCGAGTCCATACTCCACTAACCCGATCCAACCTTGACTCTACTCACCGAGTCTAACAAGAACTCGACGGGTTCTCCTTCATTCAACCCTCGGGACCATCTTCATCCGACTCATCGAGTTCATCTCCCTCATAAGAATGTGTCCGGTCTATGAATCGCCGAGTTGTATGAACAAATTGTCGAGTCCATCTTCAAAGATTGGGAGATTGCCTTGGACTCTTTGAGTCTGTTCATACACTTGTCGAGTCCCATGATTCCTAGGTCCCTTTACATGTCTAAACATCTAAGGGACTTGTAATACAAGAAACTAAGTGGGTCAGGCTTGGGAGCTTGGTGAGCACATGACTTTCAGCCCACAATAAATAAGTTTATTAATTTCATCAAAGAAAACAACCCGATTACCCATTCCTTTTATCCTCACTTTACGTCCCTAAACCATCTATCATAATGGACCTATCCGAAGGATTTTCATCGGGATGGACACTACTACAAAGGGGGTTCCTTAGCAATAATTGTCCGTAAGGCAACCATGACGGGGATGGAGTACACCGGTGAACACATCGTTCACAAACACCTACAGATTGCGAGCTTGCTATCGTTCCACTGGACTGTCTAGAATAGTCGGTGGTCGTCATCTATACTCCACTAGATGAATGGATCATCGTAAACATCGAGGCCTCTCATCATTTTATCGCCCATCGTCTATTTCATCTACCCATGTTTTACCCCAACATTTTTGTAGATATAAAATACATATACAGTTTAAATCATTTAAAACTCGTATAAAAATGTTCATCCATCATAGATATCAAGTAAATAGAAAATATGCACACATACCATGTAATTAATGTAAAATACTTCTTATCTATGTGTAAGAAGAAATTAACTACGCACTCACTTGTTAACGTGACGACTCGAAATTCAAGCAGCGCTTCGCATCTTAACAATATGATTTCCTTCGACGAAACCTAGTATTATTACCACTAGATTTTAGTCTAATATTTATTGTGACTAATTATTAGTCTAGCTTCGTCATTAACTTAGAGTCTACTTCATGATCTATCAAGTAAGGAACAACCAGGTTGGATCATATCGGAGGTAGGGCCCGTTTGGTATACGAAATATAACGTTGGGAAATCCCACTTTAAACACCTCACTAAATCACTGCCTAGACATTATCCCAGTAAGTAGATCAATCAGTATAACGACTTCGAATCACTAGTAAATCTTATATATAGATTCATAATAACGATATTATATTTAAATATAAGCTATATTTAAAGTAGGGTAGATGTATCACACTTACAACAGATTTTGCTAGAAACGGGCTCCGCTGGAGCAGAGCTTCTGACCGAAAATCTCTTTTTTTTGAGTTGTTGGGCGCTCCGGAGCTTTCTTCTAGCGTTGGGGGAGTTTCCTAGGGTTTTAGGAGCGTTGTGGGAGGTTTAGAGAGAAGTTAGAGAGAGAAAAAGAAAGAGAAAGGTGGAGGGGTGAAGAAATGAGGGTGGAAGGGGTTCTATTTATAGGCTAAAATATTTCTCAACTTGGTGCCATATGTCACCATCTGGTGGCAAGACTTCGGGAGAAAGCAATGACCCAGATTCAACCACGTCACCCCCTTCGCAACAGCACCCTGTTGATTTCTAAACCCCGTAACTTTAACATACGAGATCCATTTTCGATGTTCTTTATACCCACACGTAGGTGGAGACATAATCTAGAACTTTCGTTTAGACTCCATCGGCTAATTCGTGATCGATTTTAATTTAATAGTAGGATAATATTACAGCCTTAACGACCGTGTAAAACTCATAACTTCTACATAAGGACTCTGGTTTTGTCTGTCTTTTTGTTATTGATCTCTTATTAATGAGATCTTCAATTCTCCTTTAGGTTGCGTTGGCCAAAAATCGATCGATCTAAAATTCGAATTCCGGGTTGTGCACTGTTATGCCAAATCTTAGAAAAATCATAACTTCCCCATACCAAGTCAGATTCGGGCGTTGTTTTTATGCACGCTATTGGTTTAACATATACTACAACTTTCGTTTAGATCGCCAAGGACAAAAAGTACTCTGTCGTAAATTTTCTATTTACGTCACGTAGTGTCGTGCCGGTTTTGTCGTGAAACTTCGACAGACCATAACTTCTTCGTTATAACTCGGATTTCAGCGTTCTTTACATAACCGAAATCCTTGTTTCGACCACTACAACGTTATGTATAGCTATTAGGTTTATCAAACACTTTATTTTCGATGCTTATTTTTATTATATCTTTATAAACCAATATATAAGTACATAAAATCACATAATTCACATAATATTCATTTAATTCTTCTTTATTACTTTAAAAGAGGTTACAATGGTTGAACTTGACTATGAAATCATTATATTAACGCGTAGTCCAGAAACACGGGTGTTACAATTCTCTCCCCTTAAGATGATTCTGTCCTGGAATCATGTATCAGCAAACAGATGTGGGTAGCGACTCATCATGTCACTCTCTATATCCTAGGTGAGATTCAGCCCATTCGTATGTTTCCAGCACACAAGCAGTAAGTCGACCATCTTATGTCAAAATTTCTTAGGCTTACGGTGAACGATTGCCTCAGGCTCTTCGATTAGCCTCTTATTTTTATCCATCCTTAACTCTGAAATTGGAATTATGTTAGGAACTTCACCCGTGAACTTCCTCAAATAACACACTTGGAAAGTGTTACAAATACCATCTAGTTCTTTGGGTAATTCGAGCTTGTAAGCTTGATTCCCAATCTTCTGAAGAACTTTGAACGGTCCTATAAACCTTGGACTCAACTTTCATTGTTTCCCAAATCTTATAAGTCCCTTCCATGGTGAAACTTTAAGCAAAACCGAATCTCCAACTTTAAATGTCATCAGTCGTCTTTTCTTGTCCGCATAACTCTTTTGACGATCCTGAGCTGCTAACATTCTTTCCCTGGACACTTTCATATTTTCAGCAGTCTGATGGACTATCTTAGGGCCCATAAATTGCTTTTCTCTAACCTCAAGCCAACAAGACGGCATATGACACTTCTATCCATACAATGCTTGATAAGGTGCCATCTTGATGCTCGAGTGGAAACTGTAATTGTAGGAAAACTCTACCATAGGTAAGTCATCATCCCAGTTACCTTGGAATTCTAGGGTACATGCTCTTAGCATACCTTTGACAATCCCAAAACCCCTTGTAACCTGCTCAGACTCTACCGTCATCTTCCTGATGTGCTCCAAATCGAGCTCGCTCTCCCGTGCCCTGGAAATCATGGACTCCAGGGTCGGATAGGTTAAACAACTGACATGCTCCCGAATATCAGCCCTCAACATATCATGGTAGCGGGTCTTCTGCATCTTCTAATCCCCTGGATACTGGGGTACCAACAGGGCCCTCTCCCCAAACTTGGCGGTGATCTCAACCATTGTCTCAGTCGTCCGCCTCATATCCAAAAAGTTCCTTGCCAACTGCTGAAGCTCCACAGCCGATGCAAACTCAGCCCTAAATCTAGTCACGAAATCTGACCATGTCATAGCCTCGACGGGTGGGGATCCCAACGAGTTACCAACTGACTCCCACCAGTCTCTAGCTCTATCTCTCAAACATCCCGTAGCAAAGCGGACCTTCGACCCTTCTGGGTAGAAGCTCGTCAACTGCGCATACTCAATGTTTGCGATCCATCTTCTAGCAACAATAGGGTCCTTCACCCTGTGAAAATCCGGCGCACCACTCCTTCGGAAGCCCATGAAGGACAGTGTGCGTGTAACCACTTGGCTAGATGCCGAATCACTCCTAAATGATCGGACGCGATCCTCCATCAGCTCGATAATCCCCTCCTTGATCGACCCGAAAATAAGCAGGGTCGACTCAAGGATACCTCTCGTGATCTCAGACGCGATGAACTCGCGTAGCCCGTCATCAACCTGCTCGGATCCTGCACCCGAGTCTGCTCCTAACTCTAACCTAGATCTTGAACCTCCCGCTCCATGTCGTGTGGTCACCATTATGAAAATAAACACATAAACGTCAGGATCATACATGCTCTCAAGACGTCTCACCCAATCTCCAAGTTTCCTGGTTCCATCTCAGCCCTCCTAGACTCGAGTACAGATCCTCTGCTTTCAGTAGTACGGGCCCATACTACCTTCCACATCTATCCGTACTTTCCTCAAGGATTGATTCAACTTCACCAAGTCCCTTACCAGTACCATTTTCCACTAATCTCATCCTAGGCTTTCCTAGGGCAACCTCTAACCTACTCACTGCCATCAGCTGCACTTGGAGTCCCTACTTCCTTTCCATAACTAGCTTAAGAATATTGTTACATATCCACTCAGTAGTTAGTTAAAGTTAGCCAGGATCCCTATAGCACAAAGCAAGCAACATTCTTGCATTGAGTAACCATATCAAGCATAGCCTAATCAGGATATCCTACCGCTGACTAAACAGTCCTAGTATGCAGCTCATACAACATGCATTGAAGGTATCCTCCTAGATCCTTAGCCCTAATCTAGCATGCAGTTCTCAGAATCATATATCAGGCATAAAAGGAATCCTCCTAGATCCTTAGCCTTAATCTAGCATGCAGTTCTCAGAATCATAAATCATATAACATAAAATAACAAGTATGGGTATCTTGGGGAAAAGTTACTTGAGCTCAGCCGGTCGCACGCATAACACACCTTGTTCTTTCTCAAATTTCCCTTGATCTCAAATTTCAAAAAATTGCTCTTTTTGTGAAAAAATCTTTTAGTCCCTCGGTTTGAGTCCAGACACCGCCAAGGTTGTGTCAAAATCCCTCAAACCAGGGCTCTGATACCAACTTGTAACATCCCAAAATTCGAGGACAAAAATTTCAATTTTAATTAAGTGATTTATAAAATAGGTTATCAAAACATTGCCAAGATCATTTCAATACATAAAACCATAATATCATGTCTCAAAACCAAATCATCTGAAGTAACGAAATATCAGAGTACAATCCCAGAAAACTCTAAGCGGAAATCATATGTGTTTGTGTGTGATGTGCTGCTACACCGCCAGCTCCTTCCCCTTGGATGAAGAGGTACCTGAAACCAAAACTGAAACTGTAAGCACAAAGCTTAGTGAGTTCCCCATCATACCACATACCATACAATCATATAACATACATACTGCCGGTCAATTCTGGGGCGCCCGTCCTACCCATGTCAAGCCATTCTGCGGTGCTGACCTACCCATGTCGAGCCATTTGGGAGGGGGGTGACCTACCCTTGTTAGGCCACTCTCAGGTGCTGACCTACCCATGTCAAGCCATTATGGGGTGTTGACCTACCCATGTCAGGCTATTCTAGGGTGCCGACCTACCCTCCAGTCCATAAAAAGTATTCTACAAGATGCATGGGGCTCTCCTGGCCATAAATTTGGCACCTTTATGCCATGAGACCCTTCCAATGACTCATATTTGAAGTCAAGACTCCATATAACACTCCACAAATTCGAAAATGGATTGGAAAGCCCTAAATGTACTCTAAATCCAACCCTAAAGATAAATAAACACATGGAAGACCAATATTGGGGCATTTTACCTTGATTATGCTGAAAATGGAACTAGATCTCTAAATCTCTAAGCCCCAACTAGAACTATCAAACTTCTTTCTTCTTCTCAAGCTTCACAAACCACAAAATGTACCAAAATGGCCTTAGAACACACAAAAACGGCTATGGTTTCAATATAAAGCTTTCTGGGAGTGATAAGGACGATGGAGGCTGAGATAAGGTGTTTATATAGGGTGTAAGCCCTCAAATTTAAAACACTACCTACTCCCCGAGTCAGTCCTTCGACTCGTCGAGTAGGTCACTTAAACTGTTCCCGAATCTCGACTCTACTCGACGATTTGGGCCTCCAACTCGTCGAGTCCCAGAGAAAACACAAAAATACTTGAATAAAAGGCATACCAAGAATCAGGTGTTATAAATCTCCACCACTTATCTTAGACTTCATCCTCAAAGTCTGTTGCTCGATCCTAAAAAAGCTCGGTGTAATTCTCCCTCATCTCGTCCTCCGGCTCCCAGGTCCATTCCGAGCCCTTATGGTGCTGCCACTTCACCTTTACTAGCTCCACCCTCTTGTTCCTCAGATCCTTTGACTTCCTATCAAGGATTTCCATTGGCCTCTCAATGTAGTTCAGGCTGTCATCAACCTGAATATCCTCCAAAGGCACCACCGCCGAATCGTCCACCAAACATTTCCGCAACTGGGAGACGTGAAAAGTGCTATGAATCTGTCTGAGTTCGGCTGGCAGATTCAGCCTATATGGCACCTTGCCCACCCGGGCTATAACCCTGAAGGGTCCAATATACCTGGGGCCCAGGTTTCCCCGCTTCCTGAATCGAATGATGCCCTTCCATGGCGACACCTTCAGGAGCACCATATCGCCAACGTGCAATTCTAGGTCCGACCGAGGCTTGTCGGCATAACTTTTCTACCGACTCTGAGCAGTCTGAAGCCTGCTCCGAACTTTCTGGATCTTCTCCATAGTCTTGAGTATCACTTCGGTACTCCCCATGACTCTCTACCCAACCTCTCCCCAACATATCAGGGTCCTGCACTACCTCCCATACAACATCTCGAAAGGAGGACGGTCGATACTCGCATGATAGCTATTATTATAGGAGAACTTAGCTAATGGTAGGTAAGTATCCCAACTACATCCGATGTCTAAAACGTATGCCTGCAGCATATCCTCTAGTGTCCAGATGGTCCGCTCACTCTGACCATCCGTCTGTGGGTGAAAGGCGGTGCTAAAATGCAGTCGAGTACCCAGCTCGTCATGAAATTTCTTCTAAAACCTGGAAGTGAACCGCACGTCCGTGTTTGAAATCACTAAAACTGACACCCTGTGTTGCGCCACTACCTCCCTGATATAGATGTCGGCCAACTTTTCGGCTGAAATACTCTCCTGAATCAGAATAAAATGGGCGCTCTTGGTCAATCGATCAACAATTACCCAAAACAAATCCACTCCTCGCGCGGTCCTAGGAAGCTTCGTATGAAGTCCACAGTAATATTATCCCACTTCCACAACAGTATATCCAACAACTGGACCTTGCCGTGAGGTCTCTGGTGCTCAGCCTTGACCTTCCTGCAGGCCAGGCACCTCTCCACAAACCAAGCTACGTCCCTCTTTGTATAGGGCCACCAATAATCAAGATGAAGATCCATGTACATCTTCGCACCTCGGGATGGATAGAGAAACTGGATTTGTGCGCCTCTTCCATCAATACCTGGCGCACACCCCCATAATAAGAGAACCACACCCTACTGTGAAGAGTCAACAATCCCCGGCTATCATGGTCGAAGGAGGAAACCTGACCTACAATTCGCTCACTCTTCCGATGTTCCTCTTTCATGGCCTCCTACTAGGTTTCCCGAATCTGCTCCGATAGTAGAGTCACTATTGTCATCCTCAGATAGATGTCCCTGATCGGCGCTGCCTTGTGGCTAAGCGCATTGGTCACGACATTGGCCTTCTCGGGGTGGTAGAGGATCTCGCAATCATAATCCTTCACCACATCAAGCCACTGATGTTGCCTCATATTCAGATTTAGCTGCTCCATGAGATACCTCAGGCTCTTATGGTTCGTATAAACGGTATAACGAACCACATAGAGGTAATGATGACAAATCTTGAGGATGAAAACAACACCCCCCAGCTCCAAATCGTGCGTCAAATAATTCGCCTTGTGAGGCTTCAGCTGCCTCGAAGCGTAAGCAATAATATGCCCCCGCTGCATCAATACCACACTCAAACCCGAGATGAACGCATCACAGTATACAAAAAAAATCCACCATGCCCTCCGGCATGGCTAAGATTGGCGCCTCGCACAATCTCTGTCTCAATTTCTCAAACACACCCTACTGTTCAAGCCCCCAGTGAAAGACCACAACTTTCCTTGTCAGCCTGGTCAGGGGCACGACTATCTTGGAGAAGTCCTAAATGAATCTCCGATAGTAGCTTGCTAGTTCCAGGAATCTCCGAATCTCATATGGAGACCTCGGAACCTCGCACCTCATCACGGCCTCCACCTTGGCCGGATCAATTGAAATTCCGTCCTGATTGACAAGATGCCCAAGAAACTGCACCTCACGCAACCAAAACTCACACTTGGAGAACTTAGCATACAACATTTCCCTTCTCAAAGTATCTAAAACCTCTCGCAAGTGCTCCTCATGCTGCTCTTGCGTCTTAGAATAAACCAAGATGTCATCGATGAAAACTATCACCGACCGATCCAACATCGGTCTGCACACGCGGTTCATGAGATCCATGAATGCGGCAGGAGCATTGGTGAGCCCGAAACGCATCACCACGAACTCATAGTGTCCATAACGCTTCCGAAAAGCAGTCTTCTGTACATCCTCCTCTCTGACCCTCATCTGATGATACCCTGAATGCAAATCGATCTTGGATAACCAAGATGCTACCAATAGCCGATCAAAGAGGTCATCGATCCTCAGAAGTGGGTAACAATTCTTCATCATTACCTTATTCAGCTCCCAATAATCTATACACATCTGATGCGACATGTCCTTCTTCTTCACAAACAGAATCGGGGCTCCCCAGGGTGAACTGCTCGGTCTAATGAATCCCTTGTCTAATAGCTCCTGCAGTTGTGTAGACAACTCCAGCATCTCAGGAGGACCCAATCGATACAGTGCCTTGGCTATCGGAGCTGCACCAAGGACTAGGTCGATCCTAAACTCTACCTGCCTCTCTGGATGTATTCCAGGAAACTCCTCGGGGAATACATCTGCAAACTCTCGTACCACGGGCGCATCGCCCACCGTCGCCTTACCCGCCTCTCGGGTATCCATAACATAGGTGACAAATCTTGTGCAACCCTACTGAAGGTAGCGCCTAGCTATCTCTGCTGAACATAAAGCTGGTGCTTGCTGTGGCCTCTCGCCCTGAATCACCAGCTCTACCTCACTTGGGATCCTGATCCGGACCAACTGTTGCGCGCAGTCGATCACTGCCCCATTGGGTCTTAGCCAATCCATACCAATAATAACCTTGTTCCCCCGCAAAGGTATGGGAACCAGATCTACCAGGTAAAGCTCCTCTAACAGCCTCAAAACACAATCTTGGTAGACCTCTGATGCTCGCACTGACCGGTCGTCCGCAATCTCGATCTCTAGAGGGCAATCCAACATGCCCAAAGATTTAGGAAACTTCTTGCTAAGCGCAAGAGAGATAAACGATCGGGTAGCAGCCGAATCAAACAATACCTGAATTGGGATTTCGTTCACATGGAATGATCCTAAACAAAGCACATACATAACATATCAAAATCATAGCGACATAAAATAAATGCATAAGAAAAAATCGTACCCGTTACCACATCGGGTGCGACGCGTGCCTCCTCGGCTGTCAACTGAAATATTCAGCTCTACACCACTGGAGCCTCTGCCTTGGCCTTCCGGCTATCCATAACTCACGCTGTCACTAGAGTAGGCGCCGCCGCTGGCACTGCTGCTGTGGCTGCTGTCAATCTAGGGCAGTTTGCCTTCATATGGCCCCTCTGATTGCAATGGAAGATAATCAGGTCTGACATCTGCATTGTGGGGGCGGGGTAGTATAATCCCTGAAAAAGTGCCCCGTCTTTCCGCACTTGTAGCAGTCGGGCGATCCCGCTTTATAAGCTCCCTCATGCGACATCCCACATTTCTTACAGCGACTCTGGACCGGCTGGCCCTTCGACCTAACGTCGGATCCCTTAGGTTTTTTCACCTAAACCCATGTAACCTGCTCAGAATCTGCCTTCCTTTTCCTGATGTGCTCCAAATTGCGCTCCCTCTCCCGCACCCTGGCAATCATGGACTCTAGGGTCGGGCAGGTTAAATAACTGACATGCTCCCGAATATCAGCCCTCAACATATCATGGTAGCGATTCTTCCACATATTCTCATCCCCCGCATACTGGGGTACCAACAGGGCTCTCTCCCTGAACTTGTCGGTGATCTCCACCACTGTCTCAGTCATCTGCCTCGTATCCAAATACTCAATGGCCAGCTGCTGAAGCTCCACAGCCGGTGCAAAATCAGCCCTAAATCTGTTCACGAAATCTGACCAGGTCATAGCCTCGACGGCTGGGGCTCCCAACGAGTCACCAACCGACTCCCACCAGTCTCTAGCTCTATCCCTCAAACATCCCGCAGCAAAGCGGACGTTCAACCCTTCCGGGTAGAAGCTCATCAACTACGCATACTCAATGTCTGCGATCCATCTTCTAGAAACAATGGGGTCCTTCACCTCATGAAAATCTAGCGTACCACTCCCTCGGAAGTCCTTGAAGGACAGTGTGCGCGTACCCGCTTGGCTTGATACCAAATAACTCCTGAATGATCGGAGGCGATTCCCCATCAGCTCGATAATCCCCTCCTTGATCAACCCGAAAATAAGCAGGACTGACTCAAGGATACCTCTCTTGATCTCAGACGCGATGAACTTGCGTAGCCCGTCATCAACCTGCTCGGATCCTGCACCCGAGCCTGCTCCTGATCCTGACCCATATCCTGAACCTCCCACTCCATGTCGTGTGGTCACCATTCTAAAAATAAACACATAAACATCAGGATCATACATACTCTCAAGAGGTCTCAGACACTCTCCAAGTATCCTGGTTCCATCTCGGCCCTACTTGACCCTAATACGGATCCTTTACTTTCAGTAGTATGGGCCCATACTACCTTCCACATCTATCCGTACTTTCCTCAAGGATTGATTCAACTTCACCAAGTCCGTTACAAGTACCATTTTCCACTAATCTCATCCTAGGCTTTCTGAGGGCAACCTCTAACCTACTCTCCTCCATCAGCTGCACTAGGAGTCCTTACTTCCTTTCCCTAACTAGCTTGTGAATAATGTTACATATCCGCTCACTAGTTAGTTAAAGTTATCCAGGACCCCTATAGCACTAAGCAAGCAGCATTCGTGAATTGAATAACCATATCAAGCATAGCCTAATCAGGCTATCCTACCGCAGAATAAACAGTCCTATTATGCAGCTCATACAACTTGCATTCAAGGTATCCTCCTATATCCTTAGCCCTAATCTAGCATGCAGTTCTCAGAATCATATATCAAGCATAAAAGGCATCCTCCTAGATCCTTAGCCCTAATCTAGCATGCAGTTCTCAGAATCATAAATCACATCTACTCTAATAAATAAAAATCTTTTTGCCACATGGCATACTCTCATTGATTTTGCCAACTGTCATTTTGTGGTTATTTTCATTAAAAATTTTTACACATGGCATTTGTTAGAACAAAGTTCTATCAGGATCGTATGATTCTAAGCAAAATATTAATAAGAACGTAAATAAGAACACAAGTATTGCAATGAAGATGTCGAATGATTAATGCAAAATACCCCAGAAGAGCTCGATTAAGAACTTCAATCTGTAGAGGTAAAATTAGGGTTACAAGAATCAACGTGAACGACTAATCTCTTATATACGCATACATGCATGCATATATTTATAATAAAACCCTAACAATTTATCTAGATAAAGGAAACTATTCTAGATAACTACAGATGGATAAGTCCAATCCGATTACAAAACAAATAATCGAAGACGCAATACTTAAAATATTCAACAATCTCCCCCTTTGCGTCTTTGGAGCAGAATCTGTATTCTCTTTTCACACCAGTGGTCTTCTTCACCGTTTCAAATATCCTCGGTATAATGGCCAGAACATGTTGTGTAAATGTTATATACCACCGAAGCATATCTGTAAAATTCTTTTTGTCTAATGCTGAGTTCTGCTTGCATCGATGAATGATGTTGATAATATGTTCCAAACAATCTGTTGAAAACAGATGCTTGTCTACCAATGCAAACAGAAACTTAAGCCTGTCACCCTTAGTGAACATGACAGTCAAGTTAGTTGAATCAATCTGCCCCAACTTCATTTTATTTACATCATCGGCCTTAGATGTTGGCTTGAATGTCGGCTTCTTATTCATCACCCTTGCTATCTCCTGATCCATTGTGGCAAGCTCATGGATATAGGAGGCCAACATCCTTTTAAGATGTTTCAAAATCGGATCATACTCTCGTTGATTTGAGAGTAGAATGTTGTATAGCAAGATGCAATCATGAGGATTGAGATTGGGAAGATCTGCCAGAGATATGAAATATTCCGTGTTTGCAGTACCACGGTTAATCTTGAAATGAACATTCATAAATCTCCCAGCAAGTGATGAGTTCAGTACCTTGACTCTTGTAATCTTCTGTGCACTCCAAGTCAAGTACTGCGGTTGACCGTTCTTCAAGTAAAAATCAACTAACTCCCTGTCAACCTTCAAGTTGGGAAAAGGAACCTCAGCAGTGACCTCAAAGCAATAATAAGTGAATGCTCTTTTGGTGATTGGCATGTCAAACTGCGAGTCCTTTGAGTTTTCACATTCAAAAGAAGCAATCGGTTCCAACCAATACATGGAAGGAAACTCAATCGCTTGAGTGATAAGGGTATCTCTGTCCCACTCAGGAAACAGAGTCTTCTTGCACTGTAAAACATCCTCTGCCTCTTTAGACTTTTTCTCTTTGTCTTCAGGCTCTCTGGCCACCTTCATAGTCTCATCAAGCTCTCTGTCTCGTTTCTTTCGCTTGAGAGCTTCGACAATCGTCTCTTCAGGATCAAAGTCACTTTTGTCTATAATTTGCTTTCCAGAAACTGAAGCTACATTAACCTTTGGTTCTGTTTTGATTTTACTCTCCTCTCCCCCTTGTGTCGGAAGAAAGACTTTCTCCGAGACACCTTTCATTTCACTAAGTAGAGAAATATCAGGAAGAAGTTTAGTTTGGAGATGCTTCCGAATAGTTAAAGTCATAATCAGATCATGGGCTTCGAGAGAGCAGTCAACATATTCTTCACATCACCAGCACAACTCTGAAAAACAGCTCTTTGAGTTTTGAGCAGAGAGATCTCCTTTTCATTCTGGGCTAGTTGTACTTTCTGTAGATCAATGGTTGCCTGGTGTTTTATCAAGTCTTCCTTCAAGGTGCTTTCTGCAGTTAAAGTAGCAAAACGAGAATCCAAGGATTGGACTTCTGGAGGTGGATTCTGTTTTGAGATCAGCACGAAGGGCATCAAACTTAGTAGTCTCTTCTTGAAGAGTTTGAGAGAAGGAGTCAATAGAACCTTGGTACTTTGCTGCATTAGTATCAGCATGAGCTTTTAGGGAATCAAGGAAAATCTGAGTTGTATGAACAACCTCAGTAACCTTCTCTGTGGCCTCGGAACATGAAGCTGTGGACTTGTTTACAGCAGCAGTGGATTGATCAATGGCTTCAGTATATTGCTGAACATCCGTTTCCACAAAAGCTTTCATAACAACCCCACTATAAGCTTTGATGTCTTCAAGTAGGCGGTCATGCTTTTCATTGATGTCTTGAAGCTGTTGATTGTTGGCAGGAGCATCAACATCTGCGTCAGTTGGAATCCGGTAAGGACTAAAGTATAATGAATCATACTCTTCCTCATCACCTCCCAAAGTAGCACCAGAGTTAGAAGATGGGGTGGGAGATGGTGGTTTAGAAACAGGTGGATCAACCACAGAAGTAGCCCTTGTATCAGATACATTGACTTCAACTGGGATTTGGGGAATGGTAGTGGTGACGGATTCTGTAGCAAGAGGAGTTGTGATAGGTATAGTGGAGACAGGAACAGAGGTATAGGTAGTTGAAGTTGGTATAGAAGAAGTTTCAACCGGAAGGGTTGGTATATCTGTGGGAACAGAAAGTGGACCTTTCTATTTTGGGGATTGAGTTGGGTGGAAATTTTTGTGGGTTGAGGAGATGGAACGTGAGTATCTTTAGGAGATGAGGGTGGTGTTGGAGATCTCGGTTGTGTAGGCTCTCTGGTGAATACTTGAGGATTTTCAGTTTCTCCTGTTTGATCATCAATAGTGTCAGCTTCAGGAGACAAATTCCTCTTAGTCCTTTTAGCCATCTTTTTAATCTTCTTCTGTTTTGTTTGAGAAGAAGCTTCCTCACCAGCCTTTCGCTTAGAAACTTTCTCATTTTTCTCCTCTTCTTTCTCTGTTTTAACCACCCGCTTTCCTCTAGGTGCAGGTTGTTCCAAAGCATCTAGGGCTGCTTGTTGTTCTGCAGACAAGACCCTTGGACCAACTGGAGTCAATTTTCGGTAATCGTCCATCACCGTGCTTTGTGCTGTGACACACCTGTACATCGTTTCAGGAATTGATCCATAATGTGAAAACTTACGTGGATCAGAGAGAATAATCTTTGGGGTGTGATATGTAGCGATAGAAGCAAGAAGAGCGTCTGTCATAACCGGAATCTCCAAAGTATCCATAGCTTTCCTTGTAATCACAATCCAGAATCGACCACATGAGATTTCAGAATGACGAGTTGTGGTATTTAAACTCTGCACCACTTGGGACCAGATTAGTGTACCATAATCCAGATTGATCCCGTTATATAGACCATAAAGCATGGTGAGAAAGCCTTTGCTAGTGGTATCAGAACCACCACTTCTTTCCGCTAAACCCTTGATGAGTAGGGTCAGCAACCCATTCCACTGCGATGGTAAGCAAGACTTCTTGACCTTCGCCACCGTTGTAAGAACGTCGGTGTACCCCATTTCGTACAGCATTGTGAAAATCTGGGTTATAGTGATGAAGTCTGGAGAGATGATGGAGGAATCAACTGCAAGCCTTAAAAGGGAACAAAACTTCTTCTTTGAAATTGAGGATTGCTTATCATGAATACTGATGTATATCCGATCCTTGTTCTTGTCATACGTCGCTTATGAGTACACTTGAGAAAGTAGCGACATTGGAACCGCTTCGACTAGGGTTAGGGCCATTACCAGTAAGGAATACTTCAGACACTCCACGACATGCAACATGTATGAGTCATATGCGAATGGACTGAGTTCGATTATCAGATTTTGGTTGGGTCGTATTGTATGCAAGGAGGATGTAGCGGTTTGATCATGCACGGATGATGAGGTCGCAATTGTTGAACAAAGAAGAAGATGAATAGTTTAATCTTTGTGTGAGAGAGATAAGTTCTGACTTGGTAAATGACAAAGAAAACGATCACCCCTACTTATACGGTTTCCTGGAAAGAGAAACCGTGATGATGAGGTTGCTAAAACGTCGCCTGAAAAAACGCGATTTGATAGGGTGGTTAATCCCAGGAAAACGTAAGCACGCATGGGTTTGAAACGGATCAAATTCACACGCCCAAATCTTATCTTCAAACCGTTTGAAATTCCCTGTTACTCCGTGTTTGGTTACAATGGATAACCAAAACTTATACCAATCAGTAATTAGAATGTTGGAAAATATTAATTTTCGTGCATAAGTGTGTGAAAGATAAAGAAATAAAACAAGTATGTATGGGGTGTGAGTGCTGTCCTTTTAGAGAACAGAAAGCAGAGGATTCCGGGCAAGAATCACTTCCTTCAAAGTCAAGAGAGACTTGAAGTGCTTGTGCGGTTTCCCGAAAATACGATCAACTGTTTGTCAATAAACAATGAAAGGCTTCTTTTGATCATATGCGTTGGGTGGCTTTCCTCTAACCAAACATCAAGTTTTAACGTAAAACCGATCGTTGGTAGAGGTACCTGTGAGACCGATGTGATCTATTGAACAGGTAGGTGGGATATATTATGTTTATGACTTATAGGAATCAGAAATCAAAAAAAATAAATTGGATCTCTTTGGGAAGAAATGTCTTAGCTGTAGACGATTTCGTAAAAGATCACGCAAAATAAAAAAGATTTCCTTAGGTAACCAGTTAAAGCTTGAGTATTTCACTCACCGTCAATTCATTATTGGTATTGAATTTTGGGTTTCACTTAGAACGTGGTAATCGTATCTAAGATCATTAACACGGATTTGTGTAACCATAAACCTCAGTGGTAAAGACCGAGAGTCTCAAGGGTTACATTAGTGAACCGAAGGTAGACGGAGAATATAAGTAGGTGGTTAAGGAACCGAATGTACCTTCTGCTAGATAAGCGTGACAGAGCAGAGAAACTCTTTACTCAAATGAGAAGAGTAAGGTAGCTCTAGACCGAGTGAGTTAAAATAGCTTGATTTGGTACAAACGATGGGTATCAATCGAATCATTAAGGCTTACTCGAAATCATAGAGGCTTTATGACAACATACAGCAGCATGCTTTTAGGGACACTTAACTAGTTTGTATAAAAGTTAAATCATACCTGCTTTGAGAATTTTCAACGGTTATTCTTGTGTCGTACCTATTAATAACAAAACAAACAAGCAACAAAAATAAAATAAAATAATAAAAATAAAAATTAAAAACATAAAGATAAAATATTTTTGGATTTTTGGATATTTTCTGAAAAATAAAAACAAAAATAAAATAAAAATTAAATAATAAAAATTAAAAACAGAAAGATAAAATATTTTTGGATTTTTGGATATTTTCTGAAAAATAAAAACAAAAATAAATAAAAATAAAAAAAATAAAAATTAAAAACAGAGATTTCAGACGATTAGTGAGAGCAGACATAGCGAAGCCGAGATTCACGGAGATGAGATATACAGAGCGTTCTGTTTAATTTGAAAAGACTAGAGCAGAGATAGACCGAGCGCTCTGTCTATCTCTGTCGTCCTTATTTTAAGGAGAAAATTGAAGATTGGGTACCGACTCTCCTTCCATCATACCCAAGCCTTGTAAGATTTTATTGAAGATTGTTTCTGGTAAGGCTTTAGTAAAAATGTCGGCCAGTTGATCAACAAAACGAACAAAATGAACTTCAACATTCCCGTCTTCTACATGATCCTTGATGAAATGGTACCTTAGTGCTATGTGCTTAGTTTTCGAATGTTGCACTGGATTATGACAAATCCTGATTGCACTTTCAGAGTCACAGTAGAGAGGGATCTTTTTCATACTCAGTCCATAATCTCTCAACTGACTTTGAATCCAAACAACCTGAGAGGTACAAGATGCGGCAGCGATGTATTCTGCTTCTGCTGTGGACAAGGAAACACAGGTTTGCTTCTTTGATTGCCAACTGACAAGTTTTCCGTCAAGGAATTGACATCCTCCGGTAGTGCTTTTCCTGTCCAATCCACATCCTCCAAGATCAGCATCTGAAAAGGCTTGTATGAAGAATCCAGATCTTGCTGGATACCAGAGACCGAGAGTTGATGTCTTCTTCAGATATCGAAAAATATTCTTTACAGCAGTTATGTGGGGTTCTCTTGGATTAGCTTGAAACCTGGCACAATAACAGATAGAGAACATGATATCTGGTCTACTAGCTGTTAGATACGTAAGGGATCCTATCATTTGTCGATAAAGAGTTATGTCTACAGCCGGTTTCTCCAGAGATGGGGTCAGCTTGGTACCGAATGCCATTGGAACCTTTACTTTTGAATCACCCTTCATTCCAAACTTAGTCAGCAGATTTTTGGTGTATGCTTCCTGGTTTATAAAGATGCCTTCTAGTCCCTGTCTAATATTCAAACCAAGGAAAAAGTTAATCGGACCCATTGTTCTCATTTGAAATTTAGTCTCCATCAACTTTCTAAATTCAGCAGTTAAGCTAGGATTCGTAGAACCGAAGATGATATCATCAACATAAATTTGAACAATCATTAGATGTTGGCCTTCCTTCTTTCGAAAGAAGGTTGGGTCAACCGAACCTTGTTTAAACTTTGACATTTTTAAAAACCGAGTAAGAGTTTCATACCAGGCTCTTGGTGCTTGCTTTAGCCCATAGACAACTTTATCCAGTACGTAACAATGATCCGGGTACCTTTCATTCACAAAACCGGGTGGTTCCTTAACATAGATAGTTTCTTCTAATTCTCCATTCAAGAATGCACATTTGACATCCATTTGGAAAACTTCGAAGTTCTTGTGAGCAGCATATGCTAGGAAAATTCGAACAGACTCTAACCGTGCCACAGGAGCAAACGTTTCTTCATAATCAATCCCTTCTTCTTGACTGTAGCCATTTACAACCAACCGAGCCTTGTTACGAATGTCATTTCCTTCTTTATCCAGCTTATTTCTAAATACCCATTTCAATCTAACAACAGAGACATCTTTCGGTGTAGGAATCAATCTCCAAACTCTGTTTCTTTCAAATTCATTGAGCTCATCCTGCATTTTTTGAACGCAATCAGAATGATCGAGTGCAACATTTACTGTTTTCGGCTCTATTTTGGAGATAAAAGAGTTAAACATACAAAATTCCACTTTGGAGAATAATGCTGTTTGTTTTGCCTTCAGTTGAGATCTAGTAAGAACACTTTCAGACGATTCACCAATTATTTGCTCTTTGGGATGGTTTTTTGTCCATTTTACAAGCGGAGGATAGCTTGGATCATATTCTGGATTTAATTCTGCTTCAACTTCAATTTCAACATCTAACTTATCCGCTTTACCTTCGTCAGTTGAACAATTACGTGTTCTTACATTCTCCCCCTTGACTGGCGAAGTGTAGCCTATGTCTTCAACAGAATCAGCAGTAGTAGTCTCCCCCTCGATTGGAGTTATGCTTGTTAATTTTGGTTCTGTTGTTTGAGTAGCAGATGTGGCAGAATGGTAATTCTCCCCCTCGACAGAAACTCCAGATGGTTGGAAAGTGTTATCATTCTCCCCCTGGAACGTTGAATCGGAGTTTGAAGTACTAGGTGATGGTTTAGGAGTAGGTGTTTCGGTTTCCAATGATGTGGCATCTTCGTCTATAACTTTCTTCAGATTATCTTCCTTGTTGTCTGCTGCTGTTACTTCTGAATGAATTGCCTTTTCCGATTCATCGAACAGCCGAATGTATTCATCAAACAGATTGGATATGGGAACCGAGACCTATCCAGATGCGGGAAAGATGTCTCCAGAGGCATCTTCTGTCCGTTGAACCTTTTTCATGTAATTGTCGTCAAAGGTGACATAGTAAGTCTCTTCTAATCTTTTGGAACGCTTGTTCAATACTCGGTATGCTTTTGATGATAGAGAATAACCCAGAAAGATCCCCTCATCGGCTTTAACGTCAAACTTATTTCGGTTTTCTTTAGAGTTAAGGATAAAGCACCTGGAACCGAATATGTGGAAAAACTTGACGTTTGGTTTCCGATTGTTTAAAATCTCATAAGGAGTTAATGAGAATCGCTTGTTGAGGAGGGACCGATTCTGAGTATAGCAGGCCGCAGCAATTGCATCAGCACAGAAGTATAGAGGTAGAGAGGCATAACTGAGCATGGTCCTGGCTGCTTCACACAACGATCGGTTTCGTCTTTCAACGATTCCGTTTTGCTGTGGAGTATAAGGAGCAGAAAAGTTGTGTGTGATCCCCTTATCGGCCAGAAAGTCTTCGAAATCCTTGTTTTTGAATTCCAGGCCATTGTCACTTCTGATGTTTCTCACCGTCTTCTTTAGTTGAACTTCCACTTGCTTGATGAACATCTTCAGCTTGGGAGTTGCATCTGATTTCTGTCTAAGAAAGAAAACCCACGTGAAACGTGAAAAATCATCTACAATTACCAGAATATTCTTACTTCCTCCGATACTCTCTATAGCAGATGGTCCACATAAATCGATATGTAATAATTCGAGTGCTTCCATGATCTTGGTATTAATGCGTGTTGGGTGACTTTTTCTGCTTTGCTTTCCCATTTCACATGCTGCACACAAATGCTCCTTTTCGAACTTTAGAAGAGGAAGACCTCGAACGTGATCACCAATTACCAGTTTTTTGATATCTTTGAAGTTCAGGTGAGATAGACGTCGATGCCAAAGCCAACTTTCATCAGTGTTTTCCTTCGATAGCAGACAGATAGCTGGTGTCCCTCGAATAGGATTAAGATTTAGAGGATACATTTCTCCTTTTCGTGCCGATTTTAGCATAACTTTCTTGGTTTGTTTTTTGATGATCTCAGATCCTGTGTCATCGAATGATACCTTCAAGCCTGTGCCCACAACTAATTGCGAGACACTTATGAGATTGTGCTGCAATCCCTCCACATAAGCTACCTTTCTGATGGAAAAGTCTCCATTAGTTATCATCCCTTATCCTTTGATTGTTCCATAGGAGTTGTTTCCAAATATCACCGAACCGCCATCCTTTAGAGATCGAAACTCCCTTAATTCCTCCTTTCTTCCTGTCATGTGACGCGACAGCCACTGTCTATATACCATTCGTCGTCGAACTGCTCGTCACTGATTACCTGCAATTTTAAGCGGATTTAGGAACCCAAAGTTTCTTGGGTCCTGGTGAGTTTTTTACAGAGAAAGGAATTACAGTAGAAGCATCAACAAAATAAGTTCTTTTGACGAGAGTTGTTTGATCTTTTCTTTTGATAGTAAATACCTTGATTTTCGTTTTATCTTCTTTAAATTTTAAGGTATTTTTATTAGTTAGTTTGGTGTTTTTCGTTTGATTCTTAGGGTTAGGGGAGGATCGCTTATGTTTATATTGGAACGTGGAGGATCCATATCTAGTATTGGGACCGAACTTGGGTTGATGAAGAAAACATAGTTTAGGACCGAACCTTGATTGAGAACCGAATCTTGGTTTAGAACCGACACTCGGTTGAGAACCGAATCTTGGTTTAGAACTAACACTCGGTTGAGAACCAACACTCGGCTTTTGGTTTTGGGTTTTGGATGAATAGGAGTTAGAAGCAAAATCTTCCTTTAACTTTTGTTTCCCTTTATCCATGAATTCTTTCCTAGGAGATTCATAGTTAGGATTTTGAGAATTCCAATGCCTTTTCCGTTCATTTAGATTCGAGGCATATCGCTGATTTCTGAGTCTTTTCTGTTCAGCTAGTTCCTTCTGAGATTTGTGAACATTGAAACTTGACTCTGATTTCTCCTTCATTCTCTTGTCTTCCACTCTGATTTCGGTGCGTTCCTTAGTTTGAACTGCCGATGCTTCCTATCTCTTGAGTGGACCTTTCGGTTCTTTTCTTTCAATTGGAGCGTCAGGTTGCATTGATGGTTCTTCAGGAACATCTTTCGTTTCGCTTGTGCTGGGAATATCGAAACTTGAAGGTTTATTGATGGGTTCTGGTATGTATCGCCCTTTGACTCTCCATGTGGTTTTCTCAGACAGACCCACAGTCTCATTTGCATTGTCAATTGGAGCAGACCAGAAATAGTCTTCGCATCCTTCAACATTATGCTCTTCAACTATCGTCCTTAATTCAGTTGTTTGTCTGTGAGTGACTCCAGTCACAGCATAAACTTGGTTTGGTACGGTCTGTACCTTCTGATAAACCATAGCCTTTCTTTGAGTTTCAGTTTCTATTCCTTTGACAGACGAGCAAACTCAACTGAGTTTTCTGAAATAAGAGGTTTTTCACTCTTGGCTTCGTTTTTCACAAACTCCGAACAATCAACAACATCCTCTACTGAGATTTCACTCATCTCACTCTCTGTTTCAAATTCAGAAGTATTATCTATTATAATTTTATTATCATTGACGATTTTGGTATTTGATTCTTCGAATTTTTGTATAGTTTCGGTTTTAATATTCATCCTATCATGGATGAAGGTTTCTATCTTCTCTAAACCTAGCCTATATGACATGGATGTTTCTTCAAAGGAAACTTCTGATTCACATTCTGCTATAACATCATATTCCTTAAATTCAAGAAAAGGCAAAATCATTTTATGTATTTTCTTTCCAATTTCACAATTAAGATGTAATTGAGTAATATTAGTATAAAGACGCTTAGCAATAAAACAGGAAACATTTCTTTGTTTTAATAATTTCAAATTGTCTCTTTGCAAATAAATACTCTCATCCTTAGCCCTAAATAACTCTACTTCCTTCAACTCAATCCAGATCCTTCTTTCCTCACTTTTTGAAGACACCCTGCCCAGTTGGTCAGTTAGGTTAGAGTTTGTTAAGCGGGTTTGCATGAGGCTGCTACTTAGGTTGTTAAATTTAAAGTTTAGTTCATTTAATTCTTCTAGATATTCAGTTTTGAAAATTTTAAGAGATTCAAGGAGAGAATGTACCTTCTTGATCAATCGATCACAGTCGTTGCTCTTCTCACTCACTGGCTTGGCTGCAAAACACTTGTTCTCAGTCATGTACGGTTCTGTGTTTTCACTTTCGGTTGATGGTCCGAAAGTGACGATAAGGAATTTTACACCAGAACCTCCATTCTTTGCCAGAAATGCCTTTCCATGCGTGGGTCTTCTAACCTCTTCGTCTTCAGAATCAGTTGACCAGACTTCTACGCCGCCAAACTCGTCTTCCCCTGCATCTTCTTGTACAATTAGAGCATTCATCTAGCTGTTGGAAGCCTTCTTCTTTTTGACTTCTTCAAGTTTTCGCAAATAATACGCTTCATCATCTTCACCCTCTTTCTTCTCAGCCATCTTTCTTAACATGCAGTCTTTGGCAAAGTGGTTCTTGCCGTGACAGTAATTGCAGTCGTATCCAGAGTCTCCTGCAAGTTTGTTTTCCTTTTTCTCTTCCACCTTTTAGGAAGAGCCTTTCGGTTCTTCTTTTACTTTCTCGGAACTATAACTTCCTTGCCAATTTCTGTTCTTATTAGTAGGAAATTTTCTTCTTCCAAATTTCTTTGGATTCGTTATCATCAGAGCATACTCCTCACTTGTAAGATCACATTCTGACATGTCTGACTCTTCTTCTTCCTCAACAGTACTTTTTCCTTTAGATACAAGAGCCAACGATCCCATACCAGAGACCACTTTCGCCTCCTTAGTTACAACACTTTCATGTGACTTCAGTATGCCAACTAGTTTCGCTAGAGAGTAGGATTTGAACTGTTCATGCGCCTTCACAGTGGAAACCACAGCCATCCATTCTGGTCTGAGCCCGTTCATGAATGTAACTTTCTGCTCGATCACCTTCCTTTCAATTCCATGCTTGATCATCTTAGTTAAAAGATGATTGAACCGATCAAAGGTCTGAATGAGCTTCTCTTCAGGTTTCTGTTCAAATGCTCCAAATTCTGACAGCAACAGAGTTTGAATGGAGTGTTCCAAATCCTTGTCAGTTGAGTAGAGTTCCTTCAACCTATCCCAGATTTCCTTAGCAGTTGTGCATGAGCCTACAAGTCGAAAGGTGTCAGATTGTAAGGCGAATCTTATCATTCGCATGGCTTTGATATTACACAGAATCTTGTCCTTCTCATCTTGCGGTATCTTTTGAACGTCTGTTACCAACTTGTTGTAATCTTTCTGTGTCTTGACGATGGTGTTTGTTTCTGAGTGCACAAACGGTCCAAGAACAATAGCTTCCCAGATGAGATAGCCATTATCCTCGGATCCAACCACGTAATCTTCAAAGTGATGAGCCTATACTTCGTAGTCTTGAGTGTAGAGTATGGGTACTCTGGTTGTAGAACCGATGCTGTTTGAGATGTTAATAGGGTTTGAATGCGTATCTTCATGAGACATGGTGAGCTGCTAGAATCTTACCTGTAAACTTTAAGATTAGGGTTTTATCAAAAGCTGAGTAGTCGTCGTTAAGAAGACGATGACTTCGATAAAAGCGGAAACCTTAACTATTTGTGAATACAGAAGAAAAGTGTATCGACGAACACAATCTCCTGCTCTGATACCAATTGTTAGAACAAAGTTCTATCAGGATCGTATGATTCTAAGCAAAATATTAATAAGAACGTAAATAAGAACACAAGTATTGCAATGAAGATGTCGAATGATTAATGCAAAATACCCCAGAAGAGCTCGATTAAGAACTTCAATCTGTAGAGGTAAAATTAGGGTTACAAGAATCAACGTGAACGACTAATCTCTTATATACGCATACATGCATGCATATATTTATAATAAAACCCTAACAATTTATCTAGATAAAGGAAACTATTCTAGATAACTATGAATGGATAAGCCCAATCCGATTACAAAACAAATAATCCAAGACGCAATACTTAAAATATTCAACAGCATTTTATGGCTGTTTTCATTTTTATTAAATTTCATATAATAATTGATTAAATGTATTAATTGCAATAAATATAATAATAAATGCATATCAATTTCATTAATTGACTTTCTTTCTAATTCCAAATTTTCAAAATTAAAACTTTCTTTTGTTTATTTATCTAAATTATATGTTTAAATTTAAAGAAGAAAAACACTTTAATTTTAATAATTCAATATTTTTCTAATTTTTTTTTATAAATTTAAACTTCTTAAATATTTAGAATTTCATATTTTTTAAACGAACCCATGTAATACATGGGTCTTACACCTAGTAACATAATATAAAAATTATGGGTATCTTGGGGAAAACTTACTTGAGCTCGGCCGGTCGCACGCATCACACACCTTGTTCTTTCTCAAATTTCCGTTGATCTCAAATTTCAGAAAACTGCTCTTTTTGTGAAAAAAAAAATCTTTTAGTCCCTCGGTTTGAGTCCAGACACCCCCAAGGGCGTCTTAAAATCCCTCAAACAGGGCTCTGATACCAACTTGTAACATCCCAAAATTCGAGGCCAAAAAGTTCAATTTTAATTAAGTGATTTATAAAATAGGTTATCAAAACATGGCCAAGATCATGTCAATACATAAAACTATAATATCATGTCTCAAAACCAAATCATATGAAGTAACGAAATATTAGAGTACAATCCTAGAAAACCCTAAGCGGAAATCATATGTGTCTGTGTGTGATGCACTACTACACCGCCAGCTCCTTCCCCTTAGACGAAGAGGTACCTGAAACCAAAACTGAAACTGTAAGCACAAGGCTTAGTGAGTTCCACTATCAAACCACATACCATACAATCACATAGCATACATACTGCTGGGTAATTCTGGGGTGCCCGTCCTACCCATGTCAAGCTATTCTGGGGTGCTGACCTACCCACATCGAGCCATTCTGGGGGGGGTGACCTACCCATGTCAGGCTATTCTAGGGTGCTGACCTACCTATGTCAAGCCATTCTGGGGTGCTGACCTACCCATGTCAGGCTCTTCTGGTGTGCCGACCTACCGTCCGATCTATCTCAACCGAATACAAGACTATTTCACCCCTACTACTAATATCATATCATAATCATGTTGTCAGACATATCTGGGGTGTCCGATCTACCCATTGGTCCTAGCGACCAAATCGGGGACTAGTCCCCTTCTACTAATACTATCACACATACCATAGCAACTAGCATACTCCCATATCAAGCAAACTAGCATACTCACATATCTAACAATCTAGCATACTCACATATCCAACAATAACAGACCAAACAATTATCCAAAGATAATCATCCCAACTCACAATTACTAGTCGGTAAACCTTGGTGCCTTAGACACACTTCTATTGGAAGGTAACTCACATCGATGTCATGTAGTGTCTGAACTGTCCTCGACGTGAAGGTCGGCTCTCCTTGACTCCTCAATCCCTACACGACAACCCTCAAGTCATCAAACAGAACATACAACCCTAACCAGGGTAAATACCAAAACCAGGCAAAGTCAACATTGGTCAAAGTCAACACCTAGTTGACCTGACTCACTGAATTGGTCTACCAACTCATCGAGTCCATACTCCACTAACCCGATACAACCCCGACTCCACTCATCAAGTCTAGCAATAAATTGACGTGTTCTCCTTCATTAAGCTATTGGGACCATCTTCATCCGACTCGCCGAGTTCATCCTTAAACTCGTCGAGTTCATCTCCCTCATAAGAATGTGCCAGGTCTATGACTCGCCGAGTTGTATGAACAACTCATCAAGTCCATCTTCATAGATTAGGAGATTGCCTTTGACTCACCGAGTCTTTTCATACACTCGTCGAGTCCCATGATTTCTAGGTCCCTTTAAGTGTCTAAACATCTAAGGGACTTTCCTTCCTAACAACTAGTCCATCCATAGAAAGAATTTGATGGTCATTACACCGCAACTCATCGAGTCCCAAGAATAAATCATCGAGTCCATCCTTAACCAACACTATACAGTCGATTTAAATGGGTCTTAACACCTCAAAACCATAGATCTAGCCCCCTAATGTGCATTTCATACGTAAAGCTCCAAACTTGGTGCACATGCATGGGGGATTTTTTTCTCAAAAGCCATAAAAGGTGTTTGTTCATCTTTAGGCTTGGATTTTGGGTAAATTTAGGGCTTTCCAAGCCATTTTCGGATTTTTTGAGTGTTATATGGAGTCCCAAGAATAAATCGTCGAGTCCATCCTTGGCCAACACTATACAGTCGATTTAATTGGCTCTTAACACCTCAAAACCATAGATCTGGCCCCCTAATGTCCATTTCATACGTAAAGCTCCAAACTTGGTGCACATGCATGGGGGCTTTGGCTCAAAAAGCCATAAAAAGTGTTGTGCAAGATGCATGGGGCTCTCCTGGCCATAAAGTTGGCACCTTTATGCCATGAGACCCTTCCAATGACTTAGATCTGAAGTCAAGACTCCATATAACACTCCACAAATACGAAAATGTCTTGGAAAGCCCTAAATGTACCCAAAATCCAAGCCTAAAGATGAATAAACACATGGAAGACCAAGATAGGGGAATTTTACCTTGATTGTGCTGAAAATGGAACTAGATATCTAAATCTCTAAGCCCCAACTCGAACTATCAAGCTTCTTTCTTCTTCTCAAGCTTCACAAACAACCAAATGTACCAAAACGGCCTTAGAACACACAAAAACGGCTAGGGTGTCAATATACAGCTTTATGGGAGTGATAAGAATGATGGAGGCTGAGATAAAGTGTTTAAATAGGGTTCAAGCCTTCAAATTTAGGGTTTCACTCAACCAGCACCTACTCGTCGAGTAAGTCCTTCGACTCGTCGAGTAGGTCACTTAAAATCTCCCCGGATCTCGATTCTACTCGACGAGTTGGGCCTCCAACTCGTCGAGTCCTAGAGAAAACACAAAAATACTTGAATAAAAGGCATACCGGGAATCTGGTGTTACAAATCCAATGCTTGAAAACCCTAGTCTAGCATACTATGAAAACAAGATCTATAAGAAAACAAGTTTAGATGATACCTTTTCAATAGATGTAAGAATCTTTAATCTTCAAGAGCTTAGTATCACAAGTGTAGTACCTCTAACGTTTAACAAACACCAAGGCAAGAATATTATTGATAAGAGAGGAGGGAGAGGCACAATTTCGGCTATAGTAACTCTAGGGTTTCTTGGGGGTTGCCGAAATCTGTAGCCCCAGGTGCCCTTAAATAGCTGAGCTGCTAGGTTTTCAGTCAAAACCCTAACTGGATGACTTAGGCCCTAAGCAGCTTCAAGAACCTTATGGAATAAGGCCCCTTGGACGAAATTAGAGTGGTCTTGCACTCTAAATTTACCCCCCCCCCCCCCCACCCGTATATCCATAAGTTATCACGGCCTAAAGTCAACTATCTTATAATTGACAGTTCCAATCCCCTTTATTAAGTAATCTCTCTTAACCACAAAATTAATTCTTGACTAATATTAATTAAATTATATGATTTCTCTTTTGATATACTATTTATATAATATATTAATAAACCATAATAACTTCTCTCTATCCATAAATCATCTTGTCCAGCTGCTTTGGTGAAGGCAACCCAAAAGGACCATGCACAACTGGGTCAAGTACATACCAAATATAGGTTACGGGCTTAGACATTAATCCAACAGTCTCCCAATTGGATAATTCTAGTAACTATAAATGCAAGTATAACTTTAGGATCCGATTAGCAATCGTAGATCTCTAAGACGCTTCCGAACTCTAATCTAATCAGTAACCTGTCCCTTAGATAAGGGATCGTATAGTCCTCCGTTCTTAAGATATCGTGCGGAAAATTACATGGAACATAGTCATACTTATTATCCAACAGTTCGTTTCTCGATCTCCTATTTTTCTGGCATAGAACTTAATTGAACGCATCAGTTTAGTCCTTACCGGGCCCGACACATAAGTCAAACCAAATCATCAAGGGCCCCAGATATCGCTTTTACCCTCTTAGGATAAAAGGAACAGATAAACTTCAACTTGTATGCATTTACCATTCACTCATCAAATCATGCACAATCGGGTGATATTTCATGTCGATATGTCAGGATCGCCCACGATCCCTCTGTCCTTAGTCAAGGCAACCGCTCCTTAATTATTGCAGAATATATCTGTAGGCTCCTTTATGGATGGCACAACTCCAAGGTATCCAATGAATTTCTTCAACCATATTTCCTCCTTTGACACTTTGCTCGCCATTATGTACTTTGATTCTCACGTTGAATCAGCTACGGTCTCTTGCTTGGAACTCTTCCAAGTCACCGTTCCTCCATTCAGGGTAAAGACCCAGCCCGATTGAGAATGGTAGTTGTCCTGATCGGTCTGAAAACTGGCATCACTATACCCTCGCACCCTTAAGTCATCACTCCCACTGAGGACTAGAAACCATTCCTTGGTCCTCCGAAGGTACTTAAGTATATACTTGACTGCGGTCCAATGTGCTTTGCCAGGGCTCCCATGATATCTGCTGACCAAGCGCAAAGAGAAGGCCACATCAGGGCGAGTGCAATTCATAACATACATGATCGAGCCAACTTCAGAAGCGTAAGGTACTCTGATCATCTCTGCTATCTATACTTCGTTACTCGGGCTTTGAGTCTTATTCAACTTGGCATTAATTTGGATTGGTAACTCCCCTTTCTTGGAATTCTCCTTACTAAAACGTCTTAGTACCTTGCCCAAGTAAGTATTCTGACTAAATCCTATTAGTCTCTTACTCCTATTCCTCACTATCCTTATTCCCCGAATATAGGTAGCCTCACTGAGGTCCTTCATAGCGAAATACTTCCCAATCCAGGACTTAACTTCCTACAGAGTCGGGATGCCGTTTCCTATGAGTACTATGTCATCGACATACAATACGAGGAAGCTAACTATACTCTCACTGGCTTTGACATATACACATGGCTCATCCTCGCATCGCAGGAAGCCAAACTCTGACTTTCTCTTCGAAACAAAGATTCCATCTGCGAGACGCTTGTTTCAATCAATAAATGGATTTCTCAAGCTTACATACACTGTTAGGATGATTCGCATCGAAAACAACCTCTGGATGAATCCTCTAAACATCCTCAGCCAGCTTTCCATTATGGAAAGCAGTTTTGATGTCCATCTTCCATATTTCATAATCATTAAACGCAACTATGGCTAGCATCACTCCCATAGACTTTATCTTCGCAACTGGTAAGAAGGTCTCATCATAGTCAACTCCGGGAGTTTGAGTAAACCCCTTCACAACCAATCGTGCTTTATAAGTGTGTACTTTCCCATCCATGTTGGTCTTCTTCTTGAAGATCCACTTGCACCTGACCATCTTACGACCTGACAAATTGTCAACCAAATTCCAAACTTGGTTGTCACACATGGACTGAATCTCGATGTCCATAGCCTCTTTCCATTTTGAAAACTCCGGGCCTGCCATGGCTTCCTTGTAGCTATTAGGTTCGTCCAAATTTACTAGTGTACTATCACTAATAAACGTATCCTCTACAGTAGTAATATGGAAGCCATAAAGCTGGGGTTGAAAGCTAACTCTACTGGAACGTCTAAGAGGTAAGGACTTGTCATTTGGTTCAACCGGATTTTCCTCCTCGGGTTGAGCACCAGTGTTTGAGGTTCCTTCATCATTCGATTCTTGATGCTCTTCAAGATCGATTTGCCTCCCACTGTCCTCTTGGATTATGAGTTCTCGATCTCGGAAAACCCCTCTCCTCGCAATGAAGACAACATTGTCACTCGGTATATAGAATAGATATCCAAAAGACTTCTGTGATAGCCGATGAAAATACATCGCTAACTACGAGATTCGAGCTTGTCGTGATTTTCTCATCTTACAAAAGCATCGCAAACCTAAACCTTGATATGTGACAACGAAGGAGCTTTCCCTGTCCACATTTTGTGAGGTGTTTTGGCAACCTTCGTTGTAGAGACTAGGTTAAGGATATGGGCGGAAGTCTCTAAGGTATACACACAGAATGATATAGGTAGCAAAGCACGACTCATCATGGAACAACCCATGCCTAGCAAGGTTCGATTATGCCTCTCAGCCACACCATTCAACTGTGGTGTCCTAGGTGGCGTCAATTGTGCAACGATTCTGCATTCCTTGAGGTAGTCGTGGAATTCAAGACTAAGGTACTCTCCACCTTGATCGCATCGAAGCATCTTGATTTTCCTGCCCAGCTAATTCTCCACTTCTTGCTTGATTAAGTAGATATACCCATATCTGCTATAATCATCGGTGAAAGTCACATAGAAGCGGCTTGCATCCCTTGTGGTGGATCTAAAGGGCCCACACACACCGGTGTGTATGAGATCCAATAAACCATCACCCCTTTCACAAGTACCAGTGAAGGGTGACTTGGTCATCTTTCCAAGCAAACAAGACTCGCACACGTCATCGTCCCTAAGGTCGAATGACTCCAACACTCCATCCTTTTGGAGTTAGGCTATGCGTTTCTTGTTGACATGTCCAAGACGACAATGCCACAAGCATGCTTTGTCTAAACTATTGGAAAAATCAATATGCAACAGATCATTTCCTAAGTTGTCTACAACCATCACAGATTCATATATTCCATTACAAAGCAATGCTTCAAAATAGAAAACACCATTAAGAAAAGCACTAATAGAACCCTTTTCATTATCAAATGAATATCTAAATCCTTATCTACACAAACCAGTAAAAGAAATGATGTTTCTTGCCATTTCTGGTGAATAGCAATAGTTATTCAATTCTAGTCCTAATCCATTACTAAGCACTAAAGAGTAAACTCCAATCTTGGTGACCGTCAATGCTCTTCTGTTCCCCATGATCAAGTTTATCTTCCCATGCTCCACATCCCAATTTCTTCTTTGGCCGTGCAAATCAGAACAAATGTGAAAACCACACCTTATATCGAGAACCCAAGAAATAACATGTGATGAATCATTAGATTGAATAGTATAAATACCTGCGTAGGACGGCTTGATCTTTCCATCATTGATATCTTGCAAATATTTTGGTCAGCTTCGTTTCCAATGCCCTTTGTCGTGGCAGTGATAGCACTCTGCATCCTTTGGGTTTGGTGAGGGTGCATCAGGACCAGCCTGGGTTCCACTAGAAGAGGTGTCATCTTGGGACTTTCCCTTATGGTGGCTCTTTGAGAGAGCCTTCCTCTTCCTACCCTTTCCTTTCCCAATAGCTAAGACCAGGGCAGCAGTAGGAGTAGAAGTTTGTGCAACAGATTTGTCATTGAGTTTGCTCTCAGCAGTCCTCAATAGTCCTTGAAGCTTGCTCAACGTGACCTCTTCGATTTTAAGCAATGAATAAGTACACCATGAATCAAATACAACAGAAACCAAGCAAGGCTCTGATACCATTGATGGGTTTTGAGCATAAGAAAAATCCTATGTGCACATGCAAAACCCTAAAGCTTTGGATCTATGTTTCTCTATTGTACATGCAATAAAGCCAAATCTTGAAAACCCTAATCTAGCATACTATGAAAACAACATATATACTAAAACAAGTTTAGATGATACCTTTTCAATAGAGGCAAGAATCTTCAATCTTCAAGAGCTAAGTATCACAAGTGTAATACCTCTAATGGCTTACAAACACCAAGGCAAGAAGATGATTGAGAAGAGAGGAGGTAGAGGCACAATTTCGGCTATTGTAACTCTAGGGTTTCTTGGGGGTAGCCGAAATCTATAGCCCTAGGGTTTTTTAAATAGCTGAGCTGGTAGGGTTTTAGTCAAAACCCTAATTGGATGACTTAGCCCTAAGCAGCTTCAAGAACCTTCTGGAATAAGGCCCCTTGGACGAAATTAGAGTGGGCTTGCACTCTAAATTTCGTCCCCCCTTATGTATATAAGGATTCACAGCCCAAAGACGACTATCTTATAATTGACAGTTCCAGTCCCCTTTATTAATTAATCTCTCTTAGCCACAAAATTAATTCTTGACTAATATTAATTAAACTATATGATTTTTCTTTTAATATATTATTCATATAATATATTAATAAACCATAATAACCTATCTCTCTCCATAAATCATGTTGTCCAACTGCTTTGGTGAAGGCAAGCCAAAAGGACCATGCACAACCGGGTCAAGTACATACCAAATATAGTTACGGGCTTAGACACTAATTCAACAGAAACCTAGTATTATAACCACTAAATTTTAGTCTATTATTTATTGTGCCTAATTATTAGTCTAGATTCGTCATTAACTTAGAGTCTACTTTATGATCTATCAAGTAAAGAACAACCAGGTAGGATCATATCGGAGGTAGGGTCCATTTGGTATACGAAGTATACTGTTTGGAAATCCCACTTTAAACACCTCTCTAAATTACAGCGTAGACATGATCCCCGTATGTAGATCAATCAGTATAACGAGTTTGAATCACTGGTAAATCTTATTTATAGGTTCATAATAACGATATTATATTTAAATATAAGCTATATTTAAAGTACGGTAGACGTATCTCACTTACAACAAGTTTTGCTAAAAAACCGGGCTCCATTGGAGCAGAGCTTCTGAGTCGAAAAACTATTTTTCTTGGAGCCGTCGGGTGCTCTGGAGCTTTCTTCTAGCGCTAGGGGAGTTTCCTGGGGCTTTAGGGGGGGTGTGGGAGGTTTAGAGAGAAGTTAGAGAGAGAAAGAGAAAGTGGAGGTGTGAAGAAATGAGGATGGAAGGGGTTCTATTTATAGGCTAAACTATGGCTCAACTTGGTGCCATATGTCACCATTTGGTAGCAAGACTTTGGGAGAAAGCAATGGCCAAGATTCAACCACGTCACCCCCTTCGCAGCAGCACCCTACCGACTTCTAAACCCCATAACGTTGCATATACGCTCCATTTCCAACGTTATTTATATCCACGTAAAGGTGGAGACAAAATCTACAACTTTCATTTAGATTATGTCAGCTAATTCGCGACCGATTTTAAATTTAACAGTAGGAGAATATTACACTCTTAACGACCATGTAAAACTCATAACTTGTACATGCGGACTCCGTATTTGTCTGTCTTTTTGTTATTGATCTCTTATTAATGAGATCTTCAATTCTCATTTAGGTTGCGTTGGCCAACAATCGATCGATCTAAAATTCGAATTCTGGGTTGTGCACGGCTATGCCAAATCTTAGAAAAATCATAACTTCCCCATACCAAGTCAGATTCGGGCATTCTTTTTATGCAAGCTATTGGTTTAACATATACTACAACTTTCGTTTAGATCACTAAGGCCAAAAAGTACTCTATCGTAAATTCACTATTTACGTCACATACTGTCGTGCCGGTTTTGTTGTAAAACTTCAACAGACCGTAACTTATTCGTTATAACTCGGATTTCAGCGTTCTTTACATATCTGAAATCCTTGTTTCGACCACTACAACGTTATGTATAGCTGTTAGGTTTATCAAACACTTTATTTTCGACGCTTATTTTTATTATATCTTTATAATCCAATATATAAGCACATAAAATCACATAATTCACATAATGTTCAAGTAATTCATCTTTATTACTTCAAAATAGGTTACAATGGTTGAAATTGACTATTACATCATTATAATAATGTGTAGCCCAGAAACACGGGCGTTACAGTTTGTATGGTCCTTTCTCTTTGACCATATTTCTATGGATGGTAGGCGGTACTCATATCGAGTCGGGTTCCTAATGCTCGATGCATTGTTTGCCCGAACCGGGACATAAATCGGTCCTCTCTATCCAAAATGATCGATGTTGGTACGCCATGTAGCCAATTTATTTTCTCGATATAAGTCATGGGTAACTTCTCCATTTTATCCGTCTCCTTAATGGGTAGTAAATGGGTGGAATTAGTTAGACGATCGATTACTACCCAAATCTTATCGTAGCCGCTAGGCGTCTTGGGTAATTTTGTGATAAATTCCATGGAAACTTGATCGCTTTTCCATTCAGGAACTTCGGGTGGTGTAGAAGACCTAATGGTTTCTATTATTCTGCCTTGACCTTAGCGCAAGTCAAGCAGTTTCTCATGTAGGTTGCGATTTCCACCTTTATGTTTGGCCACTAGTACCTTTACCTTAATTCAAGATACATTTTATCAGATCTTGGTTGAATTTAGTGTCTTGTCTTGTGAGTTTCGTCCAGTACCATACTCCCGATGTCGCCATATTTTGGTACCTAAATTTGGTCTATGAAACACAAGGTTCCATTTTCTTTGGACTCGAATTGTTTATCCATTCCTTGTAAGCATTATTTTCGAATATGGGTAAGAAGGTTTGATTAGATAACTAGAGTGAGCACTTTCACCTTGTGAGGTTCGACTCATTCCTTTATGCTTAGGGCATCAACTACTACATTAGCTTTGCTCGAGTGGTATCGAGTCTCTCACTCATAGTCGTTCAGTAGTTCAATCCATCTTCGTTGTCTCATGTTGAGTTCCTTTTGGTTGAAGATACGTTGAAGAATCTTGTGATCCGTGTACATGATACACTTTATGTCATATAAGTAGTGTCGCCAAATCTTTAAGGCGAAAATTACAGTTCCCAATTTCAAGTCATGGGTGGTGTAATTATTCTCGTGAGTTTTAAGTTGGCGCGAGGCGAATGCGATCACATTGTCTCTTTGCATAGGAATGCATCCCATGCCCTGATATGATGCATCCTAAGACACAAAAAAAAATTCTTTGGTTCCTTACGTAAGTGAAAGAATCGGTGCACTGCACAACATGTGTTTGAACTTCTAAAACGCAAGTTCTTGTTGTTATTTCCATTCGAATTTTGTATCTTTTTGTGTAAGTGTCATGCTGGGTTTTGCTATTTTTGAGATATTTTCTATAAATCTTTTGTAAGAGCCTACCAATCCTAGAAATTGACGCACGTTTATTGGCGTTGTGGGTGCTTCTCAATTCTTTATGGCTTTAATCTTGGAAGGATCTACGTGAATTCCCTTATCGTTGACCATGTGTCCTAGGAAATGTACGTATCTGATCCAAAATTCACATTTGAGAATTTTGTGTACGATTTCTCATTACTTAAAAACTCCAAAATGATTCGAAGGTGTTGAGTGTGTTCTTCCTATATTCGTGAGTATATCAACATATCATCGATGAATATGATCATGAATTTGTCAAGGTAGGATTTACAGACACGGCTCATTGATCCATGAAGACAGTTGGAGCATTAGTCAAGCCAAAAGGCATAACTAGGAACTCATAGTGGCCAAAACAAGTTCGAAATGTTGTCTTTGAATTGTCTTCTTCTTGCACTCAAAGTTGATGCTACCCGGACCTCAAATTGATCTTCGAGTAGAAGCTAGATCCTTGTAGTTGATCAAATAGATCGTCAATCCTTGGGAATGGATATCTATTCTTGTCTTCAAGTTATTCAGTTCCTGGTAGTCGATGCACATTCGGAAGGTGCCATCCTTTATTTGATGAATAGACTTGGGTCTCCCAGGGTGAGAAACTTAATCTTATAAAGCCTTTATCCAAAAGCTCCTGGTGTTCACCGGTCAACTCTTGCATTTCTGAATGGGCAAATTGGTAGGGTGGTTTTACCACTGGAGCTGCCCTTGGGACTAGGTCAATTTGAAATTCGACATCGCAAATTGGCGGTAGTTTGGGCAAGTCCTCCGGAAATACATCATGAAAATCACATACTTTAGGTATGTCCTTGATTTCCTTCTTCTCGCCCCTCTTATCTCTGATATGGGCCAAGAAAGCATTATATTTCTTATCAAGATACTTCTATGCCTTCATGCAAGAGATGATTCTAACGCCTTTGTTGGTATTATCTCTATAGGTTGTTAAGGATTCCCCATTGGGTAAGGGTAGTTGTACTGCCTTTTCGTAGCATAAGATCTCAAGTTGGTGTGGCGATAACCAATCCATGTCGATTATGATATCGAAGCTACCGATGGTCATAGGCATGAGGTTAACATGAAAGGAGTGGTTAATGAGAGTTAGAAGGCAGTTTTCTAATATTTCCTGAGTACTATCGGATTCTCCATTGGCCATTTCTAGATTCATTAAGTTAGTTTCGAGACTTTAGTTAATTTTTCGGAATTAGCAAGTCCGTACTCTTATGGTTAAGTTGTAGTGTGTTAGTGTTAATTCTAATGGGGAAAACAATAACAACACAGATTTAACGCAACTAGGTATATATATATATATATATATATATATATATATATATATATATATATATATATATATAATGCTGAAGTTACCAAAACAGGGTGTGGTTAGGGTAGGAAATGCCTTGTGATTACAAAACATACGTCTGTAGGCTTTTCCCACTACCTTAACCCAAAAAGAAAAGTATCCATATCCCTCCTAGATACCATTCTAAATAAAAAATAGAAGATAACTAGAAACCACAATACATTATAAGAAGTGTCATCAGCTCGAATAAATGTCTATATACAAACTCTAACCAAACGTAAAAAAGGGAGACACGAGACTCCACCCTCTCCACATTGAGCTCTAATCGATCCGTGTGGCTAATCACCTCCTCTAGCACCTGGTGATGGAACTGGGCCTCCTCTCGTGCCTCCTGCATCTGATCTTGCACAAATAAGGTCCTCATCTCCATCAATTCTCTCACCACCTCCAAGTACTACACCCTCTCCGTGAGCTACATCAAGGTCATCCTCAATAAAAAAGCTCAATGTCCATCGCTGCAATACGATATGAGTGATGGGTGGTGCGGGGCACCACAAAAAGAGAGATGGCCTACTCCACAGGAGTATCCAGGGTAGGTGGAGGTGCAGTGGATAATTCCCACACCTCAAACCATGAGTTGAAAGCCTCCTCCTACGCCCATGCTTGTATATGCGGCATCCAAAAGGCATCTCTATGATATTTCTTTGTTGTCGGTAGTGATGCTAGTGGCGTTCCACCCTCTTCCATGAGGGGGTAACAGAAACCTTCCTTGGGGTATGCTTCATCTGAGTCGTTGTGTAGTCTGGTGAAAGAGCTAGCTCTGACTGGTGTTCCGCTAGAGTATAATCGGGCTCTGAGTCATCACTATCCTCCAGGGTATCAACTAAGTTATCAAGTACTATACACTTTTCCTCTAATGAGGAAGCTGCCGTGCATGATCCATTGCATGCCATGCTCTCGACAAACCTGCATTAGGCATAAAATAAGGAGATGTTTGTGAGAGATGTGAGGATCAATTAAATACTATATAATATAATATTATAATTATGTAATAGATAGTACCCATAACTCATGATTCCCCGATTATGTCATAAGTTAGAGGATCCTAGGGCGGAAAATCCTCGAGTGTAGACGTTATTGAGTTAGCCATTCCTATACATAGAAGTCTCTAAAAGTATCCTTTAAGTATAGAATCCTCGCCTAAGCATCCAATCCAAAAGTCCTCAAGCATTTATATTGCCAATCACCGTATCCGAGTTCGGTGGTGCATCGGTCAAACAATAATAAAAATTAGTTGCACATTCTAGTTCTAGTCGTGGTATGACCATTGTACTATACCAACTCTAAATATGGTTTTTGACCTAAAATCTGGAGTTGCGACTTCGTGGGTTCGTATTGTTGGGTAGTACGTATACTTATATGAGCGTATCTATATGGCTCTTGATCTTTGTTGGTTCGGATGTATTTTAGGGTTTTGTACTCCAAGACTATCCAGTAAACAAATGCCAAATGAGAAGTACCAGAGGGTAGGATCATTTTAGAATATACTCGTTCTGAAATCCAAGTGATAGTTCAAAGTAGTCACATCTCTCGTAAATACTCAAGAAGTAGGGTAATTAATATTAATACTTATTATTAGGCTTAGAGAGCTAAACCTAATCAAAGTGTAGTCCTAGATTATAGTTGTATTTCCTAAGGAATTACTAGTTCGCTATAATCTTTAGGTCTTATACCAATCTTTCACGCCCCTGGCCGGCGGCAAAAGAGTTAGGCTGTGTGAGGTTAGGATGTTGGGATTTCAAGGCAAGATATGTGTTGAATAATACAGAGGATGCACTAAACAACATAGATGTTTATTTATTAAGTAAAAGATATTACATAGTTGTACGAGGTACAAACAGATTACAAAAGAAAAGTACAAAATCAAAGCATAAAAGTTCCTAGATGCATCACCGAGGTTATCTCCTCCTTCAGACGGGTTCATTTTCCTGAGGATACATGTGGTTTGAGAGGTCAACATAATGTTGGTGAGTCCACAAGTTTTATTATTATAAAACGTTTGGGTAATTTAGTTGTTTTTTAATCCTAAACTCACTTCCTTAAGTTTGTGAGTACTATCATTACTTCCACAGGTAGGTTCCTAGTGGTAGTCTAAGATAGTAGAATGTTGGTTGACCTAAATTCGCTTCCTTGAGTTTGTAAGTACTAACAATACTTAGTTGGATTAGTTCCTAATATTAGCTTATGATAGCTAGTTTTAGTTCGAAAAAGTTATGATGAGTTCCTACAATTGAGCTATGAGTGTTGATCCTAAAAATACCATGACGCTTCATTAGAAGTTGATGTGTTTAGAAAGTTATGCATGCTTCGACTTGCCTCCAGGTTGTAGCTAACAACCATAGGTGGGAGTGTTAATCTCGTATAGATATATACATATCGCTCTCGCTCACTTAATAATCAACGATTATAAGTCGAACGATAACTGAAAAACTATCACCATGCTGATGAATTGTGTCTCATCTAACTCTTGTCGTGGGGGCATCCTTTGGTCAGTCGAGTTGTTATTCGCGTTGTATTTATATGGTATACTTATTATATATATTATTTGTCTGATATGTGTGTGTGTGTATATACATATACATATATATATATATATATATATATATATATAGTGTGTGTGGTTTGTGTAGCTGAGAATTTGGCAAGAGTAACACTAGGTACTAAGCTTATCCAAAGATGGCTATAAAAACGAGTTTCAACATTTCCTAGAAATTGGCCAGCATAACAACTAGGTATGATCTTATTTATCATATAGGTTTTGCATAACAACTAGGCATAATATTAGCTTAAAGAGTTTGGGTAGAGTAACTATCGAGTCTTATGTCATCCTAATGTTATGGGCCTAATTACCTAACTATAATTAGTAATAACTATGTAAAGTTGCATTTAAGACATGTATCCCCCCCCCCTGCGGAAAAGAGTTGAAAATGGGGAAAAGATTGGTGTAGGATAGAAACCACAAGTAAGCACTTCAAGAGTCGATTGGGGCGATGTCACACGAGATGATTTAGAGAGAGAATCGAAGAGTGGGTGTTGAGAAATGAGCTGCCGAAACTTGCTATTTACATCAAGTTTGGAGGGCGTGTCGCACAAATGTGTATGAACCGCACGTTGGTGCCACATATCCTCAACTCTGTATGCCAAGTTATCCCGTATCTCGACATAATCAGGTGGCAGTGCGTGTGGCGCACTGTGCGCGAGCGCGCGTGACGATAAAAATTCAACTTTGAATTTTCGTAACTCTCGCATACAAACTCCGTTCTCAACGAATCTTATATATCCATGTATGTCTCGTCATTCTCTACGACTTTCCATTTGGTCGTTTTGTGTAGTTTTGACTTTCATTTTTTCGATGTCTTTTTATTACCGTTATAATCTTACAAAAATGATAACTGTCACATATAACATTCATTTTAGGTGTTGCTTGGCTCATAATTCCTACTTTAAGTAGTACCACGATTGTCTAGTTGATGACTTTTGCCAAAAAGTTGACCAATCTCTGTGTAGTTTTCGTCGTTATAACTTTTTAATTGCAGTAGATATTCATTTACAATAAATGTCATATCTTACCCGTATTGTGTCAGATTCTTATGAAATTTATATTTCTGGAATCGTGATAGCTTAAGAAGTCTAAATATGCTAATTTGATCCCAAATGATGTGACTTTTTGCGCACTTATTTTTAGCTTAAATGTTGATGTAAGTAATGATGAAAATTTTGAATATATTAAAATATATCGAGTGGTTACAATATTGTCCTTATTACATTCTTACGTCCTATCGTTAAACGTTAATGGTGTTGGGTGGCGTATTCTCTAGGTTGTCACATTAAAGTTTTATAAATCTATAGTATCTTGCTAGAAAAATAATCTTTTTTATTAGATCTAATGATAATATAAATATGAAATGAAGTAACATACTTCACCAAGTGATGCAACAAATTTTAGTCGAGTATTTGAGATATTGAAACTGATTTGATATTTTTGGTTATTTAGAGAAGTCCTTTTAGGGTTTTGTATTTTGGGTAGATGTTTTATTTTCACTATAAATAATCATTAAATTAGCTTGTGATGTAAGCTTTTTCCCAGAAAAGGGTTCTCAGTATGTTCAAATCCAAATTATTGAGAATTAGAAACTCTGTCAGATTACTTGCACATTATGGTGATTAATTCATGATTATTCTTTAGATTTAGCATTGGTCATCTCATCTTTATTCTAACAAGTGGTATCAGAGCGAGTTCTTCTAGATCTCAATGATTATTGCAAGAATCGATCAGATACGGTGGATTTTTTTTTCATGAATCTCACTTTTTTCTTCAAGTTTTGTAATTTTTCTAAAAAAATAAAAGTGACATATCTCTTATTATTGCAAAACCCAATTCAGCTCGGTTATCTTCTACACATTCTATCATCTAATTTGTTCTTAATTCGTGTTTTGGAAGAGAAATAGAAGAAGAAATTTGTGTTTTGTTCTCATATTCGTATTCAGATATGTTTTCTCTCTCTAGAAATCATCTTAGATCCCTTTTCTCTCTCCAGAAATCATCTCAGATCCATCTTCTCTCTCTAGAAATAATCTTAGATCCATTTTCTCTCTCTAGAAATCTTATCAAGTCTATTTTCTCTCTTCGAGTTTTGTTTCTTGTTGAAGATGTAATGGCAGATTATAGGGTATTAAAACCCATTAAAGGACTAGGATTAAAAGTCACATGTCCAAAGTTTCATCTTAAAGAAGGATATTTGTTTTGGGATGTTCCTCGTCAATCTACGCTGAAGAATACCATTGAGATGTACAATCTCTATGTTGATGAGAAGATTTGTGATTTCATACGAATTTCTTGTGGTGGATTTGAAAGTAATCATGTAGAGGAAGATAAAGAATTGTTAAAGAAAATTTTCATTATCAAAGAATATCTACTTCTGAAGAAAATACAACAGAATTTAGAAAAAGAAAGAAAAGAAAAACAAGGTGTTCTTGGTGAAATTAATAATGTTGTTCATGTTTCTGAGAAAAAGGTGACTCCAAATGTTCGTGTGAAGGGGGAGTCAAAAGTTTCAAGTTTTTCAAAAAAATTAACATCCCGAATTTGGTGGTTCTAAAGACAAATCTCAATGAAAAAAATTCAGAAATCATGAAAGTGAAGAAGTTTTGTTCTATGGGAACTCAAATAGAAGATTTTTCATGTTATCATGATGTTTTTGATGGAATAACTCCATATAGAAAGCCTATCATTCAATATGTTCAAATGTACGAAAATCAAAAAGTTTGTGCACCAAAGGATTGTGATGTTCAGATTCTGAAATGTGACGAGGTTGTTCAGATCAAAAAATCATATCTGAAGCCTCAAAATCTGAAAAGAAAGAAGAAGAAAAAAAAAGAGTACAGTGAATAAGGTTTGGATACAAAAAGTACAAATCCCTCAAGCTTGTTAAAAAAGTTTACAAAGCTGAAGTCAAGCATGTTGAAAGAAAATTCAATTCTCATTTTTGTTCAAATGAAGATGTTAGAAGATGGAGAAAAGAGAAAAAGGTTAATGGTTGGCTCAATGATATTTTTGCAAATTTTTGTTTTCCAACTAAGAAGCGGATATCATTTTCAGAAAATGCTTGTTTTTCATCAAAGAAATGGGATTGCAAGAAACGAACTTTAATTTTAAATCTCAAATGGATCCTAAAGGTTTCATAAAGGTTAAAAAATGGAAAAGGGGTGAAATTTTGAAGAAATCATTTTTTATTGGTGATAATGACTATACAAGCCTTGGAAAGATAAATTTTTTCTGCCAATTTTGAAAGATGTAAAAGCTACGAAAAAAAAAGTATTGGTGGAATGTGACGCATTGCAGAAAAAAGTGGGGTGCTAGTTGTCAAAAAGTGAAAAAGGAGGCTGAACTATGACAATTTCTGCAAAAAGAAAGGATGCTAGCTGTCAAATTCGGAACTAGTGGTCAATTTCGGAATTTTAGGTGAAAACTGCCAGTTCATTGAAATTTAAGGGCTCATTTTGGAAGTATGGTCAAATGATCGCCTTCGTTCCCTACGAATCGGAAGTTCCAGGATGTACAATGAAATCCAATGACTCATCAAATCATTGTTCATCTTCCGAACAATTTCGATCATTGGAATGATTCAGAATCGGAATTTAATGTCTTACAAATCGAAAATGAACAAGGAAATCGATTTCGGAATTTTGCATCGGAACAGTATTGGAGTTAGAAATCGGAATGCTTCATGTTACTGTTCATCTTTCGAGCATCAGAATCATTCAGAGTTCAGGCATCGTAATTTGTAATCGGCAACAATTTGCCCATTGGAACAAAAAGACAATTAGAATCGGAATTGATGCATCTCAATCGAAACTTAATTTCGTAATTGGGAGTTGTCAGCCTTTTAATGATGATCGGAATTTTTGAAATCAGAACTAAGGATCGAAACATCATGGAGACAGTCATCGGAACAAATCCAAATTCTAAAATCGGAACTTCTATATGAAGTTGATTGGAATTACGAAGGAAATCGGAACTTACGCAATCGAAGTCATGGTGATAACGATTTTATTATCATAAACACAGATGTTGTGTAACCATAAACCTCAGTGGTAATATCTGAGAGTCTGAAGTGTTATGTTTATGAACATGAAATTGATGGAGAATTTGTAGATTGGTTCCGAAGTATAAAGTGTACCTCTGCTATAAATAAATGACGAAGCAGTCAACTGTTAACTCATTATGACAAGAGTAAGTTAGCTCAATGACTTATGTCAATGAATACCATGATTGGGAAGAAACGATCAGAATGAAAGTTTCAATAAGGCTTCAAAAAGAGAGTCTCAAAGACTTGGGACAACATGCAACAACATGCTTCTACGGACACTTATCTAGTACAAAGATTCAGAATTATACATTCCCTAATGTCCTACAAAAATGCTAACCTGAAAAGAAAGCATTAGTTGTACAAAAAAATGTTTTTGTTATTTTTAGATTTTCTAAAAAAGATAAAACAAAAATAAGGAAAAACATTTTTGTAATTTTTGATTTTCTGAAAAATATAAAATAGAAATAAAGAAAAATGTTTTTGTAATTTTTGATTTTCTGAAAAAGATAAAACAAAAATAAAAAAAATGTTTTTCTAAATTTTGATAAAAAAATAATTTTGAAACAGAAATGAACATAACTTCTGAAGCATTCCGAAGCTTGGAACCAATCGCAAGAGACATAGTGTACAAAGGATACAAAACATTCCAAAACTTCGATAAACAGTAGATTCTGAAGCTTGGAACCAATCGAAATTTGAAAAATGAATTCCAAAATGTTCCGAAGCTCGGAAACATTTGCAACGTGAACAGTAAATTTCGATTATGAAGAAGATCTTGGAACTGAGTCATCTGCCATCATTCCTATCTCTTGTAAAATTCGATTGAACGTAGATTCAGGTAAGGCTTTTGTGAAGATATCAGCTAACTGATCTGAGGATCTAACAAAATGAACTTCAATATTACCACCCTCGACATGATCATTTATAAAATGATATCTCAGTGCAATGTGCTTTGTCTTTGAGTGTTGCACTAGATTATGGCAGATTCTAATTGCACTTTCGGAATCACTATATAGAAGGATTCTCTTCATGTTAATCCCATAATCCGTAAGTTGGTTCTGAATCCATACTACTTGTGATGTACATGATGCAACATCAATATATTCAGCTTCGACGGTGGATAAGGAGACACAAGTTTGTTTCTTAGATTGCCAATTTACTAGTTTTCCATCCAGAAAATGACATCCCACTGATGTACTTTTCCAATCAAGTCCACATCCGCCTAAGTCAGCATCGGAAAATGTTTATACAAAGAACCCTGAATTGGACAGGTAGCATAATCCGAGAGAAGTAGTTCCCTTCAGATACTGAAAGATGTTCATGATTGCTAACATGTGAGGTTCTTTAGGGTTGGCTTGAAATCTGGCAAAATAGCACACAACAAACATGATATCGGGACAACTGACAGTTAAGTATAACAAAGATCCAATTATTTGGTGATACAAAGTCATATCAGCTGCTAGTTTATCAAGTGATGGTGTGAGTTTAGTTCCGAAAGACATTGGAACTTTGACTTTAAAATCACCATCATTCCAAATTTCGCAAGTAAGGTCTTTGTAAAGGCTTCTTGATTGACGAAAGTACCTTTGGAACTCTGTCTTATATTCAAGCCAAGGAAAAAGCTAATTTTACACATCAAACTCATTTCAAATTTAGTTTCCATTAACTTTCGGAATTCAGATGTGAGGCTGGGATAAGTAGATCTGAAAATAATGTCATAAATATAAATTTGAACAATCATCATATCGTTGTTCAAAAGTACCTTGCTTAAATTTGGATTGTCTAAGGAATCGAGTCAGAGTTTCATACCATGCTCTCGGTGCTTGTTTGAGACCATATACCGCTTTATCAACAACATAGCAGTGATACATATACTTTTCATTCACAAAGCCAGGTGGTTATTCAACATAGACGGTTTCTTCCAGTTCACCATTCAGAAATGCACACTTCACACCCATTTGATATACATCAAAGTTTTTGTGAGCTGCATAGGCGAGAAAAATCCGAATAGATTCCTGTCTAGCAACCGGTGTGAATGTCTCTTCATTGTCAATACCTGCTTCTTGACAGTAGCCTTTGACAACCAAACGTGTCTTGTTTCGGATTACGTTTCCTTATTTGTCCATCTTATTCTGAAACACCCATTTCATCCCGACAACAGAAGCATCCTTCAGATTGGGAACCAATCTCCACACTTTATTTCTCTCAAATTCATTTAGTACCTAATGTATAGCTTCCACCCAATCTGCATGATCAAGAGAAATTTTAACAGTTGTAGGCTCAATTTTATAAATGAAAGAATTAAACATGCAAAATTCCAATTTCAAAAATAATGCATTTTTTTTGCTTTCTGTTGAGCCCTTGTAAGAACTCCTGAAGATGCGTTAACTATCACTTGAGATTGTGGATGATCTTTGGTTCCACTTACACATCCAAGGATAATTTGGATCAAGAGTTAGATCGATTTCAGCATAAATTTCTTCGAATTCCGATTGTACGTCTGAGTCATTATTTTCATTCTCCCCCTGGAAGTTTGCATGTTAATTTATATTCGAAACTAGATCCTCCCCTGGAATGAATCATCGGATTTGGAGTTAGAAGAGTAACCATCCCCCTGGAATGGAGCATCAGAAGGTTATGGAGGATTTAGGAATTCAGAAGCATTCAGAATTGGTTATTCCTTGGAAGTCTCGATGTTTTTAGCAGCTTCATCAACTATCATCTTTAATTCATCTCCATTGATGTACTTGGCCTATGATTATGAGGAAATAGCTTTTTTAGACCTATCAAACAAATTTAGAAATTCCTCATATAAATTCATGAGAGGAGTTGTCATAGAATTTTTTGATGGAAAGATTTCCCCAGAATGACATTCTTTTTTATGATATTTCTTCATATAATTGTCATCAAAGGTTACATAACAGGTTTCTTCAATATTTCTTGATATCTTCTTCAGAACCCTATATGCCTCTGAAGTTAATGAATAGCCCAAAAAGATGCCTTCGTCTGCTTTTACATCGAATTTGTTCTTATTTTCTTTAGAGTTGAATATAAAGCACCTGAAACCAAACACATGGAAAAATTTAACATTAGGTTTTCAATTGTTAAGAATTTCGAAAGGATTAATCATAAATCTTTGTTTATGTATGATCGATTTTGTGTAAAACAAGCAGTAGCAATAACGTCAAGCCCATAAATAGTATGGGAAGATTCCCAAATGATAACATCGTTCTTGTAGCTTCGCAAAGAGAGCGATTTCGTCTTTCAACTACACCGTTCTGCTGAGGAGTGTAAGGCGAAGAAAAGTTATGAGATATTTCTTTTCCAGTTAATAATTCTTTAAATGCTTGATTCTTGAATTCTGAACCGTTGTCACTATGAATTTTCTGAACAGGCTTTCGTAATTGCAGCTTAATCTGCTTAGTGAAATCTATCAGCTTCGGAGTTGCATCTGATTTGTGTCTAAGAAAGAATACCCAAGTAAATCTAGAAAAATCATCAATAACCAGAATATATTTATTACCACCAACACTTTCGATGGCTAATGGACCACAAAGATCAATGTGCAACAATTCCAATGGCTCAATAATTTTGGTATTGATGATGATTGAGTGACTCTTCCTACTTTGCTTTCTTAGCTCACATGCAACACATAAATGTTCCTTCTTGAATTTTAGAAAGGGTAGTCCACAAACAAAATCACCCAATACGAGCTTGTTTATATCCTTGAAGTTTAGATGGGAGAGCCTTCGGTATCATAGCCAACTATCATCCGATGATGCTTTTGTAAGTAGGGAAATGGAAGGCTTTCCTTTGATAGGATTCAAATTCAAAGGATACATCTCTCCCTTCCTTTTGGAATTTAGAAGCAATACCTAAGATTTCTTTTCGATTATCTCGAAACCTTCGTTACTAAACGATACCTTCAGACCAGTACCTGCAATCAGTTGAGAAACATTTATCAAATTGTGTTGCAGACCTACCACGTATGCTACCTTCCTAATGGAGAATTCACCATTAGTGATCATTCCATAGCCTTTTATCTCTCCAATGGCATTATTTCCAAACTTGACTCTACTGCCATCCTTTAGGGATCTAGACTCTCGTAATTCTTCTCTTCTCCCAGTCATGTGACGAGAACAGTCGTTTTCGATATACCATTCTGAATTGTACCGTTCGTCACGTAAAACCTGCAAGAATTAGAGACATTTAGGAACCCAAACCATCTTGGGTCCTTGTGAGGATTTCTTTTGAACGTGAAATATCTTTGTTTTATCGACCCAAAATATTTAGTTAATGTAACAAAGTGAGTTTTTATTAATACATGTTGTATAAAGGGAAAATAACATATTAGCCTACGATGTTTTGCACATTAGCCCATTCAGTCCATTAAGTATTTTTCGTGCTTTCTAGATCATTAAAGTTGTTTTTTTCGGGTCAATTTTCTCACTTTAAACAAAATGAAGAGGTAACCCGATTACCTCTTTGTCACATAGACATTGACTTTTCACTTTTGGTTCATATGCATCAAGAACACCAATTTTGACTTTTCAATCTTACTTTTCCTATGAATACAGAGCTTTGAAATTATCAGTCTAAACTCACTCCAAGGCTACCGATTTCAACAATCACTTTCTATCTTTCGATAATCACCAAGTTTTTAATTACAAACAATATTGATCAAACTCAACAAATACTTTAACCAATTTGATACTTCGATTAAAACCTTTGTGAATCACAACGTTTTTGACATTACACATTAACAAGTTCAAATCGATTCACGAATCAGAATCGATTATAAATCAGGGATTTCAGTTGAAACCTTGTGTGTGTGTGTGTGAAGATGTAGATATGGTGTGTATGTGTATATGTTTATCATCAATTTTCGCTTCAACCACTTCATCCTCGCTCTGGTTCTCGAACACCTTCTTTTCCGTCAACACGTTCACATCCACCTTCTTCATTTGACCTTGCCTTTCTGTAGCTATGATCTTTATTTCCACATCTATCTTTGTTGCGTTCTGCAGCGTGTGCCCATCACGAAGCTTCTCTCCTATTTAACCCTAAATCAGCTCATATTTCACCCTAAATCAACAATCACTCATTATATATCCACAATTGATAGTACTTAAGCAACAATAGTTATAATGAATCACCTTCAGTTTCGCTTTAGAAACATCATTGTCTTGATTACCAGGAACATCAACCAATTGAACTGATTCGTAACTGTTTGACATTGGTACCACTGAAAATCTCACCCATGGCCGTGGAAGCAGAACGGACACAGATCTCCCCATCGAGGAGACCCATGTTGAGTTCGTTAGATGGGGTATACGTCATCGATTCGGGGACCAATGGTGAATACGACGAGGATAATGAAGGGGAGTTTCTTGGAACTCATGCTTTCTTTGCTATTTTAATGTCTTCGATCCCAAATCTAGTGACCACCAAATACTCTGACGTATTTGCTAACCTATAAATTGTCGCACATGCTAACCAACCGTCGGTTAAGGGGGTACATTTTGGTTTTAGCTATGCATTCACTGGAGATGGAAGACGGGGGATCCAAAGCTACATCTTCACAAACACACAGAAATCCACATCACCTTTTCACTTCTCTCTCTTTCTCTCTATACATACATACATACATACATATATATATATATATATGGAGAGAGAGAGAGAGAGAGAGAGATAGAGAGAGAGAGAGGTGAAAAATGATGTGGATTTTTTTTAAAAAAAATGAACTACAAACCACGTGGAGCATGAAACTGACTACTAAAGTTAGAAAGACTAAAAAGACAGTTTACTAATAACTTTATTTCTTTAAAAAAAACAAAAATAACTAGAGAAAATGAATGATCAAATGTGCAAAACATACTACGCCTACTTTGTCATTTTCCCTTGTACAAATTGTTATATCATTTTTAAACAAATTAAAATTTTTCTATATAAATTGATAAGACTCTGTTACATATTTTAGCACAAAAAATATGTATATTTTTATATAAAGAAGTCATGTTGAAAGTAAGATATATAGTGATTTTTTTTTTATTCGTCTTGGTGGTCAAAAAAATCTTAGTGCAGGGCTCACGTGTAAAACACAATCTTCTTATCATTCTTATTGATTTTTCTATGGTTAAATAAATTCTTATTATATGTACCTTTGTTACATATGGAGGAGCTGTTCAATTTGGTAAAGTACCGAGATGGTGGAAATTGATTAAACATTATTCTGTAGATTTTCATTTGGGTTTTATGGTTTTACATAATAACCTGATATTTAATGGTACGCTTAAATCCATTTTTAATAGGGTGCAAGTCATCTCTTATCATTGGATTATAAGTAGAGATCTCGGCAGAAAGAAATTTGTTGGTGTTGAATTTTATGTAAAATCTAGTTTAAAAAAATGTATCTTGGCTTCAAAATGTATATCTTCTTATATTAATTAAACTGGGTTATAATGACCCGTCTTTAATGCGGGAACATAAATTAAATATATATCACATTAATAGGTGGTTTTTGTTTTAGGTTGAATTTTAATAAAAAAAATGTTAGTTAGATTTATTTTTAGAGTTTTTGAACCAAACTTATTAGATAAAAATATTTAATATATATTAAAGCAATTTGGTTTTTTAATACAATAATTTTTAACATAAATAATCTATGTGATTTTTGTTTTATCACAACATAATGCGACTTCTTGATTAAAACATGTTGTGTAGTAGTTTTATGATTGATTTTGTTTGGTGTACCAACCCTCATGAAGGCTCATATAGCCCTTTTCATATTGGTCATGTAAAACCAAAAACAACAATAAATTATTATATGTACCGATAACATTAAATTTTGCAAAGAAATTTGATAAACATTACAAATAAAGTGAATTGTCATAACCCTAAGCATCAAATTCAGACATTGTAATTTGGTCGATTTCTAAGTATTTTTTCCTTATAAAAATTAAAATATGATTTTTCAGGTTACACCCAATCACATATACATATCTTCCGATCAAATAAATTATTACAAAAAAAAAAAAAAAAAAAAAAAAAAAACATGTTATGAACAAAAATATAATATTAGTTTCATAATTTGTTAAAGGTTAACACTAATAAATAATAATAAACTTTCACAAATCTTCCATTTTGATCACTACATCCAACTAACAAATAAAATTCGGTTTAGATGATTGATTCAAGAAGTGCATCCATGACTTCTTGTAATTGAATTTTGGGAAATGTTAACACCTACTGGGATATTTGGAAAATGCAAGAATTTGAAGAAGAATAAGGAGAACAGAGTAAGATAAGAGCTTGGAAAAAGAACCGGAGAATAAGATTGCTCAAGAAGAGTACTGTAAATCATAGAACTTAATCTAAAATCGTAAGAATAACCACCTCAGTGTAATTGTATATATAAGGTGTTTTCGAATAAGGAAATTATTATCTTCTAAAAAATTAGGATCCTAAGATATCAGTTTGGAGATTTTCGGCTATTCATCTGGGAAAAAAAAGAAAGATATCAGCTATATTAATTCAAAACTTCAAATTAATTGACTTTCTTATTTAATAAGTTTTAAAATTCAAACAATTATCTCAAATTGATTCATTTTATGTGGGATATACTGGGAGATAAATTATGAATAATATTGAATTTAATTTTGACTCTTAAATATTTTGCTGATTTAATGGGATTAGATTATATTTTATAGGTTAATAACTTAATTATTGATATGCTTGTTTAATGAGATTTAAAAAAAACCAAATAAATAAATAAAATATAAATGGGTTTGAATTTGAAAATCAAAACCTATAAATAATGGAGTTAAATTAGGAATAATATTAATTAAAAAAAACCGATATCATGTATATAAATAGAATGATATGTTTCAATTGATAAAATAATTACTGAATTTATAGATTCTATAATTATTACAGATTCTATAATTAAATGTAATTGTGTTTGAATTTTATTTGAGAATGATGATGTCAGCAATTTAATCTAAGGGTGGAAAACAGTGTAATAAAACACAATCAAAGGCCCTGATTGCTTCATAAGTGAATTAAGGGTTCTATTTTAATAATATTTAGAGATTAAATTTTATATTATTTTTAATCAATTAAATTATTTTTTTAATAGTTATCTTATCAAATATACGATAGTTCAATCACCCAAACACCACCCTATTTTAAATGTTTTATTTTATTTTCTTATTATTTCTTTTTTAAATTACACAATATTTTATATATTGAATCTATTAGTTTTCTAAGTCACATCTTTTATAATTTTTAATCATTTTTTCAAATATTTAAAAATTTGATTTTAAAGACTTGATTTTTTTAGTTAACCAATAGTAATATAGTTCCCATCTATTTTTCTTTTAATAAATCATGGCTTTGTCAATCACTATGGACGTGTTTGGAAAAAGTAACTGTTAGCTGGAAGCGAGTAGCGGTTAGCTGGTAGTGGGTAGCTGGTAGCTGGTAGCGGGAAGCTGTAGTTTTTATTTGTTATATAAATGTTTGGCAAAAGTAGTTGGAAGCTTTTGAAATATATAAAATTACATTAAAGGATAATTTATTAAAAATAAAAAAATATATAAATATATTTTTAAGGGTAATTATGGAAATTGATTTCAAAAGCTCCAGAGCGTTTTGTTAAAAGCTACATGAAGTAGCTTTTAGAATCGGAGCGTTTTGTTAAAACTAAAAGCTAAACGCTCGTACTGCCAAACGAAACTTTTTGTTTAAACTAAAGCGTTTTGTCAAAAGGTAAAAGCTAGAAGCTCCTAAAGGCTTCCAAAAGCTCCGTGCCAAACACACCCTATATATCATATCATGACTTATTTGTGTTAATTAATGCCAAACGATGGAATTGAATAGCAAAGTACAATCAACAAATAACTCAAAGACCAAAGATAAATCCATATCTTGATTTTTTTATTAATAATTGAAAAACTGTCTCACAAACAATGAAAACAATATTCTTATAAAGAGGAGAAGACAAGCAATTGATTAGAAAAAGATTCCCTATCAATTATCTATATCAAAACTCAAAATAAAAAGTTGCCACAAATAAATAAAACGAACAACGCGTTTAATGATCCCAAATTGCCAACAAATACCACATGTCATGGCAAAGCAATGAATTTTCTTAATCAGCCCAATTTACATGTCGTGTGCGACTGTGCGTATATCGTTTAATTCTGGGTTGTTGCATCACTTCAGTAAATTTGTCACTGATGTTATAATACTTTTATTTCTATTACTCCCAACACCTTCAAATCATGCGTCAACATTGATACTACCAACATCGTAAACATTTCCAAGTGTGGAGGAATAATTTTATAGTGGCTTATGATTTGTATTTGTTTTTGTTTTTATGTCTTTTTGTTTTATTACTTTAACAAAAGTGGAGGATAAATGTAATAAACACATTTTTCTTGTGTGAAATATAATTTAAACATTCGATATAAATAAGCATTTTCATCATATCGTTTTCACTTTTCATGCATCCTTTTTTACCTTCATCGTAGATAACCAATCGTTCTATATTATTTTTTCTTAATACATATATTGTTTGTATCAAGTTTGTAGTGTTGAAACATATCTCAGAATTTTCAAACAGACAATATATAATAGACTGTGTTTAAAATTATAGATTCCTAAAAACATTATCTATATGGATAGCATAGAAGATTATTGACGTCAAATTTGGTCGAATTTAGACAACGGGTTATTAGCGCACTCTATATAGTATGTAACGATTTATGATAGTTTTTAAACAACATATCTAAACAAAAAAGGTTCTACAACACATCCCAACTCATGGAACTATTACTATTATACATGTATAGTGTAATACCCAACTTTCTAAACAAACAAGGTTGTATGATGTGCTTCTCGGTTTGGCGTGGTCTACCATACATCCCAACTCATGGAACTATTGCTATTATACATGCTCACTGTTGTCATTTTGTAATAAATGTTAATTTATAATGAGCATGTTCATATAAGCCATTTTTTTAATATTTTGGTGTATCTATAAATTAGGGGTGTCTATGGGACGATTTGGTTCAGTTATTGATTAAAACCGAACCATAACCAATATTAATCATATCTAATGGCTATCAATAACTGAACCAAATCGTCCCATAGACACCCCTAATTTATAGATACACCAAAATATTAAAAAAATGGCTTATATGAACATGCTCATTATAAATTAACATTTATTACAAAATGACAACAGTATGGACAATCAAACCATTTAATACAACCATATATTCAAACTTATTTAAAATTCATTAAAAATTTGAAAATATAATCCATTAATCCTCACTTATCAGGAGATGAATGGACAATCAAACCATTAAATGATGATCACGCAAACACACAAAATTTTCCAATCATGCATTGAGTTAGATTATTGATTAACGTTGTAATTCCTAATCGGCTAATTCTACAATTTGTAAACATTATTCACAATTAGTTTAATATTCACAATCATAATCCTAATCAAAGGGTTCTCAAATCGTTAATCATAATCAAAGATTGTTTTGACTTTATAGTACTATTCAAAGGATTTTTTGGATTTTTTAATCAAGACTTCTAGGTAAGTTAAGTTTTTGGTTATTTTTGACTCTATGATAAATTAAGAATGTATTTTTTTGGATTTTTTATTTACTGTTTTTTACTTAATCACATTAAATGTATATGCGTTTTTTATCCAATAACACATAATATGAATGTTTGGCTCTTTTATTTTATAGTTTTTGATTTAATCGTATTGAATGTATATAAATGTTTGGCTTTATTTTAATATTAATATCAATTATCAATATATGAAATTATTAATGTCAATCTTTTTTAATGTTTTATATTTTTATTGAATGTTTTTGATTTTGAATGTGACTATGTGTTATCCCACTTTAAATATTAAAGGTACACATTTTATTCTATTACTATAAACTAGGTTACAAACATTGGCGTCGATGACTTTTTGGTATTCTATCTTCATTTTTTATGCCAATATACTTCGTCATTTATATTATTTTGAACATTATGGTTAACCAGTATTACCCATTAACCAAAACTGTTAACCGAAAAAAAATCATTAACCATAACCAATATTAATCATATCTAATGGCTACCAAAATGCATTAACCAATCATAATGGTTCGGTTTTAATATTGGTTAATGCATTTTGGTAGCCATGAGATATGATTAATATTGGTTATGGTTAATGATTTTTTTTCGGTTAACAGTTTTGGTTAATGGGTAATACTGGTTAACCATAATGTTCAAAATAATATAAATGACGAAGTATATTGGCATAAAAAATGAAGATAGAATACCAAAAAGTCATCGACGCCAATGTTTGTAACCTAGTTTATAGTAATAGAATAAAATGTGTACCTTTAATATTTAAAGTGGGATAACACATAGTCACATTCAAAATCAAAAACATTCAATAAAAATATAAAACATTAAAAAAGATTGACATTAATAATTTCATATATTGATAATTGATATTAATATTAAAATAAAGCCAAACATTTATATACATTCAATACGATTAAATCAAAAACTATAAAATAAAAGAGCCAAACATTCATATTATGTGTTATTGGATAAAAAACGCATATACATTTAATGTGATTAAGTAAAAAACAGTAAATAAAAAATCCAAAAAAATACATTCTTAATTTATCATAGAGTCAAAAATAACCAAAAACTTAACTTACCTAGAAGTCTTGATTAAAAAATCCAAAAAATCCTTTGAATAGTACTATAAAGTCAAAACAATCTTTGATTATGATTAACGATTTGAGAACCCTTTGATTAGGATTATGATTGTGAATATTAAACTAATTGTGAATAATGTTTACAAATTGTAGAATTAGCCGATTAGGAATTACAACGTTAATCAATAATCTAACTCAATGCATGATTGGAAAATTTTGTGTGTTTGCGTGATCATCATTTAATGGTTTGATTGTCCATTCATCTCCTGATAAGTGAGGATTAATGGATTATATTTTCAAATTTTTAATGAATTTTAAATAAGTTTGAATATATGGTTGTATATATAATCTATAATTTTTATATATTAAAATATAAAGTTAGCGGTTCGATTAATAATTGTTTGGTTAACTTATAAAACCATAACCGAACCGTTAGTTATCGGTTAACAAAAATTAGAAACCGAACCAACGGATTTTAAAATGGTTCGGTTATTATGATTCGGTTATAACAATTAATTTGATTTTGGTTCGGTTTTTCGATTATTATGCTCACCCCTACTATAAATCTCTAATCACACACACCTTTAAGGGGTAGTTTTTTTTTTTTTTTTTTTTTTTTTTTTTTTTTTTTTTTTTTGAGTTTTTATGATTAGTTAAATAAATAATTATAATAATAAAATAGACATAATAGTAAGTTTAACAAATTTTAAGAATTTAATTTATATTTGAAGGAAAAAGTTAAAAAATTAGGAATTGACTTGGTCTCTTCAGAAAACTCTATACAATAACCTAACTAACAACTTGAGGAGCTACCTAGGTTAGTAAATTATTTGTCAAGGTTAATTTAGTAACTTTAGGCTATTCTCATTCACAATCTAATACAACTCAATCATCTATAAAAAAAAAATAAATAAATAAATGAATAATCTCCTTTCCATGTCGATATTTTAACTAAACTTAATCTTTTATTCCTATTAACAATCAAACTCAATTCAGTTTTATATTTGAAAAGTATAAAATAAAAATTATATCTATACTGATATCATATTGTATAGAAAAATTAATCATGTATATTTGTATATTTTATTCATTTATTTGCTTCAAATAAAAAGGTATTTCACAAAATTAAATTTAATTATAATAATTTAACTTTATTAACAAAAGTAGATTTAATTATAATAATTTAACTCTAGGACACGTGGTGGGTTAGTTAATGTTAGAAAGAGGCAAGCGTTTGTTCACGGGAATATGATTTAGGAGGGTAACTATCTTTTATCCGTGTTTACATATTGGCAACTTCTTCTTTTTTGTACATAATAAAGCAACTAACTTGTTTTAATTGTTTAAATTACACCAATATTACCGGCTAATACCTGTTTTAACCGGTAACTCAAAGGAAAAATAACTTAGGAGGGTAACTACCTCTTATCCGTGTTCACATGTTGGCAACTTCTTATTTTTTGTACATGAGAAAGCAACTAACTTGTTTTAACTGTGTATCATTCCAAAAATCATGACAAAAAATTTTGTTTTTAATTTAATACTAAAACCATAATTGTCAAACCATTAATTTAATATTCCGGCATCGGGCCCCGCCCAGCATCAGGCCCCGTCTGGGATCGAGCCCCGCTCGGTATACAGATCTGTCTCTCTTTAGGCCCCGCCCACTAAACACATGCAATCATATAACATGGTAACACATAAAGAAACATACTCTACCGTATTCCTGTCCTAAGAAACATACTCTGCTAATAATGAGATACGGAACTTCGTCCGTACTCAACAAGTTCTAGCCAGGGCTTCAGCAGTGCAAGGTGAGTCTTCTCACTGTGTGAATGGGTCTAAGGCCACAATGTCAGCCCATGTAGTATATGAGTAGGAAGACCCGGGGGTTAGCCCTAGGTATTGTATGCTAGTATGTTATTCCAGACCAAGATCCGATGTCGGGCGGGTGCCCGAGAAATGTTTGCATGTTAGATTATATTTGTTGTCTGTGTGATACTTGTATGTGCCTGGTAAGGAGGTGAGTGTGGGCGAGGTCCCATATCTCATCACTAGCTGAGTATGGACGATGTTCCGTATCTCATTATTAGCAGAGTATGTTTCTTAGGACATAGATATAGTAAACTATGATTCTTTATGTGTTAGCATGTTATATGATTGTATGTGTTTAGTGGGCAGGGCCCGGAGACAGGTGAGGCCTAAGAGAGACAGACATGTATATCGAGCGAGGCTCGATTTCAGGCAGGGCCCGATGTCGAAGTATTAAATTAATGGTTTGACAATTATGATTTTAGTATTAAATTAAAAACGAAATTTTTGGTCATGATTTTTGGGATGTTACACAGTTAAAACAAGTTAGTTGCTTTCTTATGTACAAAAAATAAGAAGTTGCCAACATGTGAACACGGATAAGAGGTAGTTACCCTTCTAAGTCATTTTTCCTTTGAGTTACCGGTTAAAAGATATATTAGCCGGTAATATTGGTGTAATTTAAACAGTTAAAACAAGTTAGTTGCTTTATTATGTACAAAAAAGAAGAAGTTGCCAATATGTGAACACGGATAAAAGATAGTTACCCTCCTAAGTCATATTCCCTTTGTTCACATGGATTGCCACTCCTGCCTAGGTCACCATTCTTTTTTAGTTTTTATTTTCTTTTAATTTAAAAATGGTAAGGGGCTCACCAAAATTACTCCAACAAAAGTTGGTTCGGATTATCTCCAACCTACTCTTATTATTTATTTATTTATTTTCCTTATTTTTCTCCGACTCAACCATATTTATTCCTCTATTTTAGGGATCGAATAGTATCACAACAAATATGGTGTAATAGTATTAATTTCTCCCAAAATTTGGATGAACTTTGAGTTGTTGTTGTTAGTCTCTCTTTTTATATATTTATACATTACCAGTTTATTTTTATTTACCAATTATAATTTAAATGTTATATATATTTAATATTTAGAATATTTTACAATATATTAAATTATATTAAATTAATTATAAATATACAATGTGTTTTTTGTGTATCAAATTCATAAAAAAAATTTAAATATATATTGAAATTTGAAAACACGATAACATATTTTACATGTATAGTATTTATTTAAAAGTGTGTATGTGTAATATTTATATAAATATATGTATAATATTTATATTAAAGTATGTATGTTTAATATTTATATAAATGTATGTGTAATATTTATTTAAAAGTGTGTATGTGTAATATTTCTATAAATGCATGTATATTATTTATTTATAAGTGTGTTATAAATATAATCTTATATTTAATATTATTATAATGGCAAAAATATAGATTATATATTTGTTAAAACCCCAAATTAGTAAAAGGGGTGTGTTTAACAATATATGTAAGTTGGAAGAATGAAACATAATAGAAACATACTTTTAGGATAAAAAATGGAGTAGGGTTGGAGATGAAACACTATTTACCTCATTTTTTACTCAATTTTTAGGGAAAAATGAAAGTGGGTTGGAGATGGCCTTAGGGGTCGTTTGATAGTTGCTGACTGAGAAAGTGCTGATTGAGAAAGGTCTGCCTAAGTAATAAGTTCTGACTGAGTAAGAAACTATGCTGTTTGATTGTACATCTGAATGAATGTACTGACTGATGCAAAATGACCATTTTACCCTGATGCTCTTTATAATAATAATAATAATAATAATAATAATAATAATAATAATAATAATAATAATAATAATAACAATAATAATAATAATAATAATAATAATAATAATAATAATAATAATAATAATGTATACAAAAACTTCCAGCATAATAGACATTAAATATATTATCTTAGAGATTAAAACACAAAAAACCCTTTAGGTTGCTGGTAAACATCATTATATTTATAAGGAGGACCCGAGTTCAATTCTTGTAACCTCCTGTTTCACTTGTTTTTATCCAAGGCCAAGGGTATTATTGTAAAGTCTTACTTTCTTTCTCAGTCAGCCTCCTCCCAACTCCTTTCTCAGTCGGACACTTCTTACCGAGTCAGATGGCCAAAGTTGGATAATCAAACACATTTTGCTGACCGAGTCAGCCAAAAACGTCTGACTTGACTCGGTCAGACGCATATCAAACGGGGCCTGAGTGTTAAACATATATAGTGGTTATTAAGGAAAATAAGAAAGCAAGTGAATAATTGTGTTAAGTAGTCAAGCTTTGAGATATAAGCTCTACACTTCTCTCTTCCATCCTATTTGAATGATTGTGTAATTTTGATATACGAAAGTGGGGATCTTGAGGGCTTGATGGAAAATTGAAATGGGATTAAAGATCACTCGAATAAATAAAGCTCAAAATCATAACTATGATCTCTAGAAGGTATAATGTCTTGTTATATTTTTCATTTAAGCAACCTACGGGTTTGGATATTCCTAAATTCAAACTCATATTCTAAACTAGATGTTGGATTGAGCTTTTAGCTTAGATTCAATAATTATTTCATTAATATAACCTCGATTCTCATTAATTCGTGATTCAAATTTTTGTAAGATCAAGAGAATGAATTATATAACATCCGATTTTCATGTACAAAATTTGATAGTTGGATTTTGTGGAAATTGGTGCCCACGACATGGTGGGGAAGATCACCACGACGTGGAAACCACTTTTGGTCTGCTGGCATTTTATGTAGTCACGATGTGGCCATGTATTGGTCGCAACGTGGTGGCATCCCAGTCTCAAACCCTAATTTTCGGGGCTTAAGGTCGTATTTAAAAAATTGTGATGGCTAGGGTTTCATTCACTCTTAGTCTCCATCATCCTCCAAGTCTACAAATCAAACCCTAGTCTAGAAATCAAACCCTAGAAATCAAACCTAAGTATGTGAAGCCATTTTGTGAAGTTTGAAGAGAAGAAGGACTCCCTCTTGTTCCTTATATGTTTGGTTCCAACTTAGATTCAAAATTTTCATCTCATTTCTGATTATTTGAAGGTATAAAGTTGCTATTTTGCTTATTACATCACTAGATCTACTATTATGTCATTTTATGAGCTTTTGGTCCTTTAGTGAAGTTTGAATGGTTGGTTACCTTATAGTTTCCAACTTTATGGGTATTGGGAGTCCCAAATGTCTTATATGTACAAGATTTGAACTCTTGTGAAGTTTTAGTGCAATGCATGGAGTTTAGACTCTATTTCTTACCTATTTGTCCTAGTTTGAGTGAAGGACATGCATGGGCCATGCATGTCCACAAAGTTCATATTTTTATAAACCTATAGGGTCCCTAGAAGCCTTTTAGAAAGTTTGAACAAAGGGATTATCAGATTGAAAGCTTAATCAACTAAGTTGTCTTCAGCCAGAAACCACGACGTGGCAAGATGCTCACCACGATGTGGTAAGGGAGGGCCTCAGGTCTGTTTTGTTGGGTTGCTGTCATGACGTCGTGGCATGGTTGCCATGACATAGTGGCAAAGTTGGTCGTGATTATGTTGAATATGTTGGATTAAGGTGTCTAAGGTCCTAACTAAATTGGTTTAATGTTGATGAATAAAAGTAAAGTCCTTTTTGGGTTTCCCTTGTAACCAAGAAGTTGCTAAGAATGATTTTAAAAGAGAGATAAATGATTTATTAATATATTATATGACTAATTTATTAATTAGTAATAGTTATAATTAATTTAGAATAAATTAGAATTAATTTGGAATTAATTATGGGTTAATTAGAATTAATTAAAAGTTAAAGGACTATAGTTGTAATTGTTCAAAAGTTGAACAGAGGACAGGTTCCATAACCTTCCTATGATTGACAATTCGGAGGCTCATCTTGGAGTCTTCTGGAAGCCTTCATATAGATAATTAAGAAACCATATAATTACCTTATTTGAAATAATATTATTTTCTGTTCAAATTAGGGTTTTTAAGTGTTTTCTAATCATATATAAACAGAGCCTTGTGGCTTGGGATTTTTGACCATGCTATCAGACATAACAAAGCCAACAAATTTCCTCTCTCCTAAATCTTCTAGGGTTCATGTATTGTGAGTGTAAACCATTAGAGGTTTGCATATAATTGAAACTAGTTTTCAAGAGACTATTGGATTGATCTAGTTGGATCAAAGGGTTTTTTTACAATAACAAATCAGAGGTATGTTATTCTTTTTGTGAATTATAAATTTCAATTAGGGTTTAGAAGTTTTGTTGTTCAATATTATGTTGCTTCTATAGTGTTATGACATAGATCAAATTAGGCTGCATATACTCTTAAGAGTATAAGGTATTTTCCGCATTATTACATGTTAAACCCACCAGTGGTATCAGAGCATTAGGTTGTCTAATAATTAAATGTGCATAGTTGAACTTGAAAAATTGAAGGATTGCATCATCATCATTATGCTGCTTCGCCACATCGTGGGCTCTTTGGCTATGTCGCGGCCCATGTCTGATCCACATTTTTTCTTCTTCTGTCGAGACGTGCAGTTTATCTACCACGTCCTGGGGACCTCCTGTTCAACGAATTCGATAATGGATAATTAAGATTTTTGTTAGGATAATTACAATAATAAATATTGTTTAGTTGGATAAAATCTAAATATTTAACTTGGTAATCTGATCTCCTAATATCTTGAATCTTTGAATTATTCTCATGATTTAATTAAATTTAATTATTTGATTAATCAAAAAGATTAATTTTGAAATCATTAATATAAAATTATGAACGTTGTTTTAAATGTTTAAAACACACCCTTATGCTTAAAAGTATAATGAGTGACTATTCTCACCCACCGCTAGAGGTGGCAAAAATTGACACGACACGAAACCCGACACGAAATAAACGGGTTTGGGTAAGATATTTCAACCCGTTTAAATAAACGGGTTGACACGACATGACACGAAAATTAAATGGGTAAGGTTAGGGTTGAGAATTTCAACTCGAATATGACTCGAAAATGACCCGTTTATTTATATGCAAGTATTTTTGAATTATTTAAACAAACTAGAGAGATACAAAATCAAAACCATAAGTAAAGAACGCATTCGAATTGAATTGATTTGTAATGTTGAAAAGACTTAACCATCTAGATCAAGACTTCATTTCAATTTTTCATTCTCTCCCAAACTACCCAGTCTCTTTCACCACTCTCGCATCCTCATGACCTTTGTCATCCGCCTCCCCAACTCCCACTCTTTTAATTTTTTCATCTGAACTTGCTATGACTTCAACTATTTTGCCTCTAAAGTATTAGCTTTTCCTTTATACCTACCTAACTCCTACTCTTTCAACATGCTCAATCTTTTAACCTCACATGACACAACATATTTCCAGCTATAGCCCTAACCCGAAACCCGACACGAACTCGACACGAAAATAAACGGGTTAACACGACACGACACGTTAATTAAATGGGTCAGGTTAGGGTCAAGCACTTTCAACCCGTTTAGTGTTTTGACACGACACGAACCCGACACGACACGACACGATTGCCACCTCTACCCACCGCTCTCCTGTGTGGTGGAAGGTCTTTAGTAGAACATATTCAATAGGACATAACCTCATTAAAAGTACAATGCTATAAAGTAATAGAAACTTTTAAAAAATTATCCGACTCTAGTTACTTTAGCAAAAATGTGAAAGTGTATGCTAATCTGTTAAAATACACATTAATCTTTATGAGTCATTGGTGGAGCGTGTCTGGTTAACTACCACACTAATTTAGGACTATACAATTTAAATGATGGAACATCTAAAAAATTATCATTAATTGATGGAGCATGTGTGGTTTACCGACATGTTAATTTTGAGATGATAAAGGACATTGAGGTTGTCAAGCGGGTTTGCATGGTTAGTCACATCTTGTTTGTGATCCTTAGTATCCCGGTCATAAAAATGAAGAGCATAATCGAGATTAAACATGTCATTGATAAGATTCAATGAATCTCAAATGATCTAGGAATTTCAAATAAATTGAATTTGATAAATTGCATTACCTACCTTAAATGAGTTTGTGATTAGATTACGACATCCATTTTCTTAATTTCGAATTGCATTATTGGATCCTAGATTGGATATTTATTTGGGCTAAAATATCAAGAATTAAATCAACTAACTAAAATATCGTCTTTATTTTCAGAGAAATGTCTTCAAGTGGTGAACTTCCTCCTCCTCCTCATCCTCCATCAAACTACAACTTCACTCTACTATCGGTCCTTGCTAAGGACAAGCCTATCAGTCCAAACTACATGGACTAGATAAGGAATCTGAACATAATGCTTTGCTACGAGAACAAACAGTATGTTCTCACTACTCTAATTCCATAAATCAATAAAGAAACTACAACTCCTGAGGATATTGTTGATTATGATCAGCATGTGGATGATGCCACGAAAGTCTCTTGCATTATGATTTCCGCCCTAAATCCTGTTCCTTGTCTGGTTGTGGGTTTAGGATATAATTACTTATTCGACTGTCTTTTCACTCTTAATTATATATGATGTATATATATATATATATATATATATATATATATATATATATATATATATATGAATATAAAATATATTTTGTTATATTGTTAATCCTTTTGTAACATGTCGAGCAAAAGTGTATTTTCACAAATCGTTTATTGCTGTTTATTACACACTATCAAATTGCAAAGGGTTTCAGTTCATTACAGAAGATACATATAAACTATAATAGGTATAATTTTGAGAACACCACACTACTTTCTAAATTCAAGAATCGTTACAAGAACATGCATATAAACTATAATAGGTATAGCTTGGGAAACACTACACTATTCTACTAAGTTCAAGAACACTATACAAGAATAACTATATAAACAATAACATGTATAGTTTATGGAACATACACACTATTTCACTATTTCAAGAATACACTACTAAAATAATTATTTAAGTATAATTATTTTATATTACAAGTACACTACTACAAGGTAATACATACATTTTCAAGTATAAGGGAACACTATAACACTATACGTAAACTAGTAATACAGGATTGTGAGGCATTACTTCATTGTACCCACTAGAGTACAGGTTAAAGTCCTAACAATTATAACCAGAGTCTCCTTGAGGGAGAGCGTGAATTTGTGTATAGATCTATACAATACTGACAATCCCGCACCTAAATTGTTAGATACATTTTAGGCCGACAAGCCTGGGGTGACAAATCTCATAACGTTCAGATGCCTGAAGAACGTCATGGAGGCCACTAGTCATATTAGCATGGTTATAAGAAATTGACAATAGTATCAACTAAAACATTGTTTACGGGGTTAACACTACTTCAAGAGTTTTATTTTAAATAATGAAACTACAATACATTATTTTGTTAATACAGTACAACATACAAATTCTGGGATACATTCATGATATGGTTTTATTTTATAATAAGATTACAGTATACTAATTCAGAGTACATTAACAAACATACATTTTGGTCTTAAGGCCTAAGACTACAGTTCATTTACAAAAGAAAATATTGGATTTTCTAGAGGAGGACACTAACATTTTCAAAGAACAAAAACAAGTTTTTCCACCACAAAATCATACTTATGAACTCACCAACATTAATGTTGATACACTTTCAAAATCACTTGTATTCTCAGGGAACCTGTGGGCAAGTACACTACTATTAGAAACTCAATGTAAACACTATATTATCAATGCAAGGGTTGCTGTTACTTTGATTACTATTATTCAATTGTTGTGATACTGTACATGACGTCCTCCCCCCGAACGTTTTCGTCGTTTCGGTTTTGGGTGTGACATCGTAACACATCCCTCCCATAGACTTAGCACATGTTTTCTAGCCTCGATTTGTGTATCTGACTAGTTCCACGTCGTGAATCTCATGTCCACATCGTGTAGCATGGCTGATTAGGGTTTCTGCCACGTGTCATGCTTTTAGACTGCTACATCTTCAGAAGGTCATAACTTCTGCATATGAGCTTCGTTTTTGACGTTCTTTATATCCACGCGTAGGTAGAGATGTAGTCTATAACTTTCTTTTAGACCACTAAGTCTAAAAAGTACTTTATCATAAACTCACTTTTACGATTCCCAGTATCGTGTCGATTTTGTCGCGAAACTTCGACAGGTCATAACTTCTTCATTATAATTCGGATTTCGATGTTCTTTATATGTACGGAAACCTTGTGACATATAATGCAACTTAGTTAAGATTATTTATTCTAAGTAATTCTGTATTAAAAAAATCATTTTTGATGCTTATCGTCTCTAAATTGACTAAACCGAATCTGTGGGCGTTACAATTATGGTTTCTGAGTTATGACCAGAACATTGAATATGGTTTGGAGAAGGGGAATCTAAAACTTAATAATACAACATACAATTTGTGTAAGTACTAGTTCCTTAGTTGTACTATGATCGGACATGAAACCAATTAGTAATATGGTTGTATTCGGTATGATTCTCAGTTCTTCGGATGAGCTTTTTAACCGAAAATCAAACCGGAATGGGAACCGATTAGTGGTATTCGGTATGATTTTTAGTTCTTCGTATACCACTTATTCAATTTCCGGTTTTTCGGTTACGGGCAGGTTCGGGCCGGTTCATGTTCCGAACTTCTTGATAACACATTTCTTAGTAGAACTGAACCCGAACAAGAACCAAAACCGGCTAGTGGTATTCGGTATAGTTTTCAATTCTAAGTTTACTATTTTTTTCAGTTTCCGGTTTTTTCGATTCCGAACCGGTTTACATGCCTAGGAGTAACCGAGTTGCAGAGGCAATTGTGAGTACATAAATTTTTTTGAGCACATATCTCCTATAAAAACTATGTCTTTTGTTTGCTATGCACCAAGTGTGTTATGCACTACTATATGTAATATATTTGTGACGCATGATTGCATGCAAGGTGTTATGTTCATGGGGGGCTTAGAGGGGGAGCAAAGTAGGCAGCTGCACAGGGCCCAATTTTTTTCATTATATATTTTTATTTAGAAATACAAAATTATAATAAAGATAAGGACCATTTTTTTCTTGTTCGTCCTGAGCCTTTAAGAATATTTAATTTTTCAGGACCGGCCCTGGTTATGTTGTTATCTATTGTTTATTTTTTTCATGCAATAAAGAGTTAAATGTGCTAAATTGTTATTGTTTATTTGTGATGTCATGCAATGAATGAGTATAGTTGTTAAAAAGGAAAACATGGATAACATCTGTGAGATTTTAATTAAACTACTATAATTCAAAAGAATAGCATGCACAACTCCACATTCACAACCATATGCTAACATATGCAACAATGTTGATCTGAATCAAATAATGACATAGCGTAGACGCTTTTAAAAAAAATGGTGATCCAATATGTAAAAAATATTGTAATTTAAGCGGTGCAAATTAGAATATATTGTTAGTGGGTCGTTTATGTTTGATCTATATCAAAATGATAATTACAAAATGAGGTGGTATGAGTAATCTAGTAAATTACTCAAAAATAAACTCTTTTGCGAAGTAAAAAACAAAAATATATATATTACCTTGTGTTGTGAAAAAGTACAGGTAGATGATGCAGGCTTTTTGTCTGTCATTGGTCAAACAAACAATCAAGCTTTAATAATGAACCTGAATAACTGTAGTCTATACTTTCCATGACACAACGTAAACAACGGGTGCAATACACGCTTTTGTCCGCACTCCACTTCAAACAATGATCACTAATTCGCTATTTTATAAGATTTGAGGGAGTGGCAATGTGGCATAGTCACCCTTCGCCTTTCACATAATAATTCGTGTATTTGTGTCCATTTTACGTATTAGATACAATTTTGAAACCACACGAATACATAAAAAAAGATAAGTTTTATCTGATTTTAAAGATTTGAATACATAAAAAAAGGTTTTATATTTATTTGCGATGGGTCTCTTTGGAGCTTGTAGAAGGAAAGGTATGAGCGGGTGTTTAACAAATTGCACTCTAGTCCAGGCAAACTGGCCAATAATATTTACCTTTTGGTTTACAACTAGATTGAGACCATCTACAACCTACTTCCGTTTTTTCCTATAAAAATGGAGTAAAAAATGAGATAAAAAGTGTTTTATTTCTAACCTTATTTCATTTTTCATCCCATTTTTATTTAAAAAAAATATATTTCATTCTTTTAACTTATATAAATTGCCAAACACACTTTTTCTATTAATTCGGTTTTAACAAATCTATAAACTATATTTTTTTTCATTACAATAATATTGAATAAATAAGATTACATTTATAATACGTAATTATAAATTTTTGTAAAATACGTTATTGTGTTTTAAAATTTCAAATATGTATTTAAATTTTAATATCAATTTGTTAAACAAAAACTAAACTTTATATTTATAATTAATTAATATAATTTAATATATAACACAATAAGTATTAAATATTACATTTAAATAACAATTAGTAGATAAAAAAACCAAAAATGTATAAATATATAAAACGATGAAGTAAAACCGACAACTCAAAGTTCATCCCTATTTTTGGGGGTAAGGAATAGTATAACACCAAATATGGTGTTATACTATTCATTTCTCCCAAAATGGAGAATAAATGGAGTAGGGTTAGAGAGGAATGGGGGAAATTATGGAGAATGAGAGTAAGTTGGAGATGTTGTAAGCATAGAAGAGATTTCGGTGATTGTAAATGGGTTGATTGGTATTGTTCTCCTTTTAAATTTTTGTAAAATGTATTTTTTTTTCTTGCCCTACATTTTTTTTTTCTTTTTAGGTAGTGGCTTTATAATATTCACCGTTTCATAAAAAATCTTATTTTCAAGATGTATTGGAGTCGTATTTTGTCACACACGAACTCATGTATACTTGTATCGAATTCCTATTATGCCTTTCCTAAAGAACAACCAACACCGCCCAATAGCTCTCGCCAAGGGGTCGCCAAGCCAGACTTGTCGACCGGCCAACAAGAAAAGAGAGGAGAGAAAAAGGGAAGAAAATAAGGTTCTTTGATTAATTTTTTACTAAATCAATGTTTTATACCTAACTATTTTTTAAAAAATGTATTATTTTTTTTTATTTATAAAATATAGTTATTTAAAAGAAAATAATTTTTTGAACTTCTTATTAACCATTATAAATACACACATAAACCTCAATATTTCAACACAGACAAATCTCAATACATCTCTCGAAACCTCCAGCCTTTTATAAAAAAAGTCATCATTATCATCCTCGTACGATGCTTTCAGGACCATGTTACAAGAAGCCATCGTCGTACCTAATATGCTAGAACAAGAAATTACCAACCAGGTTGCAAGCAGTGCGCAATGTAAACTAAGAAGATATATCTAAAGAGAACGTGAAGCAGCCCACCAATGTATCGTGCGTGTTTATCTTGACGAGCATGTTCTCTTTCAATGATATTATTTCCTGCAACGATTTCGAATAAATAAACATTTGTTTATGCATATTGTCGAAAACGTGACAGGAGTGTCTGATTATATCTGACAACGTTTGGATGCAATATGTATGTCAGGCTTTAATCCATTTAAAATGTACACCCATACGCTAGACGAGAGTTTTAGAACTTCTACATGTACTACACATGAAAGTCTACGGTCCACACTATTTGTGTCATCTTACTACCAGTGACATACAACATTTGTTTACGCATCATGTGAACGTGCATGTCTTCCTTGGGATGTTAGGAAGTTTATATTACATGCACTGAAGATGAAATATGTGTCCAAATGCATATCATGGGCAATTCATAAAAGGCAAATATTATTATTCGACGGTCCTTCTTGAATGCTGATGAACGAAATACAAATTCAGGTATTATATGGTCAATGAGGTATATCCTGAAAAGGCAGGGAAATATATCAAAAGAGTGTTTGGAGCACCTAAAAAGCGTTCGCATATACTTTGCCATAACATTAATATTTTATGAAGTAGAAACCATGACCGAGGTGATGTATATATGTATCATATTACATAATATGATATAGAAGATAAAGGAAACACAATATGTGCCTATGAGAAGAATCAAATCATCCCCAAGATACAACCACTAGAATATGGTAGTGAATAATGGATACAAATAATATGGATAGTAAACAATGTAGTAACCTATTTTGGTCTTCGTCACCATTTGACTAATCATCTCTAGAGCGAGTAATATCAATGTCATCTCAATTTTTATTTGCCATATCATTAGGTGGACTATGTTGACGTGTTACTCCTTTTTAATATTTAAACAACTAAATTTTATAACAATTATAATTTTATTAATTAAATGGAAAATTGCATCAATCGAACATGACTTAAAAAATAGGAAAAACATATCGAAATACATAAAACATGACTTAAAGCCTACATACCATAGAGATGGTATTTCAATGTAATTTCTGTTTTCACATTCTCTCCAATTCTATGTTTATTCTTGGGCGAGTGAGAAACATCTATAATTAATAGTTTATAATCATGAGACTTTCTTTTTCTTGTAAAATCTTCAATAATATTTCGAGATATATATATATATATATATATATATATATATATATATATAGCTATTTAACCTATCTACCCCCGTTTTAATATTATTACTTTGACTTGAACCACCTTCGACATCATTTTTCTTTCTTTTTACTTGATGTATTCCCATGGGAAGGCTAGGCCTTTGAACCTCAATTGTTTCTTCTAGGTTGAGGTCTAACCAGACATGGCCATTAGATTATTGGATATGGGTGGTATTAGAGGTTTTGGTTCCTTTAGAACCACCTCTAGTGAACTCTTCCGATGTATTTGCTTGAAGCCATTTTCGTAAATATTTATGATAATTTTGTAGTGTTTTGTTTATGATGATTGCATCATATTCACGGCTTGGCCATTGTTGCTTCATATTCATAAACACACCATCCATTACACTTTTTTTTTGCTATTTCTCCACTTTGAGTATATTTGATTCTTTGTTTAGTAGTTTCCTTTTTTCAATTGGGAAATGAAATGTTTCTGTACTTTTTTCAACAAAGTCGATTCACTTTGATCATTGCCAACTATAGCGACATCCGATGCATCAAGCCATGACTGTATCAACATCATCTCTTCTTCCAATGTCCATTCTAAATTCAGGGATTTCCCTTTGTGTTCAGTTCGAGTTATGTTTTATATGAAGGATTTTCGCATAATGAGGAATCGATCTAGGGTTGGGATTAAGATTAACATTGGTTTTATTGACTTGTCTCATATGTATTAAAATCGGATTGGGGTTGGAATTGTAATTTTTTTTGTTCTATATGGATTATAGTATGGAGGATTTTCGACATAATGAAACATTTTTGGTGAATAGATCAGACGATCCATTTGAGGTTGGTACCACAAGGGTAGTAAAGGATTTGGAGAAGAATAGTTTGTAGATTTTTTCTTGTTTCTACTTGGAGTTTTTTTCCTCGGAGAAGACATTTTGAAGCTAGTGTAACACCTAGAATTCATGTATTCGTTTTAACCCTTGGGTTATGTTTAATTTGCAAGTTTAGTCCTCGGTGGAAAATTCATAAATTCGAAGTCTTCTGGAGTACGCGAAACATACACCCTTGTACATAGGATGTACTCCGAAGCGCCTAAGATCGTTGAGCATACACAGGCACGTAGGGTATATGCAGCCAGAGTGTAAACCCTAAATTTTAGGGTTTGGACCCTATTTAAACACATTTATGGCCTTATGCTCCTTCTTACCTTCAGCCTACCTCCTCATTTCGAAGCCCTAAAGAGTGTTTGTGCATTTTGAAGCTTGTTGAGCCAATTTTGGTACCATATGGAGATTTTGGAGTAGATGGAAGAGCATTAAAGTGGTGGTGTTTCACTCAAGGCTTTGGATCCAACACCCCCCCCCCCCCCCCCCCATGTACACCTTGTGGAGTTAAAAAGTTTCAAACTTGATATATGAATCTTATGGATCTAGTTTTTGGCTCAAGTTGTTTCCTTTTTGTCCTAAATTTGTCCTTATGAGTAGAAGATACTTCAAGGCATTTGAGTTGTCCTTTCAGAGCTTTTAAGGGGTGTTAAGTCATAAAGTAGGGTTCTTGGTCACTAGTTTCCCTCCATTTAAGTGCTAGATGGTCTTAATAAGTTAAGAGATTGGGGGTTTTAGTGTTAAGGACTTCATATCCATGCTAGAACATAAAGTTGAAAATTTGATGGTTTAGAGCATCTTTTGAAACCTAGATCTGAAGTTTGGATGTAGGTGCTTAAGGGATTAAGCACTTATTTAAGAGGTTGGCTAGCAGCCTCGTATGTAGGGCGTACCGAAGGGTATGCTGAACGTACGAGGTCAGCGCCCTGATCCTCGATCAACTGTGAGGTTCGCCCCGTGTATACGAGAAGTAAACCTCGTGTACTAGCTGAGTTAACCTCGTTAACTTTGACCTGGATTTTGACTAGGGTTTGATCTAGGGGTATTTTAGGTATTTGAATGTTAGTCTGAGTTTTGGTTATTGTTTTTCCTAAAGGTGACCAATAGTGAGGATTTCGGAGCAACGGGTCAGTTCAGCTTTTCGTCTGTCTATGAGGTAAGTTTCCTCACTAGATCCATGGGTCAAAGGCACAAATGTCGACCTATTGTTTGTTGTGTAGATTTTTTGATGCCTTGTGATGATTATATGGAGACCAAGATCTGGCCCCTAGCATTTGTAGGAAAGACCGGGATTTGGCCCTCGGTACTGAACATAAAGACTATGATTTGGTCCATAATATTTATTTCCTTTCATGTGTAGTTTTTTGTACTTGGGAAACTCACTAAGCATTATGCTTACAGTTTATGTTTATGATTTCAGGTACTTCCAGCTCCAAAGGGAAGGGCCTGGCATGATGGCACAACATCCTCCCCTCATAGATTCCGCATTTGAAATAATTTGTACTCTGATGTTTTGGATATTAAGACTTGATGTTTATTGCGACATCCCCATTTTCACGCCCAGAAAAGACCGGTCTTTTTATGCTTTCTTTGAAAACCAGAGTAACATTTTAAATAAAAGTGTTGCAGAATTTGTCCCAAACAAAATATGATAAAGATTTATCAAAAGCATTTCTATAGAAATGAAGTTCATTAAAAAGACTCGGGATGTCATATTCGATACAGATCATAAGCATAAACAATACAACATAAGCCTTACTACATTATTTCATATCTACAGGCCTATATCCATAACCCATCATCCAATGCATCACATCTATGCTTGAGTGCCACTACCTGTAATACATGAAACTGAGTGGGTTAGGCTTGGGAGCTTGGTGAGCACATAGGGTTTTCAACCCACAATAAATAAGTATTAATTTCATCAACCAACGATAACCCGATTAACCATTCCCATTATCCTCACATTACATCCCTAAAACACCTATCATAAGGGACCAAGACTAAGGAATCAACATCGGGATGGACACTACTGCCAAGGGGGTTCCCTAGCAATAAATGTCCTAAACACAACCATGGGGGGACGGAGTACATTGGTGAACACATCATTCCAAAACACCTACAGGTTGCGAGCCTGCTAGCGTTCCACTGGACTGTCTAGAAGAGTATGTGGTTGTCATCTATACTCCGCTAGATGATTGGAATCAACAACAACAACAACATCAAGGCCTCTCCGATGGGTTTTAGCCATAAGAACATCCTATGTGCTCATACAAACCCTAATGCTTGGATCTAGGTTTTTCTATTGTACATGCAATTCATCCAAGACTATAAACCCTAGATCTAGCATATAATAATCAATATAACATATAAATTAGGGTTTAGATCATACCTTGATTGTTATGTAGCAATAACAATCTCAAATCCTTCTTGTATTGACTTTAGAAAGCTTAGAGTCACAAATATCACTCCTCTAATGGTTCACAAACACCAAGAGCAAGAGGATGAAGAAGAGAAGAGAATGAGACACTAAAAAACGTGTAGAAACCCTAAGGATTCAGTTTCCTGCGTTTTTGGTGCCCAAGGGGTCCTTAAATAGTGAGGCTATTAGGGTTATCTAATAAGGAAACCCTAATTTGGATGCTTAGGCCCTAAGCAACCCATGAACCCCTTACTTAAAGGCCTTTGGACGATTTCTAATGGGTTTCCCCATAGAATTCGTCCACCTCCTTTAATATGGAGTCCATTACCTCAATATTCAACTATTATACAATTAACAGTTCAAGTCCCTTAAGTTTAATTAATGGCTTTTAGCCACAAACTTAATTCTTATTAATTCTTAACTAATATTAATTAAACAATATGATTTCTTCTTTAATATATTATTCTCATAATATATTAATAAATCCTATTTAATCCTTTCTCTCCATAATTCATCCTATCAAGTTGCTTTTGTGAAGGCAACCCAAAAGGACCATGCACCATCGGGTCAAGTACATACCAAAATAGTTATAGACTTAGACACTAATCCAACAGTCTCCCTCTTGGATAAGTCTAGTAACTATTTCGTGTATGACTTCAGATCCTAATCTGTAACCGTAGCTTTCCAAAGCCGCTGTCAACTCTGATCTTATCAGATACACGTGTCCTTAAGATAAGGGATAATATATTCCTCCATTCTAGATATCGTATAGATTGAGACATGAAATTAAATCATTCTCTTTGTCTATGTGTTGTTTCCCGAATTCTGATTTATGACGACTGACAACAAACTACAATTGAACCCATTAATTTAGTCCCGGCTTGGCCAAGCGCTTAGGTGCCATCACTAAATCATCGAGGGGCCCACATATATCGCTTTTATCCTACTTTGAATAAAAGGAACGGATAAACTTTGACTCAATGCTCGCTTGCACTCACTCACCAAATCACACACAACAATATGTTTTATAACACCAAGTTACTAGTGCGTTTACATATTATCAATGTGTAACCGACTCGCAAGATATAACTCACACATCTCAGTTTCAAGAATATAATATGTTATCGTCTCACCAATCACTCGTGATAAAAATCCATGAAGTGATCCAAGTGAGCGTGGGTTTAATCCAATGCTCAAATCATATTCATAAGCACTCATGAACGTTGCAGCAAACATTTGCTTATGTCTAATACTCTTTAGACAATCCACACACCAATTCATGACAGTCTTCATTCATACCTACTTCCAACATATGAACGACTATGGTCCGTTCGAATACTTTGACTGTTCTAAACCAATTAAATTATTCAGGAAGTTAAAACATGCAGAGTGAAACACAAGAATAATACTAATCCCATATGGCCTCAAACCTTTGAGTATAAATAAAACACTTTTTATTTATCACCATATCGATTACTCATTATTTGTCGTTTCGGGTAATCGACTTCTTACTTGAATTACAACACTTGTCCCATGCTCTTAGCATGCACACAATGTTTACCTATGGTTCTTACTTTGTGAAATAGATCAAATGAACACATTTCCAATCATACTCATTTCACAACTCCCAATCCATATCACAAGTGTAAGAATATCAAATTCTTGCCACTTATTGCTAGATTCTAACATTTAATGCAATGATCCATTTGTAATGTTACTGCAGTAAGGTCACAATGACTATTGCCATTGAAATTACAAAGTCCTCGTTCGGAGATTATTACAATACAATTCCTTAGATGTGATGTCTCTCACTCAAAGTACATTCCTTTGAACATCCTTTTGCATAAAAGTTTCTAATTTAGACATAGATTCTCAATGTCTAACTCCTAATATGGAAACCATTCCATATTTTCCATATGACAACTCATTCTTAATAGAATCTTATCTATTCATAATAATGTCGATATGCTCCATCCAATACTATACTTCCAACTACTCACAAGCGACCAATCCTCGGCGAACTTCGGATCGTCCTTTGATAGTTGTTTAATTATCTTAGTCAAAATTGATTCTTGTCCTTTTCCCTCTAAATGTGCTAGACATTTGGAAAATTTTTGAATGGTCAAATATTATAGCACTTGCAATCGATCCTTTACCCGAAGCGTATAGGACACGATGCATAATGTCTTACATAAAGATATGATACTTTATCAACGTTTTCCATAATATTTTATATGTCACATTCTCACAATTCGAACTATGAAGAGGGATGCCACAATCATAATGGAAATTTTGAGAACGCACTTTGTACTCTTGACTAAATTTATTAACATTCCACAACCTAAGCCTTTAGATTTGAAATGAAGCATGATATTCTCTCCCTTAATTATAGCAAAACAACTATTCAACCCTTACAACTTTGCAAAGTATGACTCTTGTTTTCTATAATTAATATTGCTAACTTGCAATACTTGCTTTAATAATCATACAATCATAACATTTATTCTCCCACTATCATGATGATTATTATAAACATACCACTTATGCTCCCACTAGCTTCGACATGTATTCAGAAACAACTTAACTTTCAGAAAAACAATACCTATTGAATTTCTTAAGTTCATATTTCTAATATCTAATGCTTTGATAATCCTTTATCTAAGCTTATACACCTTTCCTTTAGATAGCTCATATGTGTGTCTAAACAATTAAGACTAATTTCCAAACCTCACAATTCGAATCTTGGAAAGGGATACCGTAACCATAATCGAATTTGAGAATACAATTTCACAATCACTATCTTTTTTTAAATTTCTTTTCAGTGAAAGCATTTCCTCACAATCATTTTCATGAAGGAGGGAATCTTATGACACTTAGATTTTAATGGTGTATGTGTTCCTATCCATGTGAATTTGTCAAAAACAAAGTTTACGACAAATTCAAACTCATATGGACCGAACTTTCTCAATCTTGATTTCTTGCCTTATGGTAACACGGCTGCCCACCATGTCTTCCAAGTAGGTAAGCAGCTCACCATTTCCTATCAATGTACCTTTCATTGATTAAGGTCCTTGCCTTTTATGCATTCAAATGAGAACTCACAGAACTCACGTGCATAATTAACTCAATTGGAATGACACAGAAACAAAATAACGTCAATACTATAGGTTATAAACCTCAAGTTGTGTGCTAGTGATGATCGATAAGGTTTATTATTGATTTGTTCTTGAAACCTTTCAAGACCATTAAGACTCCCACTAACTCCTTGACATATAAGATTCTCTTGTCAATAAACATTTCCCGACAAAAAAATATTCAAGAGTTAGTGTAGCTTTTATCAAGACAAAACACTTCACAAAATTGGTCCTAGTTGGTCTTTGTCTTATCCAAGACATCACAACTTTCCAATTTCAAATGTGCAAGAATAAGAAAACCTTTTCTATATTCTACATTTGATGAGTGTTATAAACCTTCTTAAGACTTGTCATTCAATGTCACAATCTTAACTCTAAGACTTGTTTTGGAACGAAGTATGATTGACTTCTTGATTTAACAATTTCTTCAATTCTTGATTCCTCTTCTTAGACATACAATTGCACTAAGACTCACTTAAAGGATCAATTGAGATATGGTTCTTAATCATTAAGACTTATCATATAATAAAAGGTACTCTCCCGTCTTCTTAGAATAGAGAAACTTTTATCTTTCTGCCTACTTGATTCTTTTTATTCGTTCTGCTATTGATTTAAACGTTTTCCAATCAATTCAAAATTACACTTAATCTTATAAGTATAATCATATTTACTAAACCTTTAGTAAAGCATGACGAATATCTTTGTTACTCTTGCGGTGGACTTGATCAACACACAACCTTGTGTACTCGATCTTCCAGTCCTTCACTTGACACTTTGTCAACGAATTTGTCTAATTTCCAAATATGAAATTTCTCATTCATCATGCAACCAAGTTGCAAGATTCCAAATTTCTGTCCAGCTGAAACTTGGGCGATGAGAAACTCTCCCTATTTGGTAAATTCTCGACATTTCCATAAACAACATAATTAAGAATCACATCCATTTGTTGTAGAAATATGCAAACACCAATTTTTCATAACGATTTCATTGCAAGGAAATAAATAAATGAGTCAAACCAAAATTTATTTTATTCATAAAAGCAGCGGAAAACATTTGTCCTTACAATGCAAAATCAACTGAAAAACTATGTAATCAAATATTCCTAACTACTTTATCATAACTTTCTAAGCTCAAAATCTAATCTTCGAATCCATGCAATCGAGATCTATTTCTTCGTGATTAGATTCATCTTGCTCTTTCATCAAGCTTCCTCTCTTTTCACTGATCCTGCAAAACATTCAAATGCAATCTTATCACATTATGTATTAAGAATCAACGAATAGGAACTTAATGGAGTTAGATAGTGGATTATACCTGAAGTACAACCATACTCTTTGACTCTCCCATCTTCTGGACTCTTCAGGCTCTTAGGGCAGACTTGTATCCAACGCCCTTTCTCTTGGCAGCAAATGCAGGTCGGTTCTCTTAGAACGTCATCGGAAGCATGGTTGGTTGACTCTCCAAAAAAATATGCTCCATTGCTTTGCCAAACGATTTCTGATTCAGAAGCAATAAGCATGTAAGTTAGGTCAATAATGTTTGCGTCATGATCCATCATATACTACTTTCCTTTGAACTCATTATATGATTCCGGGAGTGACTGTAGAACCCAGCCTATAGCCAACTCATCTGGGAATGATGCACCCAACATTTTCAACCTATCAATGTGTGATTTCATTCCTAGAATGTGGGGACACACGGGTTTACCATCTTCATGTTTCATTTCCAATAGGGCTTTAGTGACATTGAACCTTTCAATTCTTCAATCTTGTGGGTTAGGGAGAACAACGGGAGGAGGAGTAGGAAGTGAAGCATGATTTCTTGTTCCTCGATCGAATCGTGGAATATCATCTTCATGTGGAATGCTTGTTCCACGGGATTTGGGAAGACCATAGTTGTCATACTTTGACATCTGCAAAACGAGAGAAAAGAAATTCAAGTTAGTCGATCGATTGAGTCCTTAATAAATCACCCAAATGAGATATTAAGGCTAGGACCCAACACAATACGTTACAACCTAGAAAATGGATGTCGTAATCTAGTTGCAGAATATTTGAAGGTAAGTGAATGACGATTCACTAATTTCCACCATGAAAAACAAAAAAGAAATTTAAGTTGTAAATCTATGAAAACTCCTAGATCCTTTGAGATTCATTGAACTTTTTCAATGGCATGTTTAAATCTCGATATGCCCCTCTAGTTTGTGACTGGGATGCCGAGGATCACAAAGCAGGTGTGAATAACCATGCAAATCTACATGGTGCCCTCACATGTTATAGTCACCTATTCGATGTGCCGGTAAACCACACACGCTCCAGCGAACTATGACAAACATTGAGTCACCCTTTGCTACCTTTTCTTAGAACCATTTAGTGTGCCGGTAAACCACACACGCTCCACTAACGTCTTTGCAAGGGTACAAAGTGTAATTTCATGGAATTGCATCAATTCACTTTTGCCTAAAGTAACTAAGATTGAGAATTTTATGAAAGCATTTAGTTACTTTTATACTTCATTATACTTATAATGGAAGGTTTCTGTCCTATCCTACCCGTTCGGCTAACGACCCTCCACTAGTCAAGAGTGCGGTGGGTAAGAATGGATACCCATTCAATCGCCATTTTATAGGCAATTTCCTTAAACACCCCTTATAGAACAGCTTCGTGAATGAGGCCTACTAACGGTAAGACTGACTTTTACTCATACATATATATAATGTTAGACTTTTAATGTTATATGTAGTATAGGGTGTATTTTACACTTTTAAAATACTAGGTGGTCTAATTTAACAATTATACTTTTAATTCAATTAACTTGTAAACCAAAATTTTTATGGATTTATTAAACCTCTTTTAATTATACACCTTAATTAATTAATAAAACCATAAGGGTGTGATTTGAACTTTTCAAAAGAATACTAGGGTTTTAAAATTTAACATTTCTAAATTAAACTTTTAATCAACTTTTAAACAAAACTTGAGGGTAAGTTTTGAAACATTTCAAAACATTAGGGTTTTAACTATTTAAATTTCAAAACCAAAACCTTTAAGGCTAGGACCCAACACAATACGCTACAACCTAGAAAAGGGATGTCGTAATCTAGTTGCAGAATATTTGAAGGTAAGTGAATGACGATTCACTAATTTTCCACCATGAAAAACGAAAAAGAAATTTAAGTTTTAAATCTATGAAAACTCCTAGATCCTTTGAGATTCATTGAACTTTTCAATGACATGTTTAAATCTTGATATGCCCCTCTAGTTTGTGATTGGGATACCGAGGATCACAAAGCGGGTGTGAATAAACATGCAAACTTACATGGTGCCTTCACATGTTACGGTCACCTATTCGATGTGCCGGTAAACCACACACACTCCAGCAAACTATGACAAACATTGAGTCACCCTTTGCTACCTTTGCTTAGAACCATTTAGTGTGCCGGTAAACCACACACGCTCCACTAACGTCTTTGCAAGGGTACAAAGTGTAATTTCATGGAATTGCATCAATTCACTTTTGCCTAAAGTAACTAAGATTGAGAATTTTATGAAAGCATTTAGTTACTTTTATACTTCACTATACTTATAATGGAAGGTTTCTGTCCTATCCTACCCGTTCGGCTAACGACCCTCCACTTAGTCAAGAGTGTGGTGGGTAAGAGTGGATACCCATTCAATCGCCATTTTATAGGCAAATTCCTTAAATACCCCTTTTAAACCAGCTTCGTGAATGTGGTCTACTAACGGTAAGACTGACTTTTACTCATACATATATATATAATGTTAGACTTTTAATGTTATATATAGTATAGGGTGTATTTTACACTTTTAAAAAATACTAGGTGGTCTAATTTAATAATTATATTTTTAATTTTAATTAAATCGTACACCAAAAACTTTATGGATTTACTAAATCTCTTTTTAGTTATACACTTTAATTAATTAATAAAACCATAAGGGTGCGACTTGAACTTTTCAAAACAATACTAGGGTTTTTAGAATTTAACTTTCCTAGATTAAACTTTTAATCAACTTTTAAATTCCAAAACTTGACGGCATGTTTTGAAACATTTCAAAACATTAGGGTTTCAACTATTTAAATTTCAAAACAAAACTTTTGAGTTCAAATTTAAACTATAAAATCTAAAGGGGAAAAATTGAAACTTTTCAAACATTCTCAAGAATATTCTATATCACATAATTCAAATAAGGCAATTAACTATTAATTGGTGGTTATCTAATTAGATCTAGTTCAAATTCTTGCAAGATAATGATCAAATAATTTCCATAATTTAACATTTATCAAATAAGGTAACAATTATCTATTAGATGACCCAAATCTTTTATTTTGACAAGGATAATCATAAGGGATTAACAAAATCGAATTTTATTAATTTTAAACAATTATGGCAATTATCCTAAGTCAAAATAGGTAAAAATCCCAAAAATCCGCCTAACTGACGCTCGAACTCGCCGAGTTCCTCTATGGACTCGCCGAGTTGGAGCTACTCGCCGAGTCCACATTGGAACTCGTCGAGTTCATCAGGGGGCCAAAAAATTGATTTTGCAACAAGAATGAATATACTAGGCATCAATACGATAGAAACCAATCAAGGCTCTGATACCACTGATGGGTTTTAGCCATAAGAACATCCTATGTGCTCATACAAACCTTAATGCTTGGATCTAGGTTTCTCTATTGTACATGCAATTCATCCAAGACTATAAACCCTAGATCTAGCATATGATAATCAATATAACATATAAATTAGGGTTTAGATCATACCTTGATTTTTATGTAGCAATAACAATCTCAAATCCTTCTTGTATTGACTTTAGAAAGCTTAGAGTCACAAATATCACTCCTCTAATGGTTCACAAACACGAAGAGCAAGAGGATGAAGAAGAGAAGAGAATGAGACACTCAAAAAACGTGTAGAAACCCTAAGGATTCAGTTTCCCACGTTTTTGGTGCCCAAGGGGTCCTTAAATAGTGAAGCTATTAGGGTTATCTAACAAGGAAACCCTAATTTGGATGCTTAGGCCCTAAGTAACCCATGAACCCCTTACTTAAAGGCCTTTGGACGATTTCTAATGGGTTTCCCCATAGAATTCGTCCACCTCCTTTAATATGGAGTCCATTACCTCAATATTCAACTATTATACAATTAACAGTTCAAGTCCCTTAAGATTAATTAATGTATTTTAGCCACAAACTTAATTCTTATTAATTCTTGACTAATATTAATTAAGCAATATGATTTCTCCTTTAATATATTATTCTCATAATATATTAATAAATCATATTTAATCCTTTCTCTCCATAATTCATCCTATCAAGTTGCTTTGGTGAAGGCAACCCAAAAGGACCATGCACCATCGGGTCAAGTACATACCAAAATAGTTATGGACTTAGACACTAATCCAACACTCTCATCATTTTATCACCCATCATCTATTACATCTACCCATTTTTTACCCCAACATTTTCGTAGATATAAAATACATATACAGTTTAAATCATTTAAAACATGTATAAAAACGTTCATCCAGTATAGATAGCAAGTATTCAGATAGTATGCACACATAGCACGTAATTTATATAAAATACTTCATATCTATGTGTAAGATGAAAGTAACTATGAACTCACCTGAAAATGTGGTGATTCTGCCTTCCAAATCCGCTTCGTTATCTCAAAACAATTATCCCTCGATAAAACCTAGTATCAATATCACTAGGGGTTAGTCTAACGTTAACTGCGACTAATTAATAATCTAGCTAATATTAATATTATATAAGTGTTAAAAAATACTTATATAACCCAAAATAATATCCCCAAATACTCCTTATAAGGTCCTAATAACATTACTATATTGAAACATAAGCCATACTAAAGATAGGGTAGGCATAGCTTACTTACAGCTGGTTTTCTTGAAAACTGGGCTTCACTGGAGCAGCGTTCCTGAGCCGAAAGGCTCTTTTCTCGGGGCTTCGGGAGCCTCGGGGCTTCCTTTGGGTGCTAGGGGGTTTACCTAGACTTTAGGGGGTTTTAAGGGAGGCTAGAGAGAGAGAGAGTTTAGAGAGAGAAAGAAATGAGGAAAGGTGTGGGAAATGGAGGAATCCGACACCTCTATTTATAGGCTGGAAAACAGCTCTACTCATCGAGTAGGTCCTCCTACTTGTCGATTCCATGCCACATGTCACCTTCTTGTGGCTTGCCTTGGGGAGAAAGCCTTGACCCATATTCAGCCACGTCACCCCTTTTGCAGCAACACCCTACCGACTTCTAAACCCTGTAACTTTCGCATACGCTCCATTTTCGACGTGCTTTATATTCACGCGTAGGTAAAGCAAGATCTACAAGTTTCATTTAGACTCTGTCGGCTAATTCTCGACCGATCTTAAATTTAAAAGTAGGAGGATATTATACTGTTAAATGTCCGCGTAAAATTCATAACTTCTACATACGGACTCCGTTTTCGTCTGTCTTTTTATTTGATCTAGAAATCTCAAGGATCTATTTTTTGGCTCAAGTAGTTTCCTTTTTTGTCCCAAACTTGGTCCTTGTAAGTAGAAGGTACTCCATGGCATTTGAGTTGTCCTTTCAGAGCTTTTAAGGGGTGTTAAGTCATAAAGTAGGGTTCTTGGTCACTAGTTTCCCTCCATGCAAGTGCTAAATGGTTTTAATAGGTTAAAAGACTAGAGTTTTTGGTGTTAAGGACTTCATAGCCATGCTAAACCATAAAGTTGGAAACTTTATGGTTTAGAGCGTCTTGTGTGACTTAGATCTGAAGTTTGGATGTAGGTACTTAAGGGATTAAGCACTTATTTAAGAGGTTGGCTAGCAACCTCGTATGTTGGGCGTACTGAAGGATACTATGAGCGTACGAGGCTAGCACCCCGACCCTTTGTCAACTGCAAGGTACACCCCGCCTACTGACTAAGACAATACGGTTGACTCAGTTGACTTTGACCTAGATTTTGGCTAGGTTTTGACCTAGGGGTATTTTAGATATTTGAAGGGTAGTCTGAGTTTTTGTTACTGTTGTTCATAAAGGTGACCTATTAGTGACGATTTCGGAGCAGTGGATCAGTTCAATTTTTGTCTGTGTATGAGGTGAGTTTCCTCACTAGATCTATGGGTAGAAGGCACCAATGCCGACCCATTGTTTGTTGTGTAGAATTTTAAATTCCTTGTGATGATTATATGGAAGACCAGGATATGGCCCCTGGAATTTGTAAGAAAAACCAAGGTCTGGCCCTTGGCAGTTATATGGAAGACCAGGATCTGGCCCCTGAATTTTTATGAAAGACCAGGATTTGGCCCACAACACTGAACGAAAAGACTATGATTTGGCCCATAGAATTTATTTCCTTTCATGTGTTGTTTTTGGTACTTGGGGAACTCACTAAGATTTATGCTTATAGTTTGTGTTTATAATTCAGGTACATCCAATTCCAATGGGAAGGGCCCGATGTGATGGCACAACATTATCCTCTCATGGATTCTGCGTTTGAAATAATTTGTACTATGATGTTTTGGATATTAAGACATGATGTTTATTCTGAACAATTTAATGAACGAGTTGGGTAGTTTTTAAAAAGAAAATTTTTTACCATTATTTTTGGGTTGTTACAACTAAAGTATGAAGGGTTTGAGAGAAGTAATTGGATTTGTGAAGGTTAGAGTGTGGTAAGAAGTGGAGGTTGATGTTGACAATTTGAATATTTTGGTAAAAACAATTAGTTTTTTTAATTATAAAAATGTCTCTTTCTCTCTCCTCTCTAAGTCCATGCCGAGAATCTTGGTTTTGGTAACATGGTGATGCGAGTGGCAGTGTTTACCGAACACACATTAGCAATGATCAGGTCTGCTCCTTCTGGTTTAAGTTATAACTCAGCAACCTTTAGAGTTCATATATAATCTTATAAATAGATATAGGTATAATTACATTAAAAATGTAACCAAATTTTACAATTATACATATTTAGTCATTTTTTATGTACATAATCTACCATTCAACTTGTTCAAATTGCTCAAAAATACAAATATTATCAGGTATTCTGATTAAATATCTACAATTATGAAAGTTTCTTACCCATAGAAATCATTAATCTGTCCTTTTAATCAAATACAACACAAATAAAGTTCATAAGGCATGAAGTCGTACTACCACCACTAAAGGGCTATGGTGTGTGACGTGGCCTTAGTGTTGTCTCGTTAACATCATGTCCCTAAAAGTAACATTTTAGTATAATATGTATATTAAATAAACAATGTATTTATATTAAACATATTCAAGTTCTTTTCTCATTTATACTAAATACTTTTTCAAAGAATCTCTCCATCCATATTCGAAATGGTCATTTTGTAATGTCAAATATCATTGATTTTTAATAAATTGTCACCCTTTACCTTTATGCCATTGTATAGTATTAATATCATAACAATCGACAAGGTGTATGTGTGTGTGTGTATATATATATATATATATATATATATATATATATATATATAAAACAGTCGGTCATAATATTGTTTTTTATACAACCTAAAAAAGTTTAATGATAGACTGAACACAAATAAAGTTTATTGATTAAAGACAAAACTTCATAAATGGTCAATGTGGTTTTCCAGAATCTGGAATTTAGACAAAACTTTATCGTGGTTTGTCTCTAACCCACATAAAAAGACATTTATACCATCTTTATTTTATTTTATATTTTCTTTTAATAAATTTTGAATTAAAAAAAAAAAGAAAAAAATAATTTAAAGTCCCTACCCATTCTACCTTTTCTGTTTACTGCTTCCTTCATCTCCCATTTGATCTTGAAGCCATCGTCCCTGTTTTCTCTCAATCTCATTCACCCTCTACGTGGATCGATAGGGGATCACTACAAGAAAGTTGCCATTTCATGACACACATTCTGTGTCATAAAAGGGTACATGTGACATGCAAATGCATGCCATTAAAGCCCCTGTCATAAAGGATAGACGACACACACTTGTACATCGTAATCTTACGAAACGCATAGACACATATTTATGACAAGAAATGTGTGTCATAAAAGGATATAGATGACATGAAATGCGTAGCACTAAATCCCATGTCGTAAATGAAATGATGATATGTGCATATTTAGTCATATAATTCATACAATATCTTAATGATTTTTGCTATTTTTGTCTCAATTTATGAACAAATGTGCTTAATTAGTTTAAAATTTCATTTTCAGCCTTAAAGACATGCTTGGATGAAAAAGGAAGCAGATTGAGCAATTAGAAGCTTGGAATCTGGAAAATTGAAGAAAGAATGCAAGAATGAAGAAGATTTCGTCGAGTTTGTTTCAACTCGACGAGTTCCCAAGAAGTTTCCCGACGAATTTGTGACTTGAAGGACACGCATGTTTAAAGAAAAACTCATCGAGTTGGGTCATAAAAATCAACGAGTTGGAGTTGATTTTGGAATCTATATATAGATCGTTTCTCATTCAAACCTTAACTGATGTTGGAGGCTTTTGGCGACTTTTGGAGACCAGATACATTACCAAGAGGCTCTGGGAATCAGAATTCAAATAGAAGGCACTTTTGAAGAGATCAAAGGCAAACAACATTACTTTTCTCTTAATCTTTTGTGTTAATCAGGTTTGGACCATTAGATTTTGATTTTTGTGATTTATTTGTTGTAGTTATGAGCTAAAAAATCCATAGTTCTATTTAGACTAGATGATCATATGAATATGGTTTGATTGAGTGGCTTGAATAATATAGGTTTGGTTATTTATCTTGTTAAGTTTGTTAAAAGATCATTGTGTGTTAATGATAATTATTTTCTGTTAATAACTAAGTAATTGAGTTGCATGAACATCTTCTTGATTGCTTGAATCTTATAGTTTTGTGCAAACAAGATTGTATGCCTAGTATTAGTGAACGTGAATCTAGGATTAACTAGAAAATAAGTAAGTTAATGTGTGAGCATATGCAATGCCCAAACTCATATGATTTAATTAAACCAACCAGTTTGATTAGCTAATGTTACAAGTCTTACTTGATTCGAACTGAACACTAGGAAACATGTTAGTTTAATCAATTGGTCATTGTTTGAATTAACTTGTTTGCTAAAGGATTAGTAATAGTGAACAAGAATACAATCACATTAGAAATTGGTAACCAATGACAAATTAATCCATTGCACTCACCACAAAATCAACCATAGGAATAAGTGAATCAAATCTAAACAGAAGTGTCTTCAATTTGATTGAATCTAGTTGTCTTTTGTTCCTCTTTTAGTTGTTAATTGCTTTTTTGCTAAAGTGTTTAGGAAGTTACTTAAGTTTCTATTCTTGTAAAACTAGAGAAAACCCCTATTTTAATTAATTGCTTTATATAGATAATATTAGTATTAATTTTAATTGTTTACCGTTCCCTGTGTTCGATACTCTACTTGCTTAAACTAAACTGCTATCGATAGGTACACTGCCTACGTGTGTTTGTTTTTATTTGAGTTTTTTAGGATTAAAATTGATTTACTTTACACACATCAAATGACACATATTTGTGTTTCATAAACTTCAACTTCCATTTACAATACACATTCATGACATGCATTTACGATATGCATTTACAACACGCATTTACGATACGCATTTACGACATACATATACACATAATACAGAAATATAAAAACAAATATATACCAAAACAATCAGTTTCATCCAATAAAATCATGTCAAACAAGTCATAACAAATATTGTGTATCACATGTAAATGTTAACTAACATTTCACAGTTAACAAAAATGTTGTTTATCGATACAAAATATCACCGATAAATGAAGCTTACAACAAAAGGCGACCATTCTTCAGGAATTTCATCAATATCATCATCTGTGTACTAAACTTTGCCACCCCCAACCTAAGAAAAGAAATTGCATATAACCTTTAAGTTAGAAAAAATGATCCCTCTTTCAATTCCTTTCTTATTAGATCATTGTACTTTCAAATCAATGAAAGTACGTTGTTGTTTCTTACATACAACCTACTATATAATAGTAACTATGATGTTATATTCAACAAAGTCTTATATCTAATCAAATATAACACAAAATCAAAACAAATTAGTATATGATATATTAATCAATAATATAACTCTTTAATGTATGTTTCTATTTCATGCATTTTTACTATGAAATTACTTCATCTTATTATTTTTCCTTTGTTAACTGGATAGTTATTGTAGTGCTTATCCTTTTCCTTTAGGAGGTCGAGGAATTCCTCAGCATGTTTCATTTCTAAACTGTTAAATTAAAATGATAGTTAGTAAAATGTATTACATAGCATAAATACAACCTGTATAGGTAGCCATTGTCAAGTATAGTTGATCTTATTACAATGACAAACACACTTATGTTTATATCAAGTAATATAAATAATAATAACTTATTAGTATTTGACTTTTATGATCTAATGACTTTAACTCTTGGCAATTTCTTCACTATAGTGATATCAGGTTTCATGAAGTTGAAGCATGTGTTTCATAACTCACAAGTCCTACAATCTATATAGAATTGGATGTAGATAAAACAACAAAATGCTTATCTAAAGAAAAACCAACAGATAGATACATTAAAATTTTAGATGAGAAGAAAGATTTAATTACTTTGTAGGCAAGCCAACTCTAACTATTTTCACCATGTTCCCACTAAATCAAAACATCATAAAGTGGTCTGAATAACTAAGATGGAGGCCAATAGTTTAATCTCTATAATAGTGATTACATAATTGAGTTGTACAATTGGGCTTTACCTGTTTTTGCCCTTCATTCACGACACTTTATTTTTTAATTTATGCTCTTGTAGTAAATAAGTTGTGTGAATGCCCAAAAAATAATATGGAATCATGGTAACCTTTAACCTACAACATATATGTAAAAAATGGTTGTCTAACAAGAAAATCGAATACATAATAGGAAAGATATTAATGAGGTATAGGCTATAGAGTCCGCAATTGATTTTAAATAATGACTCCTAAGTTGAGCTTGTTGCTGAGGTTCTTGAGTTGTTAAAAGGAAAATTTGATAATTCAATAAGAAGAACAAAAGCTCCATCTATAACTAGCGGAAGAATCCCTGGCCACCATATAATCATCAAATGCCATAAATAAGCACTATTGAAAAAAGTGAAGCTCTACTCCTTAACAACTGTCTTGAACTACATGTTATAATATAACTCCAAAATACTTGTATACATTGGACTCATCACAAACACTCATGTCAGAAATACCTTCAAAAATTATAGTCTCAAGATCTCCCATGGTTTGGCTTTCATATGTGTTTGATGATGCTTGAATATCCCATCTAGAAACTTCAACACCACTCCTCATGTTGGTGTTCAATTCTTCATTTTTTTAGGTAACTAAATCAGCAACGATGGTTTGTATCTTGAATCGTTATTACATCAAGTCTAACTCTATCCAGGCTTCTATATTTTTCATTAATTTCCTTCTGCAATTGACTACCATAATGTTATTTAACTAGTAAAATCAAAGTGATACATTTAACTTTTTCTTAAGAGGAAACATATTCATTTACAATTCTAAATCCCTATATATGCATTTAAACTAATTACTAAGACTTGAAGTTATAATAATCAGTTTCGATTATTTGGGCAACAAGTAGAAAGTTTTAAGAATAGTGATTTTTATGATAAATGCACAACACCTACCTACACCTAGCTTTGAACAATTTATTTTCTAATCATCGAATTTTGATTCTTCAAGTCAAAATAATCACTTTAAAAAACACAAATCCAAACACCCTTTAAGAAATTTCATAACGAATTTATGTTTTAAGCTGAGTATAAATATAACACAAGATTAAAACTGAATCTCCTTCCTCTTTGTTTTGAATGAAGGGACTTTATTGTGATTAGAAAAACAACGAACATAAAGTACATCCTTTTGAGGGTTTGAACGCCCATTTGAGGAAGAAACATCATCATCTAAAATCGAGACACTCTCAGTTTCTTTAACATTTTCTTCATTCATCAGAAACTGAGTAGTTTCAAACCCTTGACCCTTCTTTAACCAAACTAATAAAAGAGCTATGGAAAGACAAGTTGCACATAAGTTTTAGAAAACTTCAAATCATCATCGATAAAATTAAATTACTCAGACTGATAAATGAATCCATCTTATTAATCCAATAATAGTCGAAGAAGATTTCATTAATATGCTTCATAACCAAACTAATCTCAAATCATGTCACACAAATAAACCAAAAGAACAGGGAGAGTTGAAAGGATGACTGGTTTGTTATTTGTAACATCATGATTTTTCACACTGATTTTTTTAAACATTTATTTAACAAAATACATGAGCGGAAGTCTTATTTAACATTTTTTGTAAAAAACATCACCAATGTTACTTTATTATAAAAACATACCCATCAAAGTTAATTTGCAAAACTAGTAATAATGGAAAGCTCAACGATATATCCAAATGGTATCAATACTGAAACATAAAATAAAATGTAGCTACCCAAAAGCCCCCACTCCTCACTAGGATATTATGCTACCTGTACAAATGCAAGGCAAAAGCAATAAGAAAAGAAACAAGTGTCAGCAAATGCTAAGTGAGGCAACCATAAGTATAATGCTAGAAAAAACACACCGAGCATAACATCATATACATCACATATTCCTCACTTGGGTATCATTAAGGTCTAGCATTATTATTCATATTTTATTATTCAATAAATATTATTGCTAACCCAACCACTAGGTCCATCACTAACTTGTAAGGTAGACACCCCATATGTTGGTCCATCACTAACCCGTAAGGTAGACACCCCATATGTAGGTCCATCACTAACCTGAAGGCAAAACTCATTCACTACCCACTCACCAACCCAACCCTTCCCCACTAGGTCCATCAACAACCCAAGAGGTAAATACCTCATTCACTACTAGCATGACCAGCTCGACCCAATGCTCTAAGTGAGGCACGACTTTTACCTGTAACGTTGCCCTTGATGTGCTGTGTTCGCTACTCCGACAATGCAAATACAAGTATGTGAATTATCGTTTGAGAGTGGAAGTTATCATTTCTTCCCATCAATAGAAATTTCCCACCCAAAATTGATATTTGATCTAGTGCCATCACTATGCCAATATCACTCTGATCCTCACAACCATGGACCATGTACCAAATGGTAGTCTAGAAAAACCCATCAACATCACTTTTGGCTTAAGATCTTTCTTTTTAGGTATTTTCCAACCTATAAGTCCCTCGTAAGTATGTGGATAGGGTACACACACCTAAGTCTAGGTTGCTACTCTTTATGCGCCACTAAGTGTATTTTCTTTTTTAGTTAATATATTATTAATTCATCACATATGTATTATACTACAACCTCACTGAGTAATCATGCTTAATTTCTATTAATGTTAAATGGCGTATTACTTCCATACTTCACAATATGTGAACATGCAACAAGGCATAACAAGTTAAGGCATTTTACATATTTATATAATCATGTACATATCATCGTTTCATGATTACGACATATGATATCACTAGCATGAATTGTCCTAACCATCATAGGCAAGTATTTTCAGAAAATCATAGCATGTACATACCACACACAATGAACACAAATCCTTTTTTCTATCGTGGACCTAGCACACTCCTCACAACAATATATCATATAAAAGTCTAGCATGAAGGGATATATTCATTGACATTTGATTCACAATTGGGGTACATGTAACCTGTACGACCTAGGTTAATTCCAATCCCTGTATGATGTGGAATTTCTTAACAAGTACTTAAATAGAAACAAATATCGAATCACCTTTGTCAATAAACACTCTTTCTCATTTCGAATCATGTAAGCACTTGAGGTATCAAGCTTTCCCCCAATACAACAAAAAATTGTATATTACTAGAAGTTTTCAAGATTAAAAATGGCTATTCTATACCCCAGACATGTAGACGTATTACTAGACCAAAATTCCATATTTTGACCCAAAACAACAGCCTATTCAAGGCCACATTAACACCACTAAATCATGTCACAACAATCATAGTTTTCTATATTCCAAAAGTTTAGTCTCTTAACTTTCTAGGGACTACCTGTACAGGCCCATACTATTTTTCTAAAATTATTATGAATTTTACAAAATTGGATATCAATGCAGCTAATTTCCGACCAGTTAGTGAAAATTATAATTTTCACCCTAGTTACAACCAACATCGTGTCAAAGGAAAAATCAAGAACATACTAAACCCAAAACCCGAACTTAAGTAATTCATGGATCCTAAATCCAACTCATGATGTTTTTTCTATAATTTATACAAAACAGGGACAGAATAGGTACTTTCATACAGTTTCCCAACATTGACTTTTAAGGTTAATTGACATCTTAACCCATTAAGCCATAACAAAAATGACTCCTAAAATGGAAATTAAGTTCTTAACAGTAGTAACAAGTCATTTAGTCAAAGGACAATTCCAACTCCAAACCATGACTCAAAGTACAATGTTTTTAAGGGAAAAACAAAGTATGATGCTAAAAGAGAAACACAATTAATATTTAGGTTTTCTCCACCATTAAGCAATAGAAAGAGACACACAAGGGGAATTTTTATAGCCTTAGAAATGGTTCAAAACATGGTCTTATATGCATAAACTTAAATACAAGGATTCACAAGAATTGATGGTAATGAATACAAGATTTTTAATACCAAAACAAAACAATCGATTCCATAATTCTAACACACTCTTGAATACCATTTCTAGCTTATGATGGATCATTTTTGCAGGATTTTAATTGCCACGACTTATCAAAAACAACACTCAAAATGGCTATATCGATCACATAAAAACTCTAGGATTTAGAGTAAAAAGAAACATGGTTAAAAGTATCAATTAGAAAGCAATTCACTCCTGTTTTCCACCAATTCTCAAGTAATTGAGATATGAACATGAGAGGAAGAAGAAGTGATGAATTTTACCAAGTTCGAAATCGATTTCACAGCTCCACCCAAACACGTTGTTCTTTTTTTTTCTGTCGACGAAACCCAAGAGGAACATCCAAGGATTGATTGACAACCTCTTTAATTCGAATGTATAGGCCATGATGAACATACGTGAATATTATTCGTCCCAACATCTTGTAGTTTATAGTCGAAATTCACTAGCTGGTCCCTTAAGTTTCGACTTTTTATCCCTTCCAATCCAACACTAGACAACTTGGCAATTTAAATACCTTTTTATGACAATTCAGCCCCTCAACATCATTTTCACCACCAAAATGGATTAAATTTACTCTATAACCCCATAAATCAATTTAATTAGATTATATCCCTCTGATTTATTGATTAATTCTTTTAGATTTTATATAATATTAGTTTTATTTAATTTATTCTATTTTAAGTTCATAAAGCTACAACCATCCGCACAAATATTTTTTCGAGTAACGGAAAGCATGTCGTTAACGGAAGGATTTTTGGGTCTTTACATTATGATTAAAGGTTGTCGTGGTGGTGATTTATACTAGAGGATGAAGGTCTCGAATGTTTTGATGGTGGCTATAATGGAGGGACAAGAATGGTTTGTGGTGGTAGAAGGTGACAACCTAATGGTGATGTTGGTTATGTGAACAAAAAGGAGTTGAAATTGGTGGTGGTTGTTAGTGGTGTTGAAGTGAAGGTGAGTGATGGTAACGTGGGCTTCCGATATCGAAAATGATTATTATATTTGTCGACAATAGTTGTTCTTTTGGTGATGGTGTTGACGACTTTGGAGAGGTTTCTGGCGTTAGTATATTTCTTGTTACATGTTAGGGTTGTTAGTGTAGAGATGAAAGTAGAGAGTAGGACCCATTGTGTGTGTGTATATATATATATATATATATATATATATATATATATATATATATATATATATATATATATATATATATAATTTTATTTAAAGAAAAATTATAAAAGTCTTTCTGTGTGGGTTAAGGACCAACCACGATAGATATTAAAAACCACATGGACTTTTAATAAAGTTTTTAAAGTTAAGAACTAAAACCTAATTGTGAAAAACCATAAAAACTATTTATGAAGTTTTGTCTTGATTAAATGTATACATATGGTTAGTTATCCTAAGGACTCATTATATATATATATATATATATATATATATATATATATATATATATATATATATATATATATATATATATATATACACACACGCGCACGATAACCTAATTTTTTAATCTAATAGAAGCTTTTATTAAGATAAATTAATACGAGTAAGAGATTTAAGGGTGGTAATCATGTTGTGTTTTGGTTAACGGGTTGCAGGTTGATAGTTCATAGAAATTTAACCGGACACGACACATATAAATATATGTGCCGTCTTTGTTTAATCTTAACACACATTAACCCGTATACCCCGTTTGCTTATATGGGTTTATGGATTATATTCGTATTCATTGGTCTTAAGAAAAATATAATATATTTACTTATTTGTCTTACTCTATCTTATATTTAATAAATGTATTTTATATTTTTTTTAATCTAATAAAAAAACGTGTTAATGGTTGAACCGTTATAGCTATCATAAATACGAACACAACCTACATAATTATGAATTTTTAACCTGAAAGTCATTATCTTTGTATCAAATTCTTGGATTTTTCTATAAGTACCCATCTTTTTTCAATTCCACCACATTGATTTGATTTTTTTTTTTTTTTTTTGTTTTGTTATTTTGTTGTTGTTCATTCTTTTTTAATTATTATTATTATTATTATTATTATTATTATTATATTTTAATATTATTATTATTTTTATAAAATTCGTACAAAATTTTAACATTTGGACAACATTATAAATTCGAACGGCTATATAAATTAGGTTTTTAAATATTTTTTATATTTTAATATTAACATTATTATTGCTATTTTATTATTATAAAATTTAAAACAACATTTTATAAATCGGAAATTATAAATTCGAACGGTTATATAAGATCGGAACAAAAGCAAAGTTTGTCCCTATTAATTACGGTTATTAATTGATAATGTATTATAATTGTGTGGTGTCTTATATGTATTGAAAACATTTAGTCGAGCATTTGTAATTTGTAATATCGTACCAATTAATATCCGTAATTAATAGAGACAAACTTTGCTTTTGTCCCGATTATATAACAATTCGAATTTATAATGTTTGATTTATAAAATGTTGTTCGAAATTTATAATAATAACAACAATATTATTATTAATTTTAATATATAATCAATATTTAAAAACCAATTTTATATAGCCATTCGAATTTATAATTCCGCCCGTATGCTAAAATTTTGTATGAAACTTATAATAAATTATAATAATAATATTAAAATATAATAATAATAATAATAATAATAATAATAATAATTTGTGTAAAAAAATGATTTTAAATCAAATGTGAAAAATTTAATTTGATTGACATTAGCAAGTAAATATAAATAAAAGGATACTAATAATGCAACCCCAAATTCTTTTATTATGGCATAAATAGTTTGTTATGTCATGAATAGACACGGTGTGTCAATTTTTTAAACTATAAATCTAATATACTTATAAATTATTCTTAAATTCCATTTATCATTATAATTATAATGAGATTTGAACTCTAAACTTAAAACTTAAAGACGACACCTCGTGATATTTCTATTCGTTTGATTGTATTATTATATATGTAGATAGATATAGAATTGTAAAGTTGAAAAGAGAAAAGGTGAAATAAGATGAGGGCAGTTGTACACAATAGTACCACTGGCAGTATCTGTAGACATTAGTAATAGGGCAGGCAAAGAAAGGTCACAGTCACTTTAGTTAATTTTGCAGACCAAACCCTCGACTCTTACGCACCCCACTCTACTATTACATTATTGGGAATATGTAGCTCCATTTTAAACTCTATACATTTCTCCACTTTTGTATTTACGTGAATGGAATTTTCTTTTTTTATTTGAAATTTACTATAATTTATGATAATTAATAATGTTTCACAAAATCAAATTTAGAGTTTTTCCTTAATAATAAGATGGTTCACGATAAAAAAAAATAGTGGGTAAACCAACCTTTGAAAGTTACTATTTTGCCTTCGATGCATGGTACCATGTCCTCGAACATTAAGATTTTAGAAAATGTTAAAAGTTCGAAAACATGTTTTATTGGAAATCTAATAATTAAGATTTTAGATATTAATATCTATTATGATGGGTGTTATATTTTGAAGAATTATAAGTTGCTATTTATTTTTAATTATATGTTAGAAATTGATATTATTATTAAAGTTTAATGACTACTCTAAACCTTTAAGTATAAATATTTGCTTTGTAAATGCCTCATATAAAGTAGTGTCCATTTAATATGATGAAGAGGGAGGTCCTCTTTTCTTTTCCACACCGATCCTTATTTACTACATCTTTTTTGTGGGGTATAGCCGGTAGATGATCTCTAACATGCACAGACATATAAATATTTTTTTATATATTGTTGATTTCCATGGTTTAAGATTGGTTGAAAAAACTACTTAGAGTCTTTGTTGATGAAAATCATCATACACCAGCTATATTACGTCGTCAAAGTTTTATGCATCAAGAAGACTACATGATCAATGGATTAGTGACTTAATTTATTTTCATATTGGTGATTCAGTAATATGGTTCTATTTGTATTTTATAGTATCTATGGTACGGATCACAATATTGTCTATTTTGGGTTATGGACTTAAAAACTTCCCAATGAGTTACATATCTTGGTGATTCGACCTTGGTCTCCATCTGCTTGAACTTCGACAACGATTGCTTAGCTGCTCCTCCAAGGTCACAGTGATAAGAAGGCCGTCAGCCGTTTCCCGGGAGGAGCTACCGGAAAGACGTTCCGACGGTCAAGTCGGTTGGATATTCTAGGGTGTTAGTGTGTGTTACTTGGAGAAGACTACTTACTTGTTGGGGTTGTGAGTGTAGCCTTTTATATTAGGCGCTCCAGATCGTCCGTACGTGATAGGATCGTCAGGGCCGACAGGACCAGGAGCGCTGATTGGAGGATCATGCTTATCTGTTTGTCAGAGCGCTATGATTGGTTATGGCAGTAATGCCCTAATCGTTTGCTTTGTCGCTTGACCGTAATAGTTGTCTTGGAGCGGGAAGCGCCCTAAGCGAGTGCGAGCCTTTCTACGGGAGCACTTTGCTCTCAGGGGCGCTGGCGGGCACTAAGCTCCGATGGGTTTGTCTTGCCAGGCGCGCTATGCCTTGAGGCATTCTGGCGCAGCCAGGTGCGACTCTTTTCATGCTTGCTAGGACACGTTATCAAGTCCCTTAGTCTGGTAGTCGTAGCGTTGTTGCGTTAGCTACCGCGTTCTGGACTCAACTACCTTGTATACGTGTCCGTTTCTGGTTCATCCGTCGTTTTGATTTTAATGGCGATGTGACCGCTCATCATGGCTATCAGTTACGTCACTGTTGTCAGGGATTTTGAACATACTGCCTTTTCCTCTCTTTATAAGGATGATTAGTACTCTCTTTTCACGCTACCTTTTCTCCTTTGCGTTTCTTCTTCTAGGGTTCTTTCTATCCTTTCTCTCATGGATGGTCAACCAGGTGCGCTTCCTTCTGAAGTCGATTTCAAATTTCTTGGGGATACGTACGGTCTTTCCCCGATGGATTGCGTTGAGTTCCCGTTGCCTGGTTCGTCGATTCCCCCCCCCCCCTACCGAGTAAAGTGGGGTCTACCTGAAGACTCTTAATGCTAGTTTACGTCTTCCTCTTACGGACTTTCAAGAGGAGGTTCTATAGAAAGCTGGTTGCAGCGTTCAAAAGCTTACCCCCAACGCAATAAATAAGGTGGTGGCACTCGAGATCATTTGTCGTGCCAACAGCTTGCTCCCGAATTACTTCGTTTTCAAGTATTTCTTCAAGTTTTGCTGCACCGATGACAAGTGTACTTTCTCTGTCCGACGAGGAGGAAATACCTTAGTCCCTGATGGGAAGACCCCCAAAAACTGGAAAGACAAATGGTTGTGGGTCAACCAAGGCTTGGTTGGTAGCGTTCGGTACCATGCTAATACCTTTTCTGACGTTACTCCCAAGTTATTTCCATCACAATCAGGTCGTCGTCAATCTTTTGAAGAGTATCCAAGTCGCCCCTGAGGACTATTCCAAAGCGCTGCTTGTTGGTGTGCGGATGAGCCCTTCTTGGAGGCGATGGGGGAAGATGACAGTCTTTTTCTCTACTGTTGACGGTAAGTGTTTCTATTGTACATTCTCATTTTCTCCCCCCCCCCCCCCCCCCCTTTTTTTTTTTTGAAAGAGATTAACAAGTTAAAAATTTTGAACTTGGTTGCATGCTTTTCTGGTGTGTTGGTGTTTGTGTAGGCATCGAGTTTCTGAGCTTGAGAGAGATGTCAAGGGTTTAGAGCATAAATGCATGCTACTTGCTGTTGAAAAGACCGTTGTAGAAGAGGTTTGATCTGCCCTAGAGAGAAAAGTGGATTCCCTATCCTAGATAAACGAAGGATTGATGATCCAAAAGGAAAGTCTTGAGCGTGACGTTGTGAACCATGATAAGTTGGTTGCTACTATCCAGGCGGACGTCGAGGCTGCTCGGTGCGATCTGGATTATATGTTACGTGTGGGCGTCGTCTGAATCGTGGACAAGTTGATCGAGCATCCGGCACCGTGAGTCTCATTCGCCACGCTGCTTTTGTTGCTGGGGAGGAGTCTGGTCATAGCAACTTGAGGTCTGAAATGAGTTCTGGTTCCCACAATCCGAGTACTAGTGGCTCCTGGTCAGGCCCTGCTTTGAGTGTGAATGAAGCCCCTCTCGCTTTTGCGAGCATGGATCACACGTTTCTACTGAGTTTGGGAGACTTGGACATGCAGGGCATCTAAGAACTTTGTGCTTTTGGCAGTGCTAAGGAGACCCCTAAGGGTATGTTAGTTGATGGTGATGGTGGAAAAGACACTGGTGGTAATGTTGGTGTTAGTGTTGGTGACAACGGTGGTGATAATATTAGACAAGGACACGGGTGGCGGTGCCAACACTGATGTTGGAGGTCCGGGATCAGGAGATGATGCTGGTGGTGTTGATCCTGTCATTTCTTGAGGTACTCTGTACCGTGTGCTGCCCCTTTGGGGTTTAAAAAAAACTTTGAATCTTTATAACTTGTAGTTGTGTTGGTAAATGGTTTTGATGTGCTGGCCTAGGCCTTGCTTTTGCAGCGAACTATTATTATGTAATGGAAATGGCCTCTTATCTATTTGCTTTTTGCTCGATTTATTTAGTTTCTGTGGCGACTCATACACCTTATCAATTATTTCTTGTTACTACAATTGTGCAAACATGTTGTATGTCTAAACTCTCGTGGCCTGTTCTGAGCCTTGTGAGTGTACTGAGTGTTTTGAATTTAATACGCTAAGTATTGTGAACAGGGAATTTATCCCAATGCTCTAAGCATTTCTTCTTAACATGTTAAGTTGTGTAAATAGAAAACTTATCCCAATGCCCTAAGCATTTGGCTTAATACGCTAAGTTTTGCAAATGAAAAGCTTTCTTTTAATACGGTGAGTATCTTAAAGTTAATACACCGAGTATTATAAATGGGAAACTTGCTCTTAATACACTGAGTATTTCAAAGTTAATACATCGAGTATTGTAGAAAGGCAGCTTGTTTTAATACACTACAGTATAATTGATTGAACTTACTACGTTAACTAATGTGAGTAAGGTTGTTTGTCCGAGCGCCTTGAATCTTTGGCATTGGTTTCCTTCTTTGGGCGATCAACCCGGGAGGCATACTAAAAGTAGAACTTCCTTAAATTTCTCACATTCCAAGTTCTTGGGATCTGTCTCTTATCCATCATTTCTAATGTATAAGCCCCGTTGCGGCTGGCTTCGATGATCCTATATGGTCCTTCCCAAGCGAGACCTATCTTGCCCTGTGGTTTAGCCCGACTTGCCTCATTGTGCCTTAACACATAGTCTCCCACTTTAAAATCTTTCTCCTTAACCCTCTGGTTATAGTACTTTTCAACAGTGTGTTTGTAGGCAGCCTACCGGACGCTTGATTGTTCGCGACATTCCTCGAGGAGGTCGAGGTTCATCCTCAAATCTTGGGAATTGGTTTCCTCTTTGGAGTGAGCCGTTCTCTGTGACCCCACTATCAACTCTACTGGGAGCATTGCCTATACGCCATACGTTAGACTAAATGGAGTTTCTTGTGTGCCCGTACTCGGTGTTGTCCTGTATGACCATAGTATGGTTGGTAGTTCCTCGGCCTAATTTCCCTTAGCTTTTCTGATGCACTTTCTGATCCGATTTACGATCATTCTGTTGGACACTTCTGCCTGGCTATTCGCTTAGGGGTGTGCTACCGACGTAAACCGCTGCGTGATTCCCTTATCAGTGTTGCACCAAATTCTGAATGGGTTTTTAGCAAACTGTATCCCGTTGTCGCTAAGGAGTATCTTGGGAATTCCAAATATGGTCATAATGTTTTTCCACGTGAATTTGATTACTTGCCTCCCTGATATGCACACCAGTGGTTCGGCCTCTATCCATTTTGTGAGGTAGTCTACTGCGACTATTAGGTGTTTTACCTTGCCCGGGGCCTCTGGGAAAGGCCCTACAATGTCTATCCCCCATCGGTAAAATGGCAATGGACTGGAGATGTATGTCAGGGGTCTGAAGGGTTCCCCTAAACTGGGGAATACACTTCGCACTCCACACACTTCTTTGTTAACTCTCCTGTTTCCTGGTGTGTGGTCGGCCAATAGATACCCATGTAGAGTACCTTCCCTTCCAAAGCATGCGCTCCTTCATGTGTGCCTTCCTAGCCAACGTGTGCCTCCTGGAGTGCTTCCCTGCACTTATTCTTGTCTACACACTTTAGGAAAGGCGTTGTGAATCCCTTCCGATATAATTTTCCGTCCACAAGTGCATACTAGGGCGGTTTAACACGTATTCTCCTGGCTTCTTCGTGGCTGTCTGGTAAAATCCGGGCTGCAAGTATTCGATCAGTGGAGTCATCCATGTGCGCCTGTCCGTCGTCAAGGTGTTCACATGTCGCTCATCTATACTTCTTTCTTTGAGCACCTCCACTAGGACGTTTTTGGACAGGTGGTCGAAACATGTCGACGCCAGCTTGCTTAGGGCGTCTGTCCTTCTGTTCTCGCTTCTTGGTATCTGCTTGATGGTAAACTATTTTAAGGGTTTGACGAGCTGATGTACTATCTTGACATACTTTTCCATCCTTTTATGTTTTGTTTCGAAGCTTCCGTTATTTGGTCGGTGGCCAGTCTTGAGTCTGTCAGGGCCACCACTGCCTCCACGCCCATTTGATCGGCCAACCGCAGGCCTGCAAGCAAGGCCATGTACTCTGCTTTATTGTTGGAGGTATGGGAGTCAAAACGGAGGGAATATGTGACTTGTTCCCCCTCTAGGCTGGCCAGGATTAGGCTCGCTCCTGAGCCTTCCCTGCTAGACGCATCGTTCGTGTATAGAGTCCATCTACATATTTCCTTTGGTCGTTTCCCAGCCGCTGGTCTTCCTTCCTGGTTCATATCCTCCCATCCCCCAGGGATTTCGAGCAGGAAATCTGTGAGCGTCTACCCTTTAATGCTCGTTCATGGATGGTAGTTAATGTCGTGCTCGCCTACCTCGATTGCCCACTTTGCTAGTCGTCTGGATGTCTCTGGCTTGAGCAGTATTTGCTTGATTGGACACTTTGTTAACACTTCTATATGGTGCGCTTGGAAGTAGCGCCTCAAACGTCATGCAACGTAAATAAGTGCTAGCATAGTTTTTCGAGAGTGGGATAATTGAGCTCGGGGGCCTGCAATGCCCGACTAACGAAGTAAACCGGTGTTTGCCTTCCTTCTCTTTCCACTACCAAAACCGAGGAGATGGCTTCTGCTGAAGCTGAGAGGTACATTTGTAGTGTCTCTACTGGGATAGGACTAGCCAACATGGGTAATTTATGTAGGGCCTCTTTAATTTGCTGGAGTGTTGCTTCCGCTGCTACCGTCCATTGGAAGTTGATTTTCTCGATACAACCCTTGAGTGTGTGAAAAAGCGGCATAGCCTTCTCAGCCGATTTTGATATGAAACAACTTAGGGCCGTGAGCTTTCTATTTAGGCCTTGGGCGTCTCTGAGGGTGCTTGGTAATGGAGTCTCCATGAATTCACCCACGTTGGTTGGGCTAGGCTGTATTCCTTGTCTAGTGACATAGTATCCCATAAACCGCCCTTCATTTACTCTGAAGGTGCACTTGCCAGGGTTTAACTTCATCCTGACTTTTCTAACGTCTTGAAGGTTTCCTCTACATCCTCTATTAGTTTTCCTTCATCCAGGCTTTTGATAACCATGTCGTCAACATATACTTCGATATTCCTTCCGATCTGTTTAGCGAATACGGAATCGACTAGTCGCTGGAATGTTGTGCCTGCGTTTTTAGCCCGAGTGACATCTTGGTGTAGCAGGTAGATCAGTGGTTTGTGGAGAAGGTTGTCTTCTCTTCATCTTCTTTGCTCATTAAGATCTAATGATACCCTTTGTACGCATCCAAAAAACATTTAACTTGAACCTCTGCAACGATTCTACCCTATGATCGATTTCTAGCAGGGGATAAGAATCTTTGGGGCATGCCTTATTCAGATCAGAGTAGTCGACGCATGTGTGCCCCGAGCCATCACGCTTCTTTAGCATAACGGGATTGGCAATCCAGGATGGAAAGATCGCTTCCCTTAAGATCCCTGCTTTTGTTAGCTTGGCTACCTCGGTATTAATTGCTCTATTGCGGTCTCCCCCTTGAACCTTTTTTTCTACTTAACTTCCTTTGTGCCCGACTTGATCATCAGCTTGTGCTCTATAATTTCCCTTTCTACTCCTAGCATGTCAGTGGGAGCCCATGCGTACACATGTTTATATTGTTTTAAAAGGTTGATTAGCGCTCGTCAAGCTGGTTCAGGGAGGTTGCTGCCAATGCTGATCGACTGATCCGCGTATTCTTTGTGGATGATTTCTTTCCTATTTGTTGACTTGACCCGTGCCTTTTTTATTTCCTGTGCTATTTCTGCAAGTTGCATGACCTCGAAACATTGTAGTTCCTTTAGTGGGGTTGCGAGGATTGTGTCTGGCCCTTTGGCGGTGCTGAATTTTACGATCCCGTGCATTGTTGACAGAATTGCTCCAAGCTTGAGTAGAGCTGTCCTCCCCAGAATGATGTTATGCTCTACAGGGTGTCGTATTACTACGAAGTCAATTAGAGTTGTCTTCCTTTGTTGCTTTTCGTGGTTGGTCAGTGTGAGAGGCGGGTGGATTGTGCCTATGGGCCACAAGCTATGCCCTATAAAACCCACGAGCCTCCCTACGGTGGGCTTGAGATTCTCATTCCATCTGGGGAGGAGGCAGAATCAATGTTCGTAGATGATGTCCACCGAGCTGTCTGTGTCGATGTATAACCTATGGATTGTTAAGTTCTTAATAGACCCTTGGATTATGAGCAGGTTGTCTTCCTTACGGCCTTTGGGGCGAGGGGTCTCTCATTGAAAATTTGAGCCCTTTCACTATCGTGGTAAGGCTTTCTAGGTTGTCTTGTTCATCTTATGGCTCCCGATTAGCGCGTATCATGAGGATTTCCCTGGGTTGGGCATGCTCTTTTGGTACATCCTTGGCGTTTTCAACGTCAAATTTGGCACAGAGGCTCTGCGCTACCTCGATGAGGTTTCCTTTTAATTTCTTTCCCTCCATTTATCTCTTCAACACCGAACAATTAGTAGTGTCATGTGTTTTTCTCTTATGGTATTCGCGATACCGTCCCTTCGCTACTTTTGTTGGCTGCTTGTCTGCAACCAGATATATGTCTGGTCGTCGGCCACGCCTGTCATCCCTGGTGAATGGCTTGAAACTCTCCTGCAAGTATTTTCCTCACGTAAAATTCATGTTCCCGCCTTGTGCCTCTGCATGAGGCAGACCGTGTCACTTTGTGGGGGTGATCATGGCATTCAGGTATGCCTGTTTCGTCGCTTCCCCTTCCTCCTGTCTCAAATATCGTTCTACCTTCTCTTTCGGTTTGGCCCTTTTGAGGTTTTTTGCCGATAAGCTTTTGGGATAGAGGGCCCAAAAGGAGTCCCCATGTGAAGGCCCCTGCTATTAAGCCTTCTTCATGCCCCGGTACATCCAACGTGGCATTTGTGAACCTCATGAAATATTCTCTTACCATTTTCCCTTCTTTCTGTTTACAGCCGATAATGGAATGTGAGTCACATTTATACTTCTGTAGTTGCATGAAGGTTGTGAGGAATAGGTATTTCAATTGCCCAAAGTTGTATATGCTTCCTGGGCGGAGCGTTTTGAACCATGTTACAGTGTTTACGTCCAAATTTGTAGGAAAGTATGTGCACCAGAATCATTCGTCTAGCTTAATTGACATCATCGTCCATCTGTATGTATCGATGTGGCTGTCCAGGTCTATGGTTCCGTTGTAGTTTTTCAGATTGGGTAGTTTAGCTGTGTTTGGAATTTTGTAGTTTAGCAGTTCTTTGGCGAATGGAGATGTCACGCTACACGATAGACAATCTTGGTTTGGAATAAGCAGCATGCCTTGCAAATTGTATTGTTGGGTTACAGTATGTGGTTGCATAATTGAGCTATTATAGGGTGTATAATAACCAGGGTTTGGACCATATAACGCTTTTGCAGAAATGGTAATGTTAGCAGGTGGTTAGATGATGTGGGCTGGTTTTGGGTATGGGTGTTGTTCGGCGTAGCTTGTTGGTAATGGGAAATTACGGGAAGGAGGGGTGTACTCGCCAAAACGGCGATGTCAAGAAAACTAGTGTTTGGGGTGTCGTTGTTTGGGCCAACGGTGACATTGAGGGAGTTGCTTGCGCTTCCGTTGGTGTTTGGACTATCGGTTATGGGTGGAACGTTGGTTGGATTTCGGTCGTTTGATTTAGTGGTAGCATTGGTTGGATGGTTGTTTGTTGCTCTCTCCCCATTGGGTTAAACAACGGTGGTATCTGAGAGACTACCGGTTGCACTGCTACTAGTTGGCCTAGTGGCGGTATTTGAAGAAATGTGGGTTGTGGCATTGTCATCTGGATTGGCATCGACTATTAGGGTGGGATCAATGCTGCTACGTGGGTGTTTGCCATTGACAACGTAGGCGGCAGTTGAGACGTCCGCGTCGCGGTGATTGTTGTTAGGACAGTGACGGAGGAAAAGTGTCCCTCGCCGGCCGGTTGTTATTGCATATCTGGTGGTTCGACGGTTATCACCGACCACCTTCGTCTGATACATCTCTAGCGACCATTATGGGTGTATCTTCTAACGATGTCATTGATTGAATGGGACTGGTCGGTGTTCCACTAGTACATCCAGTGTCCCCAGATATCATTTTTGTCTGATGAATGATGTGCTTTTAGTTTTGTTTTTCTTCACACAATGAATGGCACCAAATGATGCGACCTTAGTCTCTGTTTGCTTGAACTCCGACAATGATTGCTTCACTGCTCCTACAAGGTCACAATGAAAAGAAGGCCATCAGTCATTTCTTGGGAGGAGCTCCCGGAAAGATGCTCCATTGGTCAAGTCATTTAGATATTCTAGGGTTTTAGTGTGTGTGTGTGTTACTTGAAGAAGAATACTTACTTGTTGGGGATGTGGGTATAGCCTTTTATATTAGGCACTCCTGATCGTCCGTACAGGACAGAATCGCCAAGGCCGACAGGATCAGGAGCAATAATTGAAGGATCATGATCCTTTGTCTGTTATAGCGTTGTGATTGGTTCGGGAAGTAATGCCCTAATCGTTTGTTTTGTCAATTTACTATAACATTTGTCTTGGAGCGGGAAGCGCCCTACGCGGGTGTGAGCCTTTCTACGTGAGCGCCCTCCTCTCAGGGGCACTGGCGGGCGCTGAGCTCCGCTGGGTTTGTCCTGCCAGGCGTGCCATGCCTTGAGGCATTCTGTCGTAGCTGAGTGCAACTCTTTGCATGCTTGCTAGGGCACGTTATCACTTGGAATTATCTCTTCGCGGAATGTTTACCTATAAAGTTCTTATAAGATATGATGTCCCCACGACTTTAAAATACATTGTGATAGGTAGGTATCCATACCATTAATATAGAAATCCTTAGTTCGCCAACTTGGTCGATGTGGGATGAAGGATCTCCATCCCCTTTCTCACCCTTTTACATGGCCGATGTCCCTGTCGAATGCATTGACCTATAAAGTTCTTATAAGATCTGTTGCCCTCATGACTTTAAAAGACGTTGTGATAGGTAGGTATCCACACATTTTATATATAAATGTGCATCCCCTTTCTCACCTTTCTATATGAATCGATGTCCCTATCGAATGTATCGAACTTGTACATGCATCTCTCTAATGCCATTTGTAACATCCCCCAAAGGCACGTTCCACAATATTGTGCGTGTTGGACATCCCGAAACCCAATTCCTTGATACCATTTGAAATTATAATAATTAAGATTAAATATTGGAAATATATACATTATCTTGGGTGTCATATGTGTGAGGAGTTATAAATTGCTATTCATTTATAGATTAAATTTTATAGATTAATATCATTATTAAAGTTTAGTGGGCCCTATAAAATTGAGTATAAATAATCGGTGATCCCCACTAAACAAAGACACACAAACAGTTTTTCTATATAATCAAGATCCCCGTCTTCTAAGTTTGGTTGAAGAATATTTAGGGTCTGTTTTGAGGAAGATCATCACACTTCAACTGTATTTCATAGTCATAGTTTTTTTTTTGCATCAAGAAAACAACACAATCATTGGATTAAAGTATGAATTTATTTTTATCTTGGTGTTTATGAATAAGGCTCGATCTATGGTTTATAGTATTTGTGTTAACATATTTGGCAAAACTAATCGATAGTTGGAGGTTGTAGCTTTTATTTGTGTCGAAGTGTTTGACATAAGTATTTTTTTTTATCTTTTAAAGATTTAAAATTGTAAAAAGAATCAAATGCTAAAAGCTTCCAAAATCTATATTTTTTTTAAATGACAAAATATATAAATTAGAAGAAAGCTAGCAAGAAGATAGTCAACCAAGTACATGAACAATAAAAAACATTACAAAATAGCAATCATAGGATTTTGTAGCCAACCAAACCAGTTAATCGAAACCTTAGAGCAATTATCACACCAAACGAAGCCCATGTGGCTATATTACTGTAACATCCATTTCCAGGTACTAAGTCTATCATTATTTTGTCAAGTTGAGAAATTGTTTTTCTTCGCATCACGACGTGGTAGGGTCCTGACCACGGCGCGGGACACATCATTAGGTGGCGGCGCAGTTAGGTCCTTACCGCGACGCAGTGGTGGCTGGGGTTTAAATCCTAGGTCTCGGTCATCAGGGTCTATTTAAAGGTTGTAACTTATAAGGTTTTGGGTCTCACCAGCCACCATCATCAGAGTAGAACCCTTTTTCAAAACAATAGCCTCTCTCTTATATTCTGGATTTGTTTCCATCCTCTTTGGTGTGACTTGAAGGTGGTTAAGGAGTTCTTGAGCTGAAGATGGTGTTTTCAAGTCTTTTCCAGTAATCTAGCAATCTCTGGACTCTTTTGTGCATATAAAGTTCTCACTTTTATGTTTCCTTTATATAAATCTTGTTAGTTCTTAAGCTTTTGGGCCATTTATCTCTTGGTTCTTGGAGTTGGAGTGACTCCGGGACTATAAACAAGTTGATGTTGTCTTATGAAACCTGGAGTGCAGGAAAGTTTAGTGATTGAGCTCATTCTAATCCATGAAATGTCTTAATGGATTTTTTAGTCCCTTAGTGAAGTTAAGGTTTTAGATCTAGGGTATTTGAGGTCAAGAAATGGATAAAGTTGAAAAATTTATTCATGCACGGCATAATTCGATCTAGATCTGAGATTTGAAGCTCTAGACTTAAGGGCTAAGAGCTTAATCCATCATGCTATTTTTGAGCATAACTGTGGTGCTATGGAGTGTGATTCCTTGCGAGTGTTTTGGAATTTAGTGACTGTGATGCGACCTGAGAGCTGGTCGCGACGTGATGGTCATTTACCGTTGACTGTTGACATTTGACCAGTTTGACTCTTTGTCAAACTAAGGGTTTTGAGTGATAGACTAAGGTTTGACTTTAATAAATGACTAGGTAGTTCGTAAGACTGGTTTTCACTCTTTTGCATGTAGTGGTGATTATCTGGTTACCTTTGTGGCGAGTTTTCTCACTATACTATATAATACATGTTTGTGTCCTTGTGTGCTAGAATGGGATTAGATTGTAGTATGTTGTTGGGCAGGTAGATTTTTAGACTGTTACATATGATGCTGAGTTGTCTATTTATTTGTTTTATGCATATTTTGACATATTTTATGATGGGATGAGGCGCTCAAACTTTGTACGAAAGGCCAAGATGCGGGTGTTAATACGATTCGAAAAAATATCCAAAAAAACGCAACGATGAATCACTTTTGCGATGATACAATAAAATTGTACGAGAAGTAAATCAAAAATTGATTTAGTAAAAAAGTGAATCATCGTTGTTATTTTAGGGGATTCTTTTGTTAATTTTATATCATCTAATGATTCATTTGGTTGGTTCACAAAAATGATGTATTTTTTACACTTCCTACAAAATATTTCCTTTTTATTATATATATATATATATATATATATATATATATATATATATATATATATATATATATATATATATATATATATATATATATATATATATATATATATATATATATATATATATATATATATATATATATATATATATATATATATATATATATATATATATATATATATATATATATATATATCAGTTCTTTTGAGATTCTAGATCTTGAGATTCATAATATAACTCTCCTACTAGTGGTGGCGGTAGGGTGGGTTGGTAGCATATGTGGTAATGGTGGTGGTGACGGCATTGGATGATTTAATGTGTAGCATGGGCTACCACTCAAATTTCCCCGTTAAATGTAAATTTTGTGAAAATTTGTCAAAAATCCATTGGAAACCCATCACAAATCTATCATGGATCTGTTTGCAATCCATCGCAAATTCTGATAATTGTGAATTTAGTATAAATTCGACGGTTTAGTGATGATTTAGTGACGTAAATAGCTTTTGGAAATGAGTTTTTTCTTTATGGGTCATGCACTGGATGGCGGTGGTGGTTGTAAAAAGAACGGACGACGCTGCATAATTATTTATGAATATATGTCTTTCGTTGCGTCAATATGTTGGAGCAACAGAGCGACAGATAACAAATATGTGGCTGAGATTCAATCTCAAAATCTCTATATTATTCATAATCTCATAGGATCTTATTTCTCTCTCTCTCTATATATATATATATATATATTCAAAATCTTTTGTGAACCTATATTTCAACCGAACCCTGTGAATTTTTTTGTTTGATTTTTTTTCTTTCAAAAATGACTTGAGGCATTAAGTCAGCCATATATAAGTGCATTCGTAAACAAATCTCAAATAAAATATGCACATATGAAAGGTGCATATACGCACAAATGTTGGAATATATATATATATATATATATATATATATATATATATATGCACATTTCGTATATGCATTTTTTTTTTGAGAATGGATTTCTTTATGACCGAGTTAATGACTTAAATCACTTAAAAAAAACATATGAAATTTTTTTTTCACAATTTGAGTGAAACTAATCGTTTGTAGAATTTGATAGTTTATTTTATTTCCTTTTTATAGTTTATTTTAGAATTTTTAGCTCTTTTTATTAGTTTGGCATTGTATATTCTTTATTTTGCAGGGTTATAACACCACCCTTTCCTTCCCGGTTAGCCCCCTCAAAGAAAAAGAAGGAAGATAAGGAGTTTCTTGAGACTTTCCAGAAGGTCCAAATCAACATTTCACTATTATATGCCATAAAGCAAATTCCAAGCTATGCCAAATTTATTAAAGATTTATGCACTAACAAGAGGAAATTCAAGGCGAATGAATAGATTCAAGTCTATGCAAATGTGTCTGCGATTATCCAAAAGAAGTTACCTTCTAAATGCAAGGATCTAGGAATGTTTGCTATCCCCTAAGATATTAGAGATTTGCATGTTGAAAGTGCTATGTTAGATCTTGGGGACCTAATATCCACAATATCCTTTCCATAAAACTCCATATCCATAAACATATTATACCCCTCCAAATTACGAACAAACTCAACAATAAGGTCAATCGAGTGGTAACCATCAAATGAGTCTTCAAGAACTTGTTACTTCTTATGCTCAAAGCCAAACTCAATTTCAACAAGAGATAATGAACACCTTCTCCAACATTCAAGCACAAATTTGAGACTTAGCCACCACTCTCAACAAGATCGAATAAAGGGGTAAACTTCCATCTCAAACCAAGAAGAATCCCAATGTGAGTGCAATATACTTGAAAATGGGGAAAACCCTTAGAGAAAGAAAACCCAAGAGAGTTTCAAGAGAAGAAGAAAATGAGGTTATTGTTGTTGAATCTTCGAAGGTGGTAGTTCTTCCAAAGGAACTGGATGTTCTAAACATTGAGCAACGTGAATCTTTCAACAATACCATCAAGCCATTGGTCATACCACCACCCTACCTTCCCAGTTATCCCCTCAAAGAAAAAGAAGGAAGATAAGGAGTTTCTTGAAACTTTTGGCAAGATCCAAATAAACATTCCACTATTAGATGTCATAAAGCAAATTCCAAGCTATTCCAAATTTCTCATAGATTTGTGCACCAAAAAGAGGAAATTCAAGGCAAACAAAAAGATTCAATTCTATGCAAATGTGTCCATGATTATCCAAAAGAAGTTACCTCCCAAATGCAAGGATCTAGGAATGTTTTTTACCCCTTGCACTATTGGTTATTTGCATGTTGAAAGTGCAATGTTAGATCTTGTGGCCTCAATCAATGTCATGCCATATTTGATTTTTCAATCTCTAAAATATTGGATCTTTGGAAGAAACTAGAGTAATCATTCAATTAACGGATAAATCAAGTGTTTTTTCAATAGGAGGGTTGGAAGATGTACTAGTGCAAGTTATTCAACTAGTATTTCCTGCGTACTTCGACCTTGAAGAAAAGACTCCTTCCAAGTCATCTATGATCCTCCTTGGAAGACCTTTCATTAATACCTTTCACACAATCATTGATGTCCATAATAGGAAGATCACCATAGAGTTTGATGGAGAAACCATTCACTTCAACATCTTTGAAGCAATGAGGTACCCTAGAAAATTTCTTCATTGTATCGGGTTGATGTGATTGAGCCAATAACCTAAGAAATATTTGATTTATCACACGGGGATATTTTGAAGAAGGTACTAAACATGATCCTTGATTGTGAGAGTCTGAATAAAACATTGGAAATCTATACATTGGACTCCGAAGTTGAAGAGATTGTGAAGACTTTAGAAGTTAACAAGTCAAAAAAGTAAGATGTCTTTCAAGTTTCCTTATCTCATTCTCCAATCAATATTCCTCTTTCCATAATCCAACCACCCACACTTGAATTGAAATCCTTACCTAGCCACTTGAAGTATGCTTATCTTAGTAAGGACGAAACTCTTCTGGTGATCATCTCCTCTTAATTGAAAAATTTTGAAAAAGATCAACAGTTGAAGTTTTAAGTGATCCCAAAGAGACCATGGGGTGAACTATATCAGATATAAAGGGGATTAGCTCTAATGTATGAACACACAAGATTCTTATGGAAGAGGATTGCAAGCCTAGGAGAGAGTCTCAAAGAAGACTGAATCCTCCATTGATGGAAGTGTTCAAGAAAATGATAATTAAAAGGTTTAAAAGGTGCAAAGATAATAAAAAGGTATTTCATGACAAGCACATAACCCAAAAGCACTCTGTTTCGGGTCAAAAAGTTCTTTATGATTCGCGTTTAAAGTTATTCCCAGAAAAATTGCGATCTCGATGGCACGAACCTTTCATTGTTTTAAAAGTGTTTGATCATGGTGCGATTGAAATCAAGAGTTTGGAAACAAATCAAATCTTCAAAGTGAATGAACACTGTTTGAAACCATTTTGTCAAGTCTTTGACACTGGATCATTCGACAATGTAACATTGGAAACTCCGATTTATGAAGGTTGAAGGAAGCGGGACTATGTCTTTGCAAAGACGTTAAATAAATGCATTGTGAATAAATAATCTCCGCTTGAAGTCTGGATGTGTCTAGGCTTGAAGTTCGTAAAAAATAAGCATCTTGAGTTCTAGCAATGATTTTGGTGAAATATGGAAAAAACTGGAGTTTGTGGAGAGAAAAATTGCAAAAAGTGTCAAAAATCTACAATTTACGCGGCCAGGGTCCTTACCTACGCAAAGTTGTGCGACCCACAGCTCACCCCCACAAATCTGAGCTCAAATGATCTAAATCATGGTGCTTTCTGTTGTCCGCGTGTGGCCGATTTCTCACTCGTTCAAGTTTTGCGAGGCCAAAACTCCCACCCTCTCAGATCCATACGCGGTTGCCTCCTACCTGGGCAGATGTTTGCACCACCAACTGCCACCCTCGTAACCGATTGCACGACTGACTTCCACCCTCATAGATTGTTGCGTAGCCAAGACCAGATCATTCCCCTTCTTTGTGAGACCAATGCTGCTAATTCTTTGTTTGCACGACCCAACCATCACCCGCACAAATTTTGTGACACTTCCCCCTTCACCCGTTTAAATCTGCCATTTCATAAGAAAATTTCAAGGCATTGCATCTGCTTACTTTGTACGATCAAGCTTTCACTCGAGTGTATTTTGGCGGCCAAGAACTCCACCCACACATCATTGTGCGACCTATGTGTTGCTTCTTTACCGTCCTCACGGGTTTCCACCACCTTAATACTGGTATGATCCTTCCTTAATCTCATCCTAAGCATTGAGGACAATGCTTCATTTTAAGCTTGCGGTGAGGTATTCTTATCTTTTATTTTGTTTGCATCTAGGTTTTATATAGTTGCATTTAGAGAAATATTTTAAAAATTGGTTTGAACCGGCAGGTTGAACCGGTTGGAGGGAACCGGTGAAGGAAGCGGTTCAACTATCACCGATCTTATGCCTATTTCTAAACCGGAAAGAACCGGCCAGTTTGTACAAAAAAAAACCCGGTTGAAACGATTATAATAAACCAGTTCAATCGGTTAAATTGATTAAAACACATGGACAAGAACCGTTTTGCATAATAAACATTTGAGATCTATTTTACATCTATTTAGATTTCTTTAAATAAAAACATATGGTAAATGTTATGAAATTTTTGATGCATTTATATTCAACAAAAATTATATTTCGTTTTGGTATTATATTTTCTTTTCTTTTTGATGTATCCGGATTAATGTAAAACTTATGGTTATGTGTTATTTTAATGTATTTTAATTAATCTACAACTTATTTTTATGTGTATTTTTAATGTTAGAACATATAGACGTCAAACTCTTGATTTATATATGTATGTATGTATGTGTAAGAAAATAAGAAAAACATATGAAAATTATAGAAACTGGTTTACCCAGCGGTCGAACCAGTTAAATCGGTTGAACCAAAAACCGGTCACCATACCGGTTCAACTAAAAAACAGGGTTTTAAAACATTGATTTAGAGTAAGTCATCTATGATGTTAATAACATTGTATAAAAAATTCAAAAATATTGCATATTTTGTTTCTTTCTTTTCAAATTTTCATACTTTTTAGATGCATTCTAGTTTAAGTTCATGCATTTTTGTTTTCTCTTTTCTTTTCATCCCTACATGTATCAGAGCTCCGAGGCATAAGTATTGAATCATAGATTGGTCACGGGCGTTGATACAGAATTTATTGTATTGGACAAATGGGACACGCTGTGAGCCTCACATACCACTTTGAGACCGCTTCTGTGTAGCACCTGGTTCTTCGTATGTATTTTAATCTAAGTATTTTTGCATTTTTAGCTGGAACTCGGCGAGTTGCAGGCCTGACTCGCTGAGTAGAGGCGAGATATCGAGCACATTCGAGTTGGCGACTCGATGAGTCCATATCCTGGACTCGGCGAGTACGCCTATCTGGATGAAACCCTAACTTCAAGGGTTTGCACCCTATTTAAACCTCCTTATGCGCCCCAAGCTCGCCCCTTCACTCTCAGAGCATCCTTTAACAAACCCTAACCCTCCCCTTTGTGATTTGAGTGTTTGTGTGCTTTTCCTTGAAGTTTGAAGAAGAGAAGGAAGAAAGGACCAAGCAGAAGGAGAAGACCAAGGATCTAGAACTCAATCCAGAGTCCATTGAGGTATATTTCGAATCTTTTCTATTGCCATGATGATTTTCTTTTAGAAAACCCCATTTAAGCCATCTATATCTATTTCCTAGCTTGATTGTAATATAGAGATCATATTGAGTGGAATGGCCTTTGAATCTAGCTAGGTTTGAACCTCAAGAGCCCAGATCTACTACCTTTATGGAGCCATATTGCATGAAATCCCTATATCTACTCTTTTAGTGTGTTTTGAGCCCTAAATTCGTCATTGGCGTTTATCTACACGTAAAGTTGGAAACTTTACGCGTTAATCGATCCCTAAGAACCCAGATCTATGGATGGGATGCACTGGGTTCAAGCAGAATCGAGTATATAGTGATTGCATGCATGCGACCCGCCGATTCGTTCTTCGGACTCGGCGAGTCGAGTCACGAGTCCCCGATTTTCCCCTTTTGAGTTATGCCGAGTGGGATCAATGAGCTATAAGCGGACTCAGTGAGTCGGAAGCCAGACTCAGTAATGGAGGGACTCGGCGAGTCCAAGGCAATCTTCTTGCCTTAAGAACAGACTCGACGAGTTGTTCATACAACTCGGCGAGTCACAGACTAGAGTGTTCATCGGATGAGGATGAACTCGACGAGTTGTTCATATAACTCGGCGAGTCGAATGAAGGACTATTGGATATCTGTATCGAAGGAGAACTCGTCGAGTAAATGCCTAACTCGACGAGTAGGGACGGGAGTGAGGTCAATCGAATGGACAGGGACTCGACGAGTTAGCAAGCTAACTCGGTGAGTCGGGTCAACTGGAAGTTGACCTTGACTTTGACTTTTGACTTTGTTAGGGGTAAAATGGTCATTTTACCCTAAGGACAGTTAGCAGTGTTTGATTGAGTGTTTCGTGGGAATTGCAGCCGAAGGATTTCTGGAGCAGCAGCAACAGACAGACAGTTCCCGCGCAGATCAGCAGCTACTTCGAGGTGAGTTACCTTCCAGTAGCGGTGGGTCTACGGCTACAACGCCGGTCCACCAGTAGGAGTTGTGTGTTGATGGTTTTCTTTGTGATATCATCTAGTTTTGCTACTACCTAATATGTTATATGCTAGCTTGATGTGTTATAGTAGTAGAGTTCGGTTGTTAGGACCGAAGGGTAGTCAGACACCCTAGATACGTCTGACAGTATGTGATGTCATGATTATATGCTAGCGTGTTCTGAGATATGTGTTAGGGGTAGTAGGAGGGGAACAGTCCCCGAGTTCGGTTGTTAGGACCGAAGGGTAGTCAGGCACCCCAGATATGTATGATAGTATGTTATGATATGATATGTGATAGTAGTAATGGTAGGGGTGAAATAGTCCCTGGGGTTCGGTTGTTAGGACTGAAGGGTGGTCGGCACCCCAGAATGGCCGCACGGGTAGGTCGGCACCCCTGAATGGTCGTACCGGGTAGGTCGGGCACCCCAGAAATGCCTGACGAGTATGGTATATTATATGATTGTGATGTATGTTATATGATTGTATGGTATGTGGCATTTTGGGGGAAACTCACTAAGCATCGTGCTTACATTTTTCAGTTTGGTTTCAGGTACCTCTTCATCAAAGGGGAAGGAGCTGGCGCGGTAGCGATACATCAAACACATACACTGTTTTCCGCCATACAAGATTGTTCTGGGATTTGCACTCTGATATTTAGTTGATTTCGTATTTTGGTTTTCAAACATGATTTATGATTGTGGAAGGATTTGATCAGACAATGTTTTATTTACAAATGCCTTTCAACGTATTGATTTAAAAATGAAATTTTTGGATATGAAAATTGGACTGTTACAAGTTGGTATTAGAACCCTGGTTTGAAGGATTCGGACGCACCTTCAGGGGTGTAATCAAATATTCCTAACTACTCTATCATAACTTTCTAAGCTCAAATCTAATCTTCGAATCCATGCGATCGAGATCTATTTTTTTTCGTGATTAGATTCATCTTGCTCTTTCATCAAGCTTCCTCTCTTTTCATTGATCCTGCAAAACATTCAAATGCAATCTTATCACATTAAGAATCAACGAATAGGAACTTAATTGAGTTAGATAGTGGATTATTACCTGAAGCATAGTCATACTCTTTGACACTCCCATCTTCTAGACTCTTCAGGCTCTTAGTGCAGACTTGTATCCAACGCCCTTTCTCTTGGCAGCAAACGCAGGTCGGTTCTCCTAGAACGTCCTCGGAAGCATGGTTGGTTGACTTTCCCAAAAAATACGCTCCATTGCTTTGCCAAATCATTTCTGATTCAGCAGCACTGAGCATGTAAGTTAGGTTAATGAGGTTTTCGTCATGGTCCATCATATAATACTTTCTTTTGAACTCATTATATGATTCAGGAAGTGACTGCAGAACCCAGTTCACAGCCAACTTATCCAGGAATGACACACCCAACGTTTTCAACCTATCAATATGCGATTTCATTCCTAGAATGTAGGCACATACGGGTTCACCATCTTCATGTTTTATTTCCAATAGGGCTTTAGTGACATTGAACCTTTCAATTTTTCGATCTTGTGGGTTAGGGAGAACAACGGGAGGAGGAGGAGGAAGTGAATCATGATTTCTTGTTCCTCGATCGAATCGTGGAATATCATCTTCATGTGGAATGCTTGTTCCACGGGATTTGGGAAGACCATAGTTGTCGTACTTTGACATCTACAAAACGGGAGAAAACAAATTCAAGTTAGTTGATTTATTGAGTCCTTAGTAAATCACCCAAATGATATACTAAGGCTAGGACCCAACACAATACGCTACAACCTAGAAAAGGGATGCCGTAATCTAGCTGCAGAATATTTGAAGGTAAGTGAATGACGATTCACTAAATTCCACCATAAAAAACGAAAAAGAAATTTAAGTTCTAAATCTATGAAAACTCCTAGATCCTTTGAGATTCATTGAACATTTCAATGGCATGTTTAAATATCGATATGCCCCTCTAGTTTGTGACTGGGATGTCGAGGATCACAAAGCGGGTGTGAATAACCATGCAAACTTACATGGTGCCCTCACATGTTACGGTCACCTATTCGATGTGCCGGTGAATCACACACGCTCCACCGAACTATGACAAACATTGAGTCACCCTTTGCTACCTTTTCTTAGAACCATTTAGTGTGCCGGTAAACCACACACGCTCCACTAACGTCTTCGCAAGGGCACAAAGTGTAATTTCATGGAATTGCATCAATTCATTTTTGCCTAAAGTAACTAAGATTGGGAAATTGTAATAACATTTAGTTACTTTTATACTTCATTATACTTATAATGGAAGGTTTTGTCCTGACCTACCCGTTCGGCTAACGACCCTCCACTAGTCAAGAGTGCGGTGGGTAAGAATGGATACCCATTCAATCGCCATTTTATAGGTAGTTTCCTTAAACACCCCTTATAGACCAGCTTCGTGAATGAGGCCTACTAACGGTAAGACTGACTTTTACTCATACATATATATAATGTTAGACTTTTAATGTTATATATAGTATATGGTGTATTTTACACTTTTAAAATACTATGTGGTCAAATTTAACAATTATACTTTTAATTCAATTAAAATTGTAAACCAAAACTTTATGAATTTATTAAATCTCTTTTAATTATACATCTTAATTAATTAATAAAACCATAAGGGTGTGATTTGAACTTTTCAAAACAATACTAGGGTCTTAGAATTTATCATTTCTAAATTAAATTTTTAATCAACTTTTAAATTCCAAAAACTAGAGGGAAAGTTTTGAAACATTTCAAAACATTAGGGTTTTAACTATTTAAATTTCAAAACCAAAACTTTTAAGTTCTAATTTAAACTATAAAACTTACATGGGCATAATTGAAACTTTTTCATAACACAAGGATCAAATAACAAATAATATAAATTAAACAATTAATCTTATCATTATCTATATTTCACCTAATTTCAATTTCTTGCAAAATAAGTTACCCAATTAATACAAATAATCAACTTTAATCATATTAAGAAGTTATTATCTAGTCAATTGGTAATTATCTTTTGTTTAGTCAATGATATACTCATAATTATGTTTAAAATCGGATTTTAATGATCTAGAACAGATAAAACAAGTATCCATGAGTAAAACAGCAAGAAATCCCGAAATTAGCTCCATCTGACGCTCGAACTCGCCGAGTACCACACTGTACTCGCCGAGTACACTGTGGTACTCGCCGAGTTCATCAAGCAGGGAGCTCAAAACTCGATTTTGCAACTTGAACAAACATACAAGGCATCAATACAATAGAAACCAATCAAGGCTCTTATACCACTGATGGGTTTTGACCATAAGAACATCCTATGTGCTCGTACAAACCCTAATGCTTGATCTAGGTTTCTCTATTGTACATGCAATTCATCGAAGACTATAAACCCTAGATCTAGTGCATAATTATCAATATAACATATGAATTAGGGTTTAGATCATACGTTGATTGTTATGTAGCAATAATAATCTCAAATCCTCCTTGTATTGACTTTAGAAAGCTTAGAGTCACACATGTCACTCCTCTAATGGTTCACAAATACCAAGAGCAAGAGAATTAAGAGGAAAAGAGAAGGAGGCTGCCCAAAACGTGTGGAAACCTTAGAGAACAAGTTCACCACGTTTTTGGGGCATAAGGGTTCTTTAAATAGTGAGGCTATTAGGGTTATCAAACAAGGAAACCCTAATTTGGATGCTTAAGCCCTAAGCAACCCATGGACTCCTTCCTTAAAGGCCCTAGGACGATTTCTAATGGGTTTCCCCATAGAATTCGTCCACCCCTTTAATATGGAGTCTATTAGCTCAATATTCAACTATCATACAATTGACAGTTCAAGTCCCTTAAGTTTAATTAATGTCTTGTAGCCACAAACTTAATTCTTATTAATTATTGACTAATATTAATTAAATAATATGATTTCTCCTTGAATATATTATTCTCATTATATATTAATAAATCAGATTTAATCCTTTCTCTCCATAATTCATCCTATCAAGTTGCTTTGGTGAAGGCAACCCAAAAGGACCATGCACCATCGGGTCAAGTACATACCAAAATATTTATGGACTTAGACACTAATCCAACAAGAAAATCTACAAACAAGAAGGCAACTCGTCAAGTTCAAGGGTAAGAACTCGACGAGTAGGAACGTCGTCAAACGTGTTTTTTTAGAATACCAACTCGACAAGTCGGAGGGGACCAACTCGACGATTTGGATTGGGTTTGTGAAACCCTAAAATCAGGGCTTTGCACCCTATTTGAACACCTTAACCTCCAAAGGCTGGACTCATTTACAGCCTCCAAGTCCCAAACCCTAGCCACGAAACCCTAATCCACTTGTGAGAGTTTTTGAGCCATTTTGTGCATTCTTGGTGATTCTTGAAGAAGAAGTCACTTGAAGAAGGAGCAAGGAAGAGTTGAAGAAGAGTATATCCAGAAGTTTAGCTTCATTTCTGGTTCATTGGAGGTATAAAGCTCTTATCTTGTCGATAATATGCTTAGATCTCTTTATATTCACGTTTATGGGATTTTTGGTCCAAGAAGCTTGATCTTTAGGATATGGATGTCCCAAGTTAGTACACCATCAGATCTAGGACCTTGAAGGGCTCTCATGGAATAAAGGTGCAAACTTTATGACCATTGAAGCTCCATGCAAGCTATAGGATGTCTTTTTGGCCTTTAAGCTCCAAAAGGCCATGCATGGAAGGAAAGGTGGAAGCTTTACATGTTCATGAAGTGTATAAGGTCCAGATCTCAACATGTATGCTTTAGCTTGGAGTATTGAAGGCTTATGGACCAAGATCTAGGTCCTAAAGAATTAGGGTTTGAGCTAAACCCATAAAGGAAGGGTATTAATGGGTAAACTTGGAAACTTTACCCTCAAAAGGACATTTGCAGTATGTATGAGAAGTATGAAGCTTGGTTCCCGACGAGTAGGGACTTAATCCATTAAGATGGCCCAAACAGACTAAGGAACTAGTCGAGTCCATAGAGGAACTCGACGAGTTGAGTCGATTTGTCCCGATTCTGTACAAGGTAGAACTCGATGAGTCTGACGAGGGACGAGTTGACTCAATTTGTCACGACTACGAGTAGTAAGGGAACACAGTGATTCGGGGGGATGACTCGATGAGTTGAGTCAACTCAGGGTGTTGACTTTGACTTTGACTGGGCGTTGACTTTGACCAAGTTTGTCCCGTGAAGGGGTCTTGAGAAAGGAATAATATCTAAGGGACTATGGGATTTTGACTAAGTATTATGTTGGTAATGATAGCTCGGGAAGTCGAGAGATCAGCCGTTCGGGGATCTGCCAGCTAGCAGTGAGAGGTTTATTTGCAGGATTCTGCATTTAGCTTGTGAGGTGAGTTTTCGCCCAGTAGGAACGGGTAAAAGGCACTAATGCCGATCTGTTTATGTATGTTAACGTATGCCATACTTAGGTTCGATGTCGGGGTTAGCATGATGTAGACTATATGTTTCGGAATTTGGTTCGATGACAGGGAAAGCCCAAGGAATGTTTGTATGCTTGATGTCTTCGTGATTCTTACATGTGTTTGTTTATGTATGTTAGTATGTTTCGGACTAAGGTCCGATGCCGGGGCAGGCTCGAGGAATGTTTATATGCTTCCAGATTTTGATCCGATGCGAGGCAGGCCCAATGAAGGTTTATATGTATGTTTTCGAACTACAGTTTGATGTCGCGTGGTACCTGATGAAGGAATGCATGTTTACTTATACTTGTTGTCTTTGTGATACTTGTATGTTCCTGGTAGGGGGTTGGAACCCGAGCGGGGCTTGATTCTAGGCGGGGTCTGATGTCGGACTCTATCCAATGTCGGGCGGGACCCGAGGAAGGGACGGGGGTCCAATTTATGTGATTGTATGATTATGTGTATCGTATGTGGTAGCTTGGGGAGACTCACTAAGCTTCGTGCTTACATTTTTTAGTTTTGGTTTCATGTACTTCTAGTAGCAAGGGGAAGAGCTCGGGATGACTGCAGTGCACACACACATACCATTTATTCAGCCTGAGATGTTTTTACTCTGATATAGTTGACAGATGTTTATGATGTTTTGAGAATAACGAATTATGACTTTATGTAATGTTTTGATAACTATTTTTTATTAATAATTTAAAATGAAATTTTTGGATCGTATTTTTGGGATGTTTCAACGGATCCATCAAAGAAGATTTGGGTTTAAAATGTTGAAGACTTGGATGAAGTGGGCTTATGAAGATGGGTCTTGGATATTTATTTTGGTCTTGGACTATCCATATTTGAAGCTTGAAGATGATCGACGAAATGTGAATCATGTGAGGTGTGGAGGGGAGCAAATGAATCTTGAGTAGTGGGGTGGAATAGTAGAGAAAAGAGAGTCGATAACATTTTAGCCACACTTGCAAGGGTGAAGTCTTAGTCGCACAACACTTGTGAAGGTACCCGTGCAACTGCACAATTTAGGGCATTTTGGTCATTTTGCTCAAGATTTACTTTGGGGGTTAGGTCGATCAACATATACTTTGATTTTCCACCATAAGAGGGCATTGGAGGCGATTTTTGAGAACTTGATAGACATTCTTCTCATTTATCTAAGTAATTGTTAGTTTCTTGATGCAAAACACCTTTGTGCTTGTTATCTTGTTGCCATGAGTGGCTAGTTTCTTTATTTTGGTTAACTTTTGCTAAAACCATTAGATATTTGTGGGTTTTTAAGGATTCATGCTTGATTGTCATTTATCTTATGTTTATGATTCTAGTTCATATTTCTTACGCTTATTTAATACTTTGATCATGAGCTTGGTACTTGAATGAGCAATTGTTGGTTTATTTCTTTGGTTTAGCATTTAATCATTGATTTTACTTAGAATAAGGGCTTTATGATGGAAGAAATCATCTCTAGCATATGGATCATAACTCCTTTATGGATGTGTAAGCATTGACATCATCTAGCAATTAGGGATTCCTTAATTCTTAAGGCTAATCAACTTTCTTGAGTTCAATTGCTTCAATTGAATCCTTGATTTTGATTAAGAATGTGTGTTGTGGGATTTCTCAACCTCCATACTACCTATGAGGAATCTTGGCAAATCATGCTTCATTATTGCTATAACCAATTTGGGATGAATGATAAGCTTCATATTGAATCCTAATGATAAACACACAAATGTTCATTATGTTGCATTGCCTTGGTTGACCAATTATCTCCAATATTTGAGCATCTCACCATCTTGCTTAATTACAAGCTTTTTGGTTATTCAAGTCTTTTAGTTTTCAAACCATCACAACCCCCCTTTCCTTTAGTTTAATTGTAGTTAGTTAGTTTTATTACACTAGTTTTATTGGATTGCATTGGTGATTGAATATAACCATTTCCCCGAGGATCCATACCCCTTTTTAACATTATATGACATTTTATTCGAAAAAAAGAGTGTAATTTTCTTGGTGGACTTGACATCCCACCAGTTGGTGACCACTCAAGAGGGATAGAAGGATTAATTCATGGTTTGAGTCCCAATGAGACATGCAAAAGCATAAAGTTTGCAACTTTATGGCTTAAGACAATTTTATGAGCTTGGACTTAAGTTTTAGACATTAAAGCTTAATGAGTTAAGACTTTAGAGCATTTTTTGGGCTGACTAACCAATACGTCGGGCATACTCTTGAGTACGCCATGCGTACTAGGCCAGTACCCTGATTCCAGATCATCAATATACGTCGGGAGTACCAGCCATGTAAACCACGTGTACGCAGTATATGGGCTTAAGAGATTTTTGGGTTTGAGTTTTGTTGGGCTTTTTAACTTGTTTAGATTTAGGCCTTAGGCCTACCTGTAATAGCAGGGTATTTATGGGCTTTAGGCCTTTATAGGAGCTCTTGGGGTATATTGGGCCTTAGGGCCTTGTAGTTGGGCTTAGAATGCCTTTTGGGGCTATTTTGGATTTGGGTGTTGGAAGGGGAGGCCTAATGAGGCAATCTTAAAGAAAACATTTTGCTTTAAGTCAAGAATTTGGGTTTGAACTCTCAGGCTAGACTATTGACCTAATTTCTTATTAGGGTTTTATACTTGTGAATTAGGTAGGGGATTTTGTGAGTCAGCCGCTCGATTATGATTTGATACCTTGAGTCTGAGGTGAGTTCCTTCACTATATCTGTGGGTTAAAGGCACCAATGCCGGCCCACTAATTTTTCTCTTGTAGTATGATGATCGTCTTCGTAATAATTGTCTATTATGCCTGTAATTGTTTGATGTCTCTGTGATTCTTTTGTTATGATATTATATGGTAGTGGTAGGGGTGAAATAGACCCAGTATCCGGTTGAAATAGACCGAAGGGGATTGCAATCACCCATATATGCTTAATTGTATCTGGTTGAGATAGATCGAAGGGGATTGAAAGCACCCATATATGGTTGACTATATCCGGTTGAAATAGACCGAAGGGGACTGCAAGCACCCAAATATGCTTGACTGTATGTTTCTATGATATGGGGTATCTTGGTGGGACTCACTAAGAGTTGTGCTTATGGTTTTCAGTTTATGTTTCAAGTACTTCCAACTCGAACGCGAAGGGTCTGGCCTGATTGCACTGTATCTACCTATGATTTTCTACATTATGCGATTTTGAGAAATATACTATAATAAAACGTTGTTATGATAGTCTTTTGACTATTTTGATTTGTTTATCGTATGTTTTGAATGAAATTTAAAAACCAAATTTTATCTGTACTTTTTGGATGTTACAAGTTAGTATTAGAGACTTAGTTTGAGGGATTCAGGCATACTCCTAGGTGTGTCTGAACTCAAATCGAGGATCTGGTAGATTTTCCATAAAAAGAAACATTTAATTAAGGGATTTTAATAAAAGAGAAGGGGGTGTGATGCGTGCAATCAACGGAGCTCAAGTAAGTCTTACCAAAATATCCATAAATGTTATATGTTTGTGCTATGATATGATAATTGCATGCTAGATTAGGGGCTAAGGATCTGCTCATGATTGCATGATCAAATGCAAGGAGAGATGCCTTTATGTGCCTATTTGTATGAGCTTATAGATTCACATGCTAGTATCAGATCAGTTACTTGATAAGATGGTTTGTATATGTTAAGTTCGGATTTGAATTGCTTAATGCTCGAATGTTGCACTCTTTGTGCTTTTGTTGGTACCAACTAACTAGTAGGTGAATGTGTTGGTTACAAATTATTGAGATTGGATAGTTTAGAATGATATGTTTAACTCTAGTGCACATCGTCATTTGAAGAATTATCTAGTACTGATAGTATGTAATGGTGTTAATGTAGTAGTTAGATGGTGTTAGTGGAAGTTCCTTGTACAGCTGGTAGCAGAGAGGGGTGAGGAAGGGAATCCTACAAAATTCATGAGAGATGAATTGGTGTGTAGGATGCCATATAGTATGAGGAGTGTACTAGTTAGGAAGAGGCGACTTGGAGGAGTCGAGGTAGTCCTTTAGGAGGGTATAAATAGGTGTGGAATGTAGTATTGGCCCCGTACTACTGGAAGAACAAGATTTATACCCAAGACCAAGAAGATTACGATGAATCTAGGGAGCTCGAGAGTGTGAACCTTCTTGTGTGTTTACTAATTACTTATGTGGTTATGTTTCGGTATGGTGATGATACGTCATGCAGCAAGGGGTTCAGGATCTAGATCTGGTTTAGGCACGAGCACCGAACCAATTGATGAGAGGCTATGCGAGTTCATTGCATCAGAGGTTACTAGAGGCATCCTTGATGCGACCCCAGTGATGTTCGGGTCGATCAAGGAGGGTATCATCACGCTGATGAAGGATCGCCTTTGGATCTTTAGGGCCGATCTGGCTGCTAGCCAGTCTGGGGCCGACACTTTATCCTTAAGGATTTCAGGGGATGTGGGGCACCAGATTTCTTTGGGGTGAAGGAACCCATTGCATCCAAGCATTGGATAACTGACATTGAGTGTGCCAGATGACAAGCTTCTGCCCTGAGGGGTCTAGGGTGAGGTTTGTTGCGGGATATCTGAGGGAGCGAGCACGAGATTGGTGGGAGGAGCTTGACTATACTTAGGGAGCCCCAACCATTGAGGCCATGACCTGGCCAAATTTTGTAACCCAGTTTCGAGCAGAGTTTGCACCAGCTGTTGAGGTACAACAATTAGCTAGGGAGTTTCTAGACATGAGGCAAACGACTGAGACTGTGGCGAAGATCACTGCTAAGTTCAAAGAGAGAGAGAGAGAGCTTTGTTGGTACCCCAGTATGCGGAAGATGAGGAGATGAGGAAGACCCGATACCAATGTATGCTGAGATCTGACATCAGGGAGTTTGTTCGTTTTTCATGATTTCTCATATAATTTGTGTTTAAAAATAAGATTTTGAGAGTTTTAGGTTTTAACTTTTTAAGAGAAAACTTTTTTAAGAGAAAACTTTTTAAGAGAAAACTTTAACCAATTCAATTTCGAGAACTTGAATCTTTCTTGTTTTATGTTATTTTACATATTTAAAAAATTTATAATTTTTTTTACAGAACAATCAATGTATATATAATAACAACTAGGTGTGACATGCATGTATTACATTAGTTTATTTAAAACAAAATTAAATAAAAAATTTTAACAATTTGAAAAATTTGAATTTAAAAGAAAAATGAGAACAAATTTGAATTATTAAAATTAATGAGTCTTTTATGTATTGAATACATAACATATATAAACCATTTCTAATAAATAGCTTACATATATATCACCATACATATTAAATGTGAGATTTTAATTTAATAAAATGACAATTGGAAAATAAAAAGTTTAAAAATTCTAAAAAATATCATATATCCAAATGAAGAAGAAAATGACATATGACAAAAAAGCTTTTTATTTATTACGGATGATACAATATTAGCTTTTTATTTATTACGGATGATACAATATTATTTTAAGAAAGATATCACATGTCATTTGAACTTGTATTACATCCACACCAAGAGAAAGATTACGATAGATATTTATAAACCCTATTTTATTTGTTGTTTCCACTTGCTGAGTCTTCACATAGCAAATGACCTGGTCTTTATCAAAATTTTATACTGAATTATGAAAAAACTCGAGTTACATTACATTATTTATATAAAAATGTTTCATATATCCAAAATTTGCATAAAAAAAATTCATTAGTTATTTTTCCTTGTTGTTTGAATGCCCCGTAGATCTTTCAATTTTTTTTAATGTATTTCAATCCTGATTTGGTGTTTCCACTTGCTGAGTCTTCACATAGCAAATGAACTGGTCTTTATCAAATTTTAATACTGAATTATGAAAAAACTCGAGTTACATTACATTATTGACCCAAACATATATAAAAATGTTTCATATATCCAAATTTTGCATAAAAATCCATTCGTAATTTTACCTTGTTGTTTGAATGCCCCGTAGATCTTGTAATTTTTTTTTTATCTTTACATTTTATTTTCTAAATAAATGTTGTTTGTCAGAATCAAAAGTTAGGTAATAATAAAAATAAAATTATATATGATTAAAGTTAAAGTACTATCTGTAACTTTTGTTTATCTTAAACATTAGAAAATCACGAAAGCAAACTTTTTTTACTAGAATTTTTCATGACACCTAAATGCCACTCCAACAACCCAATAATCTTAAGATATATTAATTAAAACTTTTTCACAAAGCTTATTTGTAGGTTTCGTTAAGAAGGTGTCAGTTATAGTTGATCATGTATTTAATAAATTATAAGGAATAAGATATATGGAAATTACACAACAATATTGAAAAAACTCATATAATTACAGGAAATAAACTATTCATCCAAAAAAACTTTTTTTTTACCAAATACTTCTCAAAATCAGATTCTTTATTATTAAAAAAAAGACTATAATCAAATTATGAAACAATACACTTGATTGATTGCAACTTTTGCAAAAATAAAGTTGGCATCACATCCAAACAGCCTTTGTTTTATTTGAACTCAAATCCATTATTATTTTTAAAAGTGAAAACAAAGTGGCAAAAGCATACAACTGAAAAGGGAAAGTCGATGATATGAGTAAAGAGTAACCAAAGTTGATTCAAGTAAGCTGGCTAGTTATATATGCACTTTTGTCACACTTGATCTCATCCAAAGCAAAGTTAAACGTGTTCTAAACGTGTTCGTGTTCTAAATATCTTATTCACCCTTTAACGCTTATTATGATCTAAACTCAAAAATCCATTTACTTTATAAATAAAATAAAATAAAATGAAATGAAATGAAAAATAGTTTCTCATTTGATATTATCTCCTTAACGTACTCCATGCATGCCACCTTTATTAAGAAAAAGTGAAGAAGGCAATTTCTCATTCTGAAACACAGATTAATGATACAATGCTCACTTGTGCGTAGCATGCATGTAAAACTTATAAATTGTAATTATATATAGATGTAAGATTTGAGAAAGTGATGTGCCAATTGAGTAACCAGTAATGCTTTATATTATTGTACTATTGAAAATGAAAAGCTACAAGCATGCTAATAGATAGTACTCGTACTTTCTTCTACAACTCTTACCCTAATATCACATTTTGAGGTACGTAGGCAGTACCATTAAACAAGGAGTGATCAATATACACATGACAACAAATATATCCTTCAGTCCTTGATGCCTAATGACAAGAGTCATGTAGGGTCCCAACTAGACATGATCGGGACCAAAAAATGACATTGTATTCTTTAAGTTTATATTATTATTAGAGAATGGAAAAGAAAAAAAAAAAAAAACATAGTTTTTATTGATGTTTCTTGACTTAGAAAACATATCAAACCGTGAATCCCATTATAATGAAGTAGGGGAGATAGATCATGTCAACAATCATGTCTCTGATAGCCACTACGTTAAATATATATATTTTTGTTTTTTTCTTGAGTTTGAAAAGAACGAAAATAATAATTATTGATTTTTTTTTTTTTAATTTTTTAACCCACACACTTCATAATCTTTTCCTAAATCTATGTATATGTCCCAAAAGGGATTTAAACCATTGACTTATTGGTTGATTAACATATTTCTCCAACAACTACGGATACTATTGGGCCATAAGTCATGTTTTTAGGGAATGGATGAAAAATGATAACTTTTGTATTTTACCTTATTGTATTGTATTGCTATATTTGGTAACCGGCTAATTAGTGAAAATAAAGGGAAAATTTTTGTCATTATAAAATCATCATGTGTATTGGTTTTTTTACCCATAATAGTAACAGATTTATCTTGTTGACCAGCATAAACAATATTTTACCGAAACAACGATGGTAATTACTCACCCTTTGATCTAACTAAATCATGTTTAAAAGACATTGTGTTTCAAAATATATGGATTTTTTATGTTTTGTATACTACATGCCTACATGGGGTTCTTGGAACTTTCTTTTGCAAATAGAAAAATCATGGACTTTGAACATGAAGATTGGTTAGAATTAGGAAAGAGAATTACAATTTAGAGGACAATGCCCAATTGAACTGTAAAAGAAAGTTCTTTTAAGAGTTATCACTTGCCACACGAGAACAATTAAATTAACTAAATAACTAATTGGAAATAACGAATAATCTAGATTACTTTTAATTTAATTATTAACATTCTGAGACTGTATCTGGTTGCCCTTCAAAGAGAATTTTGCCGATACTATATTGCAATTCTTCTAAATTTATTTGTATTCCTTTTTTATTGTATGGTTATTAAATGATAGTGTTGAATTAACGTATACTATACATTTGAAAAGTATAAGAATTAAAACTCTTACATTACAAGTAATATCAAGATCACTCCCTACTATTTGGTAAGGCTTCGGCCACCTTTCTCCCAATCTCCTTCGATTTGGTGCTTTGATGCACATGCAATGGCACCGTGTTATTGTCAAGAAAATAAAGCACACAAACCATCATTATCGATGTTGTGAACATGGGAATAGGCCCCAAAAGCCATAACAACAACAATAGGGCAAGATAAAGTGCCCTAAGCCCAAGTGACCAAAAATCACCACCCCTAATCACAGCCAATTCAATTGATTTTATTGGCACATTGCTATTTGGCATACTTATTAGATAAGTAGCATGAATCAATGATCTTGTGGACTCAATAAAACAAGCAAAGGCCAAGAGAAAACAAACCAAGAGGCTTATGTGTTTTATTGACTTTGTTGATGAATTTGCATCTCCGTAGATGAACTTGTTTTGAAACACTGAAGAACTGTTTGCAACCAAAGTGCCGATGACTGCACAAAGAGTTAGACATATGGATGACATGAAATTTGATGATGATATATTGTAGGAAAGCACGTTCAGAGGAACCGCAAAATCATTGTTTTCCATCTAGCAAAAAGAAAATAACAAACGGGGTATTTAATCACAGTTGTTTTGAAGTTCTTAAGAAAAAAAGATATTCATTCAAAAACCCCTAGTATGGCCCATATCGCTTTGCCCCAAAAGCATCATTTGAAATGTAAATAAGATACACAAGAATGCATTCCACATTGGGATTGCACATTCTATATTATAGCGATTGTTGTTACAACTTGAATCCTTAGCTAGGTCTACATGTTTACAACCCTCAACCAATGGTGATATGTATGCCCTTGGGGAAATTGTATCGAATTGTATATAAAAATTTAAAAGATCTTGCCTTCATAATTTTGTCGACCCAAGCTTTTTTGTCATTGTTTTCAAAGCCAATAGTTGTGGTGTGAGGGCAATTTAGACATCTATAGAGAAGCCATAGGTGGTATCCAAACATGACCACAAGCCCACTAGGTACCAAAACCAAATCAAGGTTCTCTTTGTGGAAACTCATTTGGAAAAATAATTTATCTACAAAATGTAAGCGACTCCATTGCCTATAAAAGATTGATGAATCTTGAAATCTACTCTATTTGGTTACGAAAAAACAAAGAGTTGACCTCAAAGTTTCTTTCTTTAGATGAAAGTGAAGACTTGGATATGAGTTGGCTTTTTGGAGATTGCTTGATGCAATTGTTGAGGCTACTTGAGATGATAACTTGTTTGTATAACGAAATTGGAGTTAAAAAGTCAACGGTGGCATAAAATGCAATATAAGAACATTACTTTAAGTCATTTAGGTGCCAATTAGGCCGTTTCATTTCCACATATTGGATACTTTCTTCTATTCTATTTACGTTGATAGGCTTAAATGACTTGAAGTATCAATATAAAATTTGATTCCTAAATTGTGAAGTTTCACTTTTTAAATAGAAATCTAACTCTACTTGCAATACAAAAACATTACAACCTTTTAAAGCCAACCACAAGAATCTTGTAAACCAACTCTACAAGCAATAAAAAAAATATTGTGCAATTTGATACAAGGAAAAGTGTTTTTTCCTTCTGTAAATGTAATACCATAAACAAAATAACTATAAAAAAACACCCATACGCACCTTACAAAGCTCACAACCATTTAATTCAAGAAATCAAGCACATAAGTTATCTATCTAATCTTCCAAAATTCATTGAAATAAATCCCAAATTATTCAAACATATGAAAATCTTGTTCATATCAAAACATGTTCTAATTGGTCATTAAATCTATAACAAAACCCCCTTACAAAGTAAAGGTGATATATGAAAAGAAACAATTCTACACTTGCAAAACTCCAAGTCTCCATCAACAAACAAAAGTCTCTTAGCATAGCAACTCAAAACACTACCTCCAATTTTAATTTTTTTTTTTCTTTTTTTAAATCAACGATTAATAGGAGTGTGCATACGCTCTACAATCTTGTTAACAGCATCACGTGACATCACCAAAGTGTCATGCAAAAGGATGCTATAAACATTCAAACCCTGCAACAAACCAATACAATTCATAACTAAGCATGACATGACATGACATAACAGATATACTCCTCATATCTCATAAGGGCAAAAGACATAAATGCCCTTTTCATCATTATTTAAAAAAATAGACGTAGAAAGCTTACAATAGAGGGAAGAACATTGACATAATGTAGGTTTTGAGTTGCAAGCTTTAGGTTTTCATCAATAGGACCTCCATCCACCACTAGAATCTTCTTGGACTCTTCCATTTGATTCGCAAAACTCACAATATTCTTCGTTTTGTGAGTTGGAAGCACTAAATCCTCAAACACCAAAAGCTGCAAATTGTTACCTTTTTATGTTAACAAATTATATAAACTAAATTTAAAAAAAATAAAATCAAGACTTGCCTTCCCTTCAGCTGCACGAGCAGACAATGCAATCTTGAGCCCTAGTCTTCTGACCTTCTTGTTCAGCTTAAAAGCATGGCTGCGTGGTTTAGGCCCATGCATAACAGCTCCAGTTCTAAACTGTTGTTTCATTATTCCAAAATCTTAAATTTAAAAAAAAAAAAAAAAAAAACTTAAATAAAAAACATGATAAAAAAAAAAAAAATGTTAATAGCATACCTGGGGCCCACGCAATGATCCATGTCTTGCTCGGCCAGTACCCTTTTGGGGCCATGGCTTTCTTCCAGTACCACTGACCTCACTTATGGTTTTTGTTGAATGAGTTCCCTGTAATCATCATGAGAAAGATGGAAAAAGTTTCGAAATTCATGAAAAAAATCAAAAATCAAAATTCAAAAATCAAAAAATACCTGTTGTCTTTTTGCAAGCTGCCATCTTACAACACGGTGGATAATATCCTTCCGAATGGGAAGATCAAAAACATCACCTGCCAACACCATCAGTCCTTTGTCTTCATTCTGAAAGTTTGTAACTGGGATCACCAGGTCCTGTAGTTGACCTGTCTCAAAGTCAAAATCATGGTCAAACACAAACTCCATTCTTAATAGATAATGTATGATTTGTTTTCATTCATGCACCTAATTTGCGTTCAGGAGTTAAGATTTGTTTTCTGGATAGTAGCTCAGATGGGAAAGAACCTTCACTTGCATCTGAACTTAACATGGAAGTAGATAGACCTCGAGTCCCCAGTAAAGGAAACCCTGCCTGTATAAATTGTGGGAGTTTTTTAATGGCTGTGTAAAGATAATGTATAGAGAAAGATGATAGAAATGATTTACCTTTTTAAAGATTGAATATTCCATTAAAGATTGCTTATCACCAGTGTCATGATCACGTGAGGCTATATGCATAGTCAGAGAGATTAATAAATAATAACCCACGAAAAGATTTGAGTTGCTGTAAGTGATAAACAGAATGAGTCTTACCAGTAGAAAGAATGTGGAAAGATCGATTCACAATGTTCTGATGATTACTGCAATGGAGTTTATAACTTGAGCTCATAGAGCGTAATAGCTTCCTGGAACATGGCAAGGCCATGCTACTAATAGATTTATTGTAGTTTTAGAGACCTGTTCAAAGTTAATATGGTTGAAGTTTAAACACGGAATTAGTAACAAGATTCTATCAACTTTTTATTTGAAAAGGATTAGGTCTAGAGTGAAAATTCGAGTTGTAACTCATTGTTTACAGGATGAATCGCAAAGAACAGGAAGAACGAAGTCATTCAATCTACATCAAATTATCAATGTTAACTGGAGTGAAGCTGCGATTAGTGATGCATCAATTAATGCCCTGAAGCAATTTTTTATGACGAACGTTGCAAGAGTCATAAACTATTTCAAAACCTAACAGGCTACAAACAACCAAGTTTTACAAAAGGAACATTTAGCAATGGGGAATTGTGAACCTACTGGAAACAAGAAAACGTGTTACAAGAAAAATGAAATCTGAAGCAGCGGAAGAAACCTCGCGAAAGAAGTACAGGTTAGTGGGTGAGGTTTATTGATTTGGGGTTTAGTGCGATTCTGGACTTGAGCCATCAATTAGAGGTGAAATTATTTAGGGTTTTTATCGCGACTCTAAGAAAAATGGAGCGAAAATAATAGAGAAATGGATAGAGATACCTGGTACGACAATGGCTGAACTCCTAGCTGCTGTTATGGAGGAGGAAGAGGCGAACATGAAGTGTGAGCAAGGGTGGGAACTGGGAAGTCATTGTAGGAGAGGGTGCTTGATGTAAATCATCTAAGAAAGTAGGGGCTAAATTGGAAAAGTGTGGAAATTGAGGTCCAAAACTTTAGACAAAAGGCCCAAAGCCCATTTACATTCTATTCCATATTTCCATATTTGTTTTGGTTTTTTCTTTTTGACTGATCAAGGAAAAGACAAATGATAATGATAAATATATAATATGTAAATTCTGTTTATGATTCATCGACGAAGAGTATATGCAATTATGCATAACATAAACCCTTAAATGCAAGGTTTTTTTTGGGTATATGTATAATTTTTACTATGTTTTCTGTAAATTTCAAGCGATTTTCAAAAGATTTTAACAGAATTGAATTGAAAAGTCAACCAGAAGTGGGATTCATATTCGTATCAAAGAGAGGAAACGCAAACTTTTGTAGCGCATCCACCCACCCACCCACCTTCCGGCTTCCTCCCAATGACCCATTCTCTATCTTCCTTTCCAAGGAAATCATAGCAATCCACCATAACCATCGTCATTAAATGGAGAATACTATACATATACGTTTTCTTGATCTTGTTCCCTTCTAGACAAATCATCAAACACTTGGTGTGCAGTGCGCCATTTTCGTACAGATAAGAGCAAATCCTAAGATCGAACCAGAAGAGTAATGGTTCTCCCCTTATTGAAGCTTGGGACGCTCGCATTGAAAACTTTAAGCAAACCCATTGCCAGCAGGCTCAAAAAACAGGCTGCCCTTCACCCCAAGTTTCGGACATCGATCATTAGTTTCGCGCAGGTAATCAACAGCTTATACTACTTCACATTCATCCTGATTCTTCGCTTCTGTTTTGTGTTTATTTGATTTCTCGATTAAATTTTGATTATGGGTTTTCTGTAATTGTAATGGAACCTTTACTTTCTTTCTATCTATTTTCTTAGCATTAGGTATTAGGGCTTACGTCAACATTTCAAATGTTGCAATTCCATCTTTAGATTTGTAAATTTGACCAATTTCAAGTGATGTGTATGATGTAACAGGCAAATCACAGGCTAACAACAAATATACAAAGGCGAATTTATGGACACGCAACTGATGTTGAAATTCGGCCATTGAACGAGGAGAAAGCTGTTCAGGCAGCTGGGGATCTTATAAGTGAACTCTTTGTCTTCTCGGTATGATATTAATCTTCTTCATAGCATCATGATCGTTTAAAACTCATCAATTTACCAGTAGTTACAGAAGAGTTCCACATAGCAGAAAAAAATAGCAAGAACTTTAAATGTGTTTAATGGTGGTATACACTTTAAAATTTCAAATAGGTGGCAGGAGTCGCCCTCATATTTGAGGTGCAAAGAAGTGCTAGATCAGAAGCCAAAAAAGAAGAAGTCCGCAAACAAGAATTGGAGGTAATTTTTTGTTTTATTTTTTCAATTTCTGTCTAAATTTATAATAAAATGTCGTTTTTTTTTTTTTTTGCTTATTGCTTATCTGTTTATGGTGTATAGGAAATGAGGCAACGAGATGAGGATTTAGCAAAAGAAGTGGAATGTCTAAAGCAAAAATTTGAGGAACTTGAGCAGCTTGCTAAAGGAAAAGGATTTACAGGTGTTTTCAACTTCAAAAATGTTAAAACCCAAAATGCAAATTCAGTCAATCCAGCTTGATTATGATATTTGGATTAAAAAGAAAAAGAAAAACTTCATTCTTGCTTGCTATTTTGTGATAATACTATATTGATTTTTTGACCTAATTGAGATTTGAGACGACCCCATCTTTAAGATTCTGGGGTTGTGGACTTGTGGTATTGTATCATTTTCAAGGACTTGTACAACTTTTCTTGGTTGATATGGATTTCTTTATTCTAATTGGTATATGAATTATGAATATATGATGAAACATATTGTCAATCTTGTATAGGTGGACTTATCTTTATAGCACATTGTTATGGAATATGGACATGATCTCTTCTTTTAAGAAAGAACAAAATTGAAAATTTATGTATTATACACATTAAATTTATGTATTATACATCGTCCTACTTGAAAGTACTGATGAAAACAATAGTACAACTTGTTCATCAATGATATGAAACAACACCGCAACACCTTTAATAATGAAGAAATTCTGATTAAATTCTCAAAAGTCTACATGCTGCATGGAAGACCGAGTCCACTATAATAAGATAGACGGATAACTTGAAGAATGAAGACTATGTCACTCGAGTCTCTTTATGGGCTTTTGCTAACAGATGAGCCAAAAACAAAGTATGATGCTTGGATTAAAGAAAGGGTGGCGGTAGAAGACAAAGGTTATTCTTCTTTCCTAGGTTAATTTGAGTTATTCGTCCATGCATGAAGGCCAAGACGAATAAGAGTTCTACAATTTAGAAACATCATCAGATGATGATATGGGATATTCATTTTGAACTTTACAAAGTAGGAAGTAGAGGTGAGCAAAAATTGAACCGCAATTAAAATTAACCGTAAAAACTGCATAAATTGCAATCGATAAACTGCAATTGTAGTAAAAACCGATGGTGATGTTTTATGTTTTTCAAAAACCGCAAATTTGTGGTGTGGTGCTGTTATTAGTTAAAAAATATTAAAAAAAAAAAAGCTGCACCATATCACATACATTATATACAATATTAAAAATAAGACAAGTTTTATAGATGAAATAAGGATAAATTTTTGAAGACAAATTATTGGGTTTTTTTTTTGTTATGTTTAACTTTAGAAAATAATGAAATTTGACAATTTTAAGATATTTATTGTTAATTACTAGTGATTTGATGCTTTTAAGATATTAGTTGTTTGTGATTTAAGTTAATTGTTTTATATCTTATTATTTTTTTATTATTACAAGTAATATGTTTAAACTCTTAAACCGTTTGAACTATAAACTGCAATTAAAAACCACACAAAATTCATACAGTTAATAATCGAAACACAGAAAAAACAAAACCACAGCGTAAAAATAAGCACCTAGCTCCACCAAAAAATAACCGCACCAAGCGGTTTTGAAAATGGATCAACCGTATTTGCGGTTGCTGGTAAGGTTTTGGCCAATAATCGCACCGATCTGCACCGCGATCACCCTTAGTAGAAACTAATTTAATAACAAAACATAGATATAATATTTTTGTTAATTGTTTTTTCCATTCTACGGTTAAATAAGAATTAAAATCCAAGTTAATTGTATGCCAACTTGGCACTCCACTTGGATAGGTTTAATCCATAAGAGTAAATTACATGAATCGTCCCGGGTCCAAGTGTCAAATTGTACGTTCAGTCCCTATTTTTGCAAATTAAATCGGATCGTCCCTCATGTATTTAAATACTACCCACCCAGTCCCTATTGTCGTTACACATTAGTTTTCTCCGTTTTGGTGCCCCACGTGCCTTGCAAGCAGGGGTATTTTCATCATTTCATGTCACGTGTATATTATCAACTATGTATGGCAACATATCCAGTTCACCCAAACATTGCATACCCATTCCCCGATCAAAACCTTTCTTGTCTCACAAAAACCCTAGTTTTCTGTCAATAATGAAGATGAGTGGGTGGCGAATACAACCACTGATGGATGAAATCGATTTGGAAGCCAATTACGGTAAGGAAAGCCAACCATTTTATGCTCTGTTCTTGATCATTTTGTCTCCGATTTTGAAAATATTATTGTTTTTTCTTGTGAATGTGGGAATCCAACTGTTTTTAGTATATGCTTGGACTATGGAGGAGAGTTTACCAAATTTTTTGGGAGAAAATACATCAAGGGACAACACAAATTTGTGGACTTGATCGACAATGATTTGTTCTCTATTCATGACATTGATGATATGATGGAGGAGTTAGGCTACGTTGAAGAAGGTAGGATTATGTATTATCACTTTAAACGACCGTTAAGGGATTTAGATTTTGGGTTGTTTGCATTGGGTAGTGACCAAGACGCCAACCACTTAAGGTCCTACGTTGCTTCACACAAGCTTATAGAAGTGTATACATAATTTTGGTGTACCAACTTGCATACATATGCTATGTCTCCTAACCTTGCAAAACTCAGGATTGAAGAGATTGTTGGACCCCCTTCTTGTTCTAGAAGGTTGTTCTCGAATGGATTAACACAACCACAGTTGAACCCCCTGTTTTAGAACCAAGCATGCAAACCCCTACAATGGAACCTAACATGGAATACCCTAGTCATACTGATGTTGCACATGTTTCACCCCTAGAATGGAATCCCCTATTGAATTTGAATATGTGAAAGAACCATACATGGAACCCCTATTGTGGAAACCTTTAGTGAATCCCTATGTGGATTTAGTGATAGTGATACTAGTGATTTCAATGTCGATGACGATAACTTGTTGGATGATCCTGAGGTGGAAATGCCTGATTTCTACCTCAACATTCATGATAATTTGAAGTAAGTTGGTGATAACCCTATTACAACAAAGAATGTAGTAATGTCTAATGATGAAATGGAGGTGATCAACACTTATGTTCTACAATCCGAGTCATCATCAGATGATGGGAAAATAAGTAAAAGAAGAAATAAAATTCGACTGATGAAAGGGCACAGATAAATGATGCAGCTCAAGTAAGTGACCCTTTCTACATACTTCAAACATCCTCAAGTTCTCAAGAAGCAAATAACAGAATTTACTCGCATGCAATAGAGACAAGAAGAGAATTGGATATTATCAAGAATGATAAAAACAGGGTCAGGGTAGTATGTAAAGGAACAATACCAGATATGGGGATACATGAGACTTATGGAGAAGGTGTACCAAGTAAAACTAGTGGGAAAGGTGCGCCCAGTTAAAGTAAGATGAATGGTGGAGCTAGTCAAATATGTCAAAAGGAGGGTCAAGTAAGTGTAGTGGTAAAGGTTGGTGCAGTAAAAAGAAAAGTGCAGTAAAAGTAGATGAAAGCAATAAGTGCCCTTGGAAACTTTTAGTATGTAAATGGAAAAAGGATGATGATTAGATAGTGAAAACCTATGAAAAGAAGCATAAATGTCTCTAAACAAGAAAAATCAAAGCTTGTAATTACAAGTTTCTTTCCAAACAAATAGTTGACCAGTTGGAGTCTAACCCAAAAATACCAATCAGGGATTTAAAGGAGCAGCTAGAGAAGAAATACCAAATTCAGATTCCGGACATGAAAGTGTTCAGGGAAAAAGCAAAAGCCCTAGAAACTATTAGGGGTGATTTTGGGGGTCAATATTCTATATTAAGGGACTATCTACTGGAGTTCCATACTCAAAACTCAAACACAAAAGTCAAGCTTCAAGTGGATAATTCTTCCAACCCTGCATCAGATACTAGGATTTTTAGACGTATGTATATATATATATATATATATGTGTGTGTGTGTGTGTGTGTGTGTGTATATATATATATATATGTCTATATATATATATATATATGTGTGTGTGTGTGTGTGTGTCTTGGGCCATTGAAACAAGGTTTTATAGTAGGGAAAAGGGACTTTCTTGGATTGCATGGTGCATTCATGAAGGGTCCCAACCCTGGTATGATTCTAACTGCATGTAAGTAATAGTATACACGGTTTAACTACTTAATCTTACATATGCCTTATATATGTTAACCTAATTTGTTCTTACTGTTATAGGGATTAGATGGAAACAACTGCACTTACCTATTGGCATATGGTGTTGTAGAGTCTAAGAACTATAGCTCATGGACATGGTTTCTAAAAAATCTTGGTGATGATTTGGATTTGACTACCAATTCAAACTTCACATTTATAACTGATAGGCAAAAGGTAGTAGTATACATAGTTTAAGTACTTAACATTTATATTATTTGTACTAGTTATATAAAATTGACTATGTTTATGTTGTAGTCTGTTTTTCCTGCAATTGCAAAATTGTTTCCATGTGCAAAAAATAGATTTTGCCTTCATCATATCCATGAGATTATGAAGCGGAAGTGGAGGGGCAAAGAGTTTAAAGATTGTCTTTGGAAATGTGCAACAACATCAACTGTACAACAATTCAATCTTGCAAAGGAGGAACTGAAGAAATTAAACAATGATGCATATGAATGGCTTAAAGCCATTCCACCCTAACATTGGTCCAGGTCTCAGTTCACAGGTAAGTTATACATGTTAGAATTCTTCAACATTGTTGATTGTATGCATCTTAAAAGATTACAGGTGGTGAAGGTGTGGACCAATTTGTAGTTGACATAACACAACATACATGCTCATGTAACAAGTGGGAGGTCACTGGCATGCCATGCGAGCACACAATTGCAACTATATGGGATATGATGAGAAATAATGAGAATGTTAGGATACCTAAAACATGGGTTCACCCAACATACTGGTTGAAGACATGGAAAAACATGTATGCCTTTAAAATTGAACCACTTAATGGGAGGATGATGTGGGAAAAATTCCTTATCTAACAAAGTTACTACCACCAAAAAATCACGTGCCTATTGGTAGGCCAAAAAAGAAAAGAAGAAGATTTGCTACTGAAGATGATAGTGCTAGAGGGACCAAAATAGTTAGATGTTCAAAGTGTGGAAACGTTGGGCATAATGGTAGGAGCTGCAAGGGGCAGGTAATAGGAGGATCATAGGTCAGTGGTAATGATGTGGGACAGAATGTTGGTGTAAGACATAATTCATGTGCTGTGAACAAGGGGAAAAAGTCTAACGGTTTAGTGTTTGTGTATTACTTTCATGTCTTTTAGTTGGGTAATGCTTTTTATGTATTTGAAACAATGTTCGTTCATGTCTTTTGGGTTTGTAGTTTCAGTTTGAACTAATGTTGTGCTACTTCTTTAACTATGATGGTGATGTACTTCAAACTGTTGACTGGATGAATGTTTGTAATGGTATGAATGACTTAATGATTAATTAGGTTGTTAATGTATGAATGCATGTTTGTAATGGTTTGATGATTTAATGGTATGATATAAATTTTTGTTTTGGTATGAATACATGTTTGGAAATTACCAAAAAAACTGTAACACCGTAAATTTTCAAACAAAATTTTCATTTTAAATCACATAAATCTCATCAACACATTTCACAAAATCCCCAAAAATGTCAAATTATCAAAAAACACATATTTATAATTGTTTGAATAAAATCCAAGATCCTCAAAAACATAACTCCATCTCGTGTGTACAATCAAGTCGGTGCCTTTCCGTGATCCTGAGAAATACCTGAAACACACAACACATAACACGGTAAGCACGAAGCTTAGTGAGTTCCCCAAAATACCACACACACATCTTATTAGCCTCTCATGGTTATATCTCGAATAAGACCCTCCGATCAATGTGTCTCAGTGGAACCCTCCGGTCCCACAACTCAGGTGGACCCTGCGGTCCTAACACAGTAAAGCTCATAATAATACACATCATAAATCACAAGGACTTAATGTAGGATATCATAATGCTCAATAAAACATACAAGACCCTCCGATCACACAAAATTACCACTGAAGGTAAGTATAGTGAGAAGAGTCACCTTGTAAGTAAGCAAAGAAATCGTGTACCCCTCGAACGCTCTAATCCATGCCTACATGTCATAAGCATCTCTAATGAACACTTAAATCACAACTCTAAATAAACTAAGTTATTTTCTCTATCTAACTCTTGGGATAGGTAAAAGACCATCCCCCCTCCCCGTTCATGATCCCCATAATCCCTGTCTTGACCAAACCCTGAAGTCAACACTCGAGTCAACAGTCCATGTTGACCCGACTCGTCGAGTTTCCTCATTCCTTCAGCAATGTCGCGAAAATCGAACTTAACTTCTTGAGTTGTCTCATCAACCCGCCGAGTTACTCATGTCCAGACTCATCAGGGAAAACCCTAGCCGACTCGTCGAGTCCTTTCAATCTATTTTCTCATTAAGACGTTTTAAGGCAGAGTTTCAACCCCAAACTCTAGATCTAGCCTCCCAAGGCTGAGATACCACGTAAAGATGCAAGCTTTACGTCCATACATGGCACTTAATGCTTGAAATGCCAAAAAAAGTTCCATTTAGATTCCTAAGCATAAAATCTATCCTCTAGCTTGATAAAGCTTGGACTTTTGTGCTTAAGGGGCCTCATAAGGTTCAGATCTGAAGTTTCTATCTCTTGGCTAGCTCAAAATACTCAAAGTCTCGAGGAAAGATGGAAAAAGCCCTAAAACTTCCTAAAACGAGATCTAATCAAAATAATGAGCAAGGTGGTAACTTTTACCTTCAAACAGAAGCTAAGTATGGATAAACACTAAATCTAACTGTCCCTTCTCATTCCAAGCCTTAATACTCTTCTTTTCTCTTCCAATAGCACACTAGAATGCCCAAAGTTAGCTCTTCTTTCTCTCTTAAATCAATCTAAATGATTAGGGTTTCACACAGGGGAGTAAGGTGCATGAGAGACGGAAATGAGGGCTTAAGGTCCTTTAAATATGATACAACCCTAGAAAATTAGGGTTTCCTCTCACAGCGCTAACTTGTCGAGTTGGTCCCTCCAACTCACCGAGTTGGTCGTAAAACCCACGCGACCAAATCCTTTTCTACTCGACGAGCTGGGGCCTCCAACTCGTCAAGTTGCTTAATCAAAATCATGAAAATTATATAATATTGTACCTGAGAGTTGGGATGTTACAAAAACACCCCGTTTTCATTAACTTGCAAACTGATATATCCAACTTGAGTTTGTACAACTGAAAGGTAAATGTATATGATAACTTATCCTACACTTTGTACACTAGAATTGACACAAACAGAAACCAACTAATAGCTAGATACAAATTCAATTTCAGATTTTTCCATTCAAGCTTCATCTTAATGTTCATACAAGCATATTTCTGATCCTCCACCACCCAACCAATGAGCTTGCAACGATGAGCCTACAAAGTAAGTGTAGAAACATTTAACAATGCTAAAATTTACAGAAATTAGGAGATTAGGTTGGATTTATCAATAAATAGAAATTAACCGAGTCAGAACAAGCATAGTAATGTTTTCCAAGGTTGTTCTTGCTCCTTGAGGTACGAATCACAGCTTCATCTCCACAATTGCATCTAATTGCCATTTTTGTTGGTTGGAGAATGGTAATCGAAGAACGAAAGGGGGAAGAAGTAATGGGGTGAAGTCCTAATGGATATAGTTTCTCAAGTAAAAAAAATCGATATTTAATCAACTCTATTAAATTTTAATTAAAAACCAATAGAATTGGAGATCTTGGCTTGTCGTGAAGTCCTAATGGATAAGTTTGGAAACTATATCCATTAAGTCATTGAAATAGACTAGATCTGATGTTATGGGTTTAGATTTGTAAGGGTTAAGCTCTTAATGAAGAATACAACTTCCTACCAGTTTCCACAACATAGCAATGGGCTTGCCACGATGTGGTGGTTCGCATCTTCATGACTGTTTTGTTTTGATGTACCTACGACGTGGCGAAGAGGCCTCCATGAGGTGGGGGTAGACGTCTTGATAGTTGAATTTTGTTGGCCATTGATCATTGAATTTTTTGACTAGTTTGACTTTAAGTTAAACTTGAAGGAACCGGGTTATTGACTAAGGTTCTACCTTTGCTTGGTGATAGTCACTTCACGAGAGCGATCTGTACAAGGAATGAGCATGTTGTTGTGTTCCTTGGGTCTTTGATTCAGGTGAGTTGCCTCACGATACTATGTATTTCAATATATATCCTTGTATGAGAGGATATAAAAGTGATTTTATCATGGTTAGAGTACCATGGGTTGATGATTGTCTATTGGAGTGCCCTAAGGGTTGTACGTAGTCATGTAAGATAGCTTGAGAACTCTTGATCTAGGCTTTCTTGCATGTTCCTTGTTTAGTTGCGAATCTAGAGTGGGATCACCAGTTCGAATATCTATCTCACCTCTAATTACATATATTTATGCATTCATTAGTAATATGCCAGTAGTGGCCTAGAATACTCTATGAGGATCAGTATGTTGTAGTGAGTTGTTAGACATGTAGACTAGTGTAGAAAGTTGCACGTGTTTGTATTTTTGCTTGATTGTTTGTTTGATCTGTATGCCGAAATATTAGATGGTGGATTAAGACAATCTTACTTTGTGATGTAGGCCAAGATACCTGGGCAGGCCTACGATGTGTTGTAGGCTAGGTGTGGATCATATGTATGCTAAATGAGAGAGTGAAAGAGATAAAAGGAGAGAGAGAGAGAGAGAGAGAGAGAGAGAGTTCCAGGTGACTGTAGGCCTTCCAAGATAGTCTGGTTAGACTGTAAGCTTAGGAGAGTGGTGTAGGAACATTGTGGTATTTTTTTTTGTGTGTGTGTGTGGGGGGGGGGGGGGGGGGGTTAACTCGCTAAGCTTTCGCTTACATTTGTGGATTAAGTGTTTTTAAGATACTACATATGATCGTGGGAAGACGAAGACGTAACTGTACACACTCATCAGCAACAATGGAGATTTCGTCTTATTTATATTACTTTGATTTTCAAACAAGTGTATTTTGGAAGAAATGGGATTTCATAAATTGGGTTTTGTGTAAATGGTGATTTTACCTTATTTAAAAATGAAAATTTTGCTTGTGAAAATGGGACATTACAATTTGGTATTAGAGCTTTGGTTTGAAGGATTTTGAGGAACACTTGTATGAATCCAAACTCAAACTAGGATCCCATAATTTTCACAAATCGTTTTTTTTAAACGAACTTTTAATAAAACGGTTGGGTTAGAGACATGGGCCCAACCTCTTTTCATGTTCTTATTTGATTGTTGGCTTGGGATCATGAACATGGACCTTTGACTTGACCTTGGTTTTATAAGGAAGTGCGGTGTGTATAGTCAGTCAGAGCACCGAACAGGAAAGTGATTCCCAAAATACCCATACTTTTTATATATGTTGACTTTGATCTTGGTGATATGTGAATTGTTAGAATTGCATTATAGTGAGTAGGCTAAGGATTCCTTTAGGAATTGTATGATAAGTACTGATTGGATTTTGTGATGCCTTATAGCATAGGGAATTGCTTGTTATGTGAATTTCTAAGTGTATGTTGTATACTTGTATACGGTTAGGGTTATATAGCCTTAGAATAATTTACTTAGCCTTATTCCATGTTCCTTGTTTGGTTGTGGGCTTAGGGTAAAACTTAAATCGAAAAAAAAAACATACAACTATGTTGTATTATGATATGTATAGTAATAGGGGAACATGGGACAAAAAATAAATCCAATTGGTTTTAGACTTGGTACAACCCAAGGTCATCATTCCCTTTGGTGTTTATTCAATAGTCTGTTTGATCATGTATTATGTATAACTTGTATGAACGAAGGAAACCAGTAGAGCGGAAGCGTGATTGAGGAGAATTCTAGGATAAGCATCTAGGAAGTTAGTTGCGGCTCTTAGGAGCATATGGATGTTAGTGCATTTAGGGGTGGTATAGTGTAATGACATATGTCCTTGAGATGAATTCCGAGTCGAATACGGATAGGTGTGAAAGGTAGCATGGGCTCGTACTACTGAAAGCACATGATCTGTATAAGAATCAGAAGGAATCTTGAGGCTACTCAGGAACTAATAGGTGAAGTCATAGAGTTTTTTAAGCGTGATGTATTAATGTTTTACCCTTTTGTTGTGCATTTTCAGTATGGTGGTTATCAGAGATTCAGGATTAGGCGTTGGCAACCCAGAGAGGACGGGTCCTGATGATAAGATTTGCAATATCATTACTGTCGAGGTAGCCATGTAAATTAGGGAAGCGATTTCATAGATGCTTGGGTCTGCCAAGACCATGTTGATCTAGGAGTTCGATAGGTGATATGTCGACGTCGTGGAGGTTGCTGCTGCCACAGCCACTGCAGTGATTTCTGTTTCATAACTTCAAAGATATAGGAAATATAGTACCAAGAGTTTAGTAGTACGAAGACTTTGGATTCTGAAGGGACAAGGACATGATTACTGCTTTGAGATGGGTATCTGATGTGGAAGGATGTTTTTACATTGTTCGTGTCCTAAGGACCAAAAACTGATGTTTTCAAAGAACCTTCTTTGTTAGTGAGTGAAGGATTGGTGGGAGTTTGTGACCCAGACCTTTTCGCATATAAAGCAAGCTGTAGTGACTTGGCAACAACTTTTGGAGATGTTTCAGGTGGAGTATGTCTCACATGTGGAGAGAGAGCGACTGGAAAAGGAGTATCAATTGCTCAAGTAGATGACATAATCGGTGATGGATATCACCAGGATGTTTTACAGAGAGAGATTTATTTTGCCCGAAGTAAGTTTTTTCATAACAGATACATGTGTCGTGGTACTTAAGCATGCTCAACAGTATCAAACATTGGCTGAGTTACAATAGAATGCTAGGAAGAGAGGGGTTGTGATAGGGATTCTGAAAGGAGAAAAGATGTTAGTTTCAATGCAGTCATAGTCAGCAACCAAGCAGTTCAAGTCCGCCAACTCAAGATCAGGAACAGTAGAGCAGAAGAGTTCTAGGTATGATAAGTGTAGGAAGTTTCATAATGGAAGGCGTCGGTCTTTTGCATGTCACTGGTGTGGCACAGAGGGACATTTCATAAGGAATTGCAGGCAGAGTATGTGGGTTTGTTTTTATTGCACCTGAGAGGGCCACATTAGTGCTCATTGTCCCCTTTTCGTTTTTGGTGAAGTGCAAAACCATACACCTTTAGCATGGAAGATGCTAGTTGGATGCTAGGGTTGGGATAAAGTGCCTAGGACTAAAGGAAGAGACTTCGTCCGCCTAGAGTATCCAAGTGTAGTGACTATGTTGATTGCGGTGTTACGATGTTCTCGGTGGACGACAATGCTAAGGTGGAATAGACTCAGAACTTTTAAATTGACCCCTCCACATTTTCTTGTTTGATGAATTTTTTTGGGTTGAGTCAAACGGGTTGAAGGATTATCTTACTCCATTTCATTTTATTCTTTAGGGGAAGGAATAAGTAGTGCTTCAGTCAGTTCGAGTTGGAGCTTTAGTTTTGTTTTGGGTGTGTTTGAATGATGTGTATATTCCAAGTAGGGGTGAGTGGAGATTTCGTAAAATGAAAACTTCAGACTAGGTTCCAACCTTCGGTTACAATGCTCAAGTTAGTGACTTTTGTAAGGTAGTTTAATATTTAGATTTCTATGACAAGTTTGTTGCCAGTTGGTGAATCCTTTTAGGATGGTTTTAATTATAGGTCGCTTAGGTTGACCCATACAAATTTTCCATGTTTAGAGTCTGGGAACATTAGGAAGCTAAGAATGGAAGCACCTGCATGAGTAATATAGTTATTTTATCTGAAAAGTCGTGTTTAGAAGAGGAGTAAATATTCCGCTTAGGAGACCAACATTCGCTCTAATCTTTGGTAGGTATTAGCAAGAATTTAAGGAATCTATAAGGTGGGCATGTCGGGTTTGAAGGAAGGATATGTAAATGTTCTTTATGGTTTCAAGGCAATAAGGAATGGGTTTGATCGTGAGTGTAAGATCAGTAGTTGTCAAGTTTATAGGAATAGTGAAACTCAAGTTGGCGAAGATCTGTCACGATTGATAGGTATAAAGGATTGTTTTGAATGCAAGTTTCGGATAAGTATTTGCGAATTCATGTCTTCAGTATGTAATAGGGGTACTCGCATCATGGGCTTTTAAGAAATAATCTTGTGGAAATTGGTTATCCCCCTCTGGGACAACGAAGTTAGAATTCAGGCGCGCTTTTATCGATAAGGAGGAATGTCAGCTGATTGGTGACATGCTATGAGTCAATTACTATTGTTGGTAGGGAAAGAGTAGAAGTGGACCATCAATCCAGAGTGTAAGTGGAAAATTAATCGCTCGAGTTGGTTCTGGTGATTGGATTGTTTAGAGGATTTAAATGGACTTTGATAGAGATATATAGAGTGCACTGATTTTTATTATAAGTAGGTAGTTGGATTGGTGATTGGTCCATTCCGGTGAGGGGTTATAGCTCTATGACACAAGCTGAAGTAGCTTAAGGATTTGGAGTTGTATTATGGCAAGTACTTGGGATTATTAAGCTCTTTGAGATTTTGGGAAGTATTTATCTAGTTTTGGAATATGTGTGATCGCTAAAGTTGGATCGTAATGGAATGCTAGTTCTTGCAAGCTCAGGTTGTTGACAAGTTTGAAACTGTAAGGTTGAGAGATGGTTTGGGAATCCATCATTTTTTGATGGATTGGAAGAGCCTAGTCGGATCCAAGTAGGGGGGAATCGTTTGGTCTAAAGGCTACACAAGAGTGGATATTCAGGTTTCAATGTGCATCAGTAGTGACGTATGGTGGGTATGTGGATGGATCCAGGTTGAGGGTTGTTTTAGAGCCTCTCTACCTATTCTTGTCTGATGAAGGCTTAGGGTTCTAAGCATAATCGAAACACCTGATTGGGTATAACTAGAAACGGGTTCGATTCATAATGATTATGGTTGGTATGGTAGATGGACTGTAAAACCATAGGTTAGGTCTATGGCAATATGGAAGCGTTGTAAGACTACATCGAATCTGTAACATTCACAAGGTTGGTAGGCTGATATGGGGATGTCATAAGACTAAGGGGTAGCTATAGCATACAAAAGGATGATTGACTATCAGGTAGGTGTTGTAAGTCTCTGATGGGATTGTAGCATTCACCAGAATAAGGTAGGTCATTATATGAATGGTCGTGGGACTGAGGAAAGATCAGTGCTTTCCCGGTTTGAGGTGAATAGTATTGTCGAATGAATACTCTTAATTGGTATGAAGATTGTTGGAATCGAGGTGAGTTTATGCCTGTACAAGAATCGATTGGGTGAGACCCGTAGGAGAGGCCTATTCGATTGTGCAGACTGGGTGAAACCCATGGGCGAGGTCCGTATGGTTATGGTAAGAGTGGATAAGACCCGGTGGAAATTGCTTGAAGTAAGGTATTAGATCACGTTTAGAGTAGGATGAATCTATGGTCAGTAGTAGATATTCGTGTAGTTGTTAGGCTAGGGTAACCCTTATTAGTTAGACTCTTATTCGGACCTTGTGGTGGGACCACGGTCAGTCTCCACGGTGGATTGGGGATTTTATATCTTGATTTAGTGGAAGGTCATCGTGGAATAATAAAATTTTGGATAGATGCAAGTGCTAGTCTTTGGATTTCGGAATGTGAGTCATGTTGTGGGTTGGCACAAATGATTGGGACTCGTGTTGGTAGTCGCCTCTGTTTATATGAATGATCTTTTCAACAACAAGGTATGGTCAGGATTCTATCTGCCATGAGTGTCTTCTAGATGATTTAGGACTGGAAGGATAACTTTCAGTTCGGATTGCAGTGATAGGTCCTATTAATAGTATTTCGAAATGGTTTTGTTTGTCGGGAATTTGGATAAGGTGTTGGATTCCTGGATTTGAGCTGAGCAGTGATGGCTATCCTACATAGGTTAAGGTTAGTGGGAGTAAGAATTCGTTCGTCATTAACATGTGAGTTATGTTAAGGATAGGTTCGATTATTGGAAGGCCATCGTATGTTAGGATTGAATTTTATTAGGGATTTGGAATAATTGGTTGGATTGTTTGATTTCCTAGAAAATAGAAAGGAGTGATTTCGAGGACAAAATCTAATTTAAGTGGGGAAGAGTTTTAACACCTAGTTTCGAGTCGTTCCATAATTTGGGGTCGCAACAAAAAGATCAAGTATCATAAGGATTCGAGCTTTGGAAAGGAGAGGTTTAAACCCATTTGGATGTGGGTAATGTAGATTATATGATCTAAGAGCTCGGTTTCTGTTTTGGGCCGAAGGGTAGAATGGGAAAAGATTAAGCCAAGTTCTTGCATGAAATATGGATTTTTGTTCGAGAAGTTTTTATTCGAAGATATTTAGATATTAATGTAGAGTTATTCAATACCTTTCCATGGATATAAAGATCGTTGAAATCAGAGTTGAAACGAAGAAGTTATGACCATTTGAAGTTAGGAAGGTTTTGGGCTTAGTCTAGTACACTGGACGTAAATTCAGTACGTTGGGCGTAAATTTAGTATGATGGGCATACAAGATTAGTTCCAAACCATATATTTGTGTTTTGAGCCCTATTTAAGCTCCTTAACTTCCCCAAACTCATTACATTCTCATTCTCTGCCTCTCGAACACCCTCCCTTGAAATCCTAACCTTAGTTTGAGCATTTTGAGCAAAAAGAATGTGTTTTTAAGTGCTTTGGAGTGTTCTTGGTGCATCTTGGAGAAGAAGGAGCTCATTAGTGAAGTATTGGTTGTATTGGAGCTTGTAGATCCAAACTTTGTTCACCTTGATCTTTCTTTTAGAGGTATAATGTTTGAATCTTGATGATGCATTTAATTGATCTACCTAGTTTTGGGTGTTATGAGATTTTGGTCATTTTAGTGCATAAAGTTTAGATCTTGAACGTTTGTGACCTTGTTACGGATAAATTTGGAAACATAATATTATTAAGTTGTACCATAATATTGATTCATATTTAGAAGCTTGAGACTTGGACTTCATGGATTAAGTTGGGAAAGATGCACTTTTGTTCTCTTTGAGACTTAAAGACTAGATCTTGGTTGGTTGGACCATTCTAATGGATAAAGTTGGAAACTTTATCCCATATGGAGTTATTAGGAACCATAAAAATATCATCTTGATGGGTTTTGATGAATCATGCTTAAGTTTATGTTCATATTATGGGTTTAAATGGATAAAAATGGGTTTTGGGTCCCATTAAGTCATGTAAAGGAGTAAAGTTGGCAACTTTATGGATTAAGAACTTATTTAGAGGTTAGATATGAGTTTGTACGTTTTGGTCTTAAGCATTAAGTGCTTAATATGAAGATTTCGTCATCTGATAAGTATGTTGAGCGTACGTATGTGTACGCTCAACGTAATGCACGAAGACCCACTCCTTGAGCTTTAGCGAGTTGTACCTTGTGCTTCAGTGGGTCGTACACAGGGAGTACGAGTTGGGTACACAGGGCGTACTCATGGAGTTTTCTTTTGGGCCTTTTGGGCCTTGGGTCTTTTGGAGTTTAGGCCATGGGTTATTGGATCAGATATGAGAAGGGTAAAATGGTCTTTTATCCATTGGAAGTATAGAGTATGTTTGGGAGCTTGGATTTTGGGAAATTATATTAGATTATCGATTAGGGATATTTTGGTTATGTTCAGTGTGAGGATTCCAGTAGAAACAATGTGTGTGTTCTGGTTATCTCGGATTGAGGTGAGTCTCCTCCCAGTGTTTAGCAGGTCGAAGGCACGAATATCAGCCCATGATTTGTGGTTATTAGTTTGCTAGCTATCTGTGTGACCTTGCATGTTATATATATATATATATATATATATATATATATATATATATATACCGGGTAGGGCCCGATGCCAGGTGGGGTCTGATAAGTGTGTTATAGCACTATACTTGCGGGTTGAAGACATCAATACCGGCCCAGTTCATTATGTTATAGTATGCTAATTGTCTTTGTGACTCTTGCATGTCTTGTATGTGTTTGTATGTATACCGGGCGAGGTCTAATGAGTGTGGTGGGTGGGGCCAATCGCATGTTACTGACAAATCTTTCGGGACAGGGCCCGATGGTTGTGGGTCATTGCCCATTGTATGTTTGATATGTATGGTATGAGGTATTTTGGGGAACTCACAAAGATTTGTGCTTACACTTTTATGGTTATGGTTCGAAATGGTAGAGCCCGGCTTGATCATAGCGCATCCACCGATGTTTCCGCACTTATGATTTTAAGAGTGTACTCTGAGAACTATTTTCACTTTGACATGTTTTAAAATGATTGATAAGAATTAAAGGTGTTTATATATTGAAATAAAAATGGAATTTTTACCTTATGAATTTTGGGTTGTTACTATATTCGATGGAACAGTTGGGGTTTACTAGAATGGGATAACGTGGATTCGGTCGACAAGGCATTACCGGTGATGCCTTTAATGGCAACAAGGGCCTTTAGCGGCGACAAATTGTTGAGTCGCCGCTAAAAGTCCTCGTCGCCGGTAATACCATGATTTCTTGTAGTGCATAATCATGAACCGACTAAACCGTTAACCATAACCGATACTCAATTGCTATCAAAATGCATTAACTACGTAAAATGGTTATGGTTGGATTTTGGCTATTAACCGAACCAAATTATCCCACACACCTTAACATTTTTTAAGATTCCTCTTAAATTAAATACATATAGTTTAAAAGGCTTTCATTTTTATTTTTGTTAGTGGACGTGAGACGTATATATTAAACGTGTCCGGATTTGAGAGCTCATTTTGTGCTAAATTTACAAATTAAAATGTTTCCTACCTCATATATTCCAAGCTCGAAACTTACAAAAATGTTTTGGGATAATCTATTTTGTTAGACTTAACTATATTTAGATTTTATGGAACGCTTACCATTACACAATTGATAGAAAACTTAATCGGAAAACTAAAACAAATTAAACTCTAATCATCGTCCAATCTTGGATCTCTTTCTTCCCGAACAAAGTTTTGATCTCTCTTTAAAGAAATGGTGGCGTATAATGATCACGATCGCTTCTTCAAGCTTGTTTTGATCGGGGATTCAGGTGTCGGGAAAAGCAATCTCTTATCACAATTCTCTAGGAACGAATTCATCCTCAAATCCTCAGCCACTATCGGGGTTGAATTCGCCAACAGCAGCATCGACGTTGGTGACAAGATTATCAAAGCCCAAATTTGGGACACAGCTGGCCAAGAAAAGTACATATATTCGTGTTTATCTCTACAATTCTTATATCTTACACGCACTAATTTTCATCATATTATATTAATTCGGTCGTGGTATCTCATATATATATATATATATATATATATATATATATATATATATATATATATATATATATATATATATATATATATATATATATATATATATATATATATATATATATATAGAACCCTTCGGTGTTCATGCATCCAAAATTAACCCTTCGGTGTTGGTATTGCATATATAATGTGTCATATATATCTGTTTAATTATATGAAGTACTACAGGTATCGGGCCATAACTAGTGCATACTATCGAGGTGCAGTAGGTGCATTGATCGTCTATGACATCACAGGTAAAACAACATTTGAAAACGTGGAAAAATGGTTGAAGGAGGTTCGGGATCACAAGGAACAAAACATGGTGATCGTGCTCCTTGGGAACAAAGCTGATCAAACTAACTTGCGATCGGTACAAAAGGAGGATGCAAAGGCATTTGCCGAGAGAGAGAATATTAACTTATTCATGGAAACATCGGCTCTCGATAAATCATGTGTCGACAAGGCTTTCACCAAAGTGTTGACTCAGATTTACCATATGGATAATCGTCGCATGGTCGAACCCAAGGGACAAACGAAGAACCATGGAGGTCATGAAGATGTTGGGATCAAAAGGGCAAGTGTACGTAGGTTCCCTTTTTCCAAAAATACCTCAAACTCTTATAACGTGTTGAGCGTTTCTTCTCAATCTTTGCTTGGAATTGAATTCTAATATATCAAAAACATCTCCTGGTTGAAACATATTTTGCTCGAATCAGTTATTCCTTGTGACATAGCTGTACGTACCCTCTACATGCAAGATTCGAGTTTTGCATGCAACTTGTATCCATACATAACATGTACTTCCTATGTGTGTGTGTGTATGTGTGTGTATACATGTATAGATATTACTAATGAACAATGTAATGGGTTGCAGGATTTGATTATGGCATCCGGAAGTAATTCAGAAGACCAACATAGCTCAATAAATGAGCCCCCAAGACTCTCTAGTGTTGATAACTTCACCATTTGGAAGAACCGTATGATTGGTTACCTACACTTTGTTGACAACAAATTGGTGGAAACAATAAAGGAAGGTCGAACTAAACTAAGTGATGAAGATAAACAGAAAGTCGGCCTTGATTATACAGCAATGCATATTCTGAGTGTGTCCCTGCCTGATGAGGTTTATCATTTTGTCATGAACTGTGAGTCAGCTAAGGAAATGTGGGAGAATCTCATCGTCCTATTTGAAGGTACTGATGAAACAATGGACTCTCGTAGGCTTCTCCTTATACAGCAGTACGAGGTGTTCACATGCAAGCCTGATGAATCATTGACTAAGACATACCTTCGTTTTAACAATCTCATCAATGATCTGAGACAACACCGCAAAACCTTGGATAATGATGAAATTGTGAATAAATTTCTCAAAAGTCTATCTTCGGATTGGGAATTTGTAACATTTATGATAAGACAAACAAAGAACTTGAAGACTATGTCACTTGAGTCTCTCTATGGCCATTTGCTCACATACGAGCCGGAAATAAAGAATGCATGATGCATGCATGGATAAAGGAAAAGTTACATGGCACCGAAGGGTTACATGAGTTTGCTTGTTGGAAATTTCTTAGTGCTTTGTAATAAACACGTAGTGATGGCCTACACGGGAAGTCGGTTTCATTAATCTTAAAATAATGTTTTTCACAGAATAAAATAATATAAAAAGTTGGCATGTAATTTGTGTAATTTAAGAGATTAATAAAACAAATGATAAGTAATTATAGAAACCACAGGGATCGAAAATGTAAAAGGTATCTAAACCTAGACGTAATTAAGTGCACAACATTGCAAAAAATAGGGTCGACCAAAAGTATAAATCATTTGTTTCTTAAAAATTAAATTTAATTGTGAAAAGTTATACCTATTTTAGTATTTTGAACCGTAAAATTCTTTTTCTCTTGGGATTATTTTTCTGTGAGAAGTAATGAGGCAAGGACTAGAAATGTAATTCATACAAACTAAAAATTTTAGGGACCAAAAATATAGCTCTAAAAACTTGAAACTATAGGGACAAAAAAATGTCTTTTATTCCTACAAATTAACAAGTTAAAGAACTTAAAGTGTTATTCGGAAATTTAAAACTTGACAAAATTTTATAAATGGGTGGTTTTCAAAAAGTAGCAAATTAATTCAGGATAACTTTTTTTTGCGTTACATCCGTGGTACCTTAAGTTTCCAAGTCAAGCATGATTGATCCATTTATGTAACTCCATTAAAAGATGTTGATTAAACATGTGAAACGATTAATTTACCCCTTTCGAACTTTATATATATATATATATATATATATATATATATATATATATATTGAATTTATGTTATTTTTGTTTATCATGTTTATCTTCCTAACAAAGATCCTACCAACAAGTTACCCAAAAATTCTAACCGGAAATCACCCAACAAATCATCAATCAATAATTTAATTTTAGATTTTGCGGTGGACCACCATCTCCATCTCTTATTCTAATCGTTACACCCCGCATTCTTTATCATATCTCAATCGCACCACTACAACTCATCAAAATTAACTCTTGTTGATCGATCTTCCTACCGATCGGACTTACAACTAAAAAAAAGGAATAGAGGAGATACGAAAATACGAGAGAAGGGGAGTACCACCATAAACTCCTATTGGCATATCTCAATCACACCACTACAAACTTAAAAAAAAAAAAAAAAAAAAAAAAAAAAAAAAAAAGGGGAAAATAATAAGGAGTGTTAGTCTTGTAATTTTGTATTTTACTTTTCACTTTTAATATTTTTTATTTGTGTATTGTAATTTTAATTTTATTCCGAATTATATAATAATACATTATATCTAAAAGAAAAGTCTAGTTAAAAAAAAAAACAAAAAACAAAAAACAAAAAACAAAAACAAAAAATAAAAAACAATAAAAACAATAAAAAAAAATAGAAATAAAATAAGAGTATAATTCAATTTTGGTCAAAGAGTAATTTAGTCATTTAAAAATAAATAACAAGGAAAAAGAGGAACCAACCATGCATTATTTGGTAACTTGAGGTACCATGGGTGCAACGCAATCGAAAGTTATCATGAACTTACAACTTTTTGAATACCACATGACCATTTATTAAATTTTATAATGTAACTTATAAAAATAAAAAACTTAAAGATCAAAAATATAATTCCAAAAACTTGAAACTACATAGACTAAAAGTGTTATTTAACTATTTCCTATAATTTAAAAGGTCTTATGTCATTTTTCTAGTTAGTTTAGGGTTATATTTCATTTTACGGAGACGTTAACTAAAGATTTAATGAGATGGAATGAAAATTAATATGGTGAATTCAGAAGTCAGAAATCAGAGCACGTGAGGACAATTTTTAGAAGATGATGAAGCAATTTGACATCTTAGTCAATAGATTTGGCAATTCTTTATTCCAAATCGACTAAGGGGTCGTTTGATAGTTGCTGACTGGGTTAGAAGTTGACTCGGTTAGAAGTTCTGATCGAGTTAACTTCTAACTGAAACTTGTTGTTTGATATTACTTCTGTCTGACCGTGCAAAATGATTATATTACCCTCAAACAACACTTTTTATAATAATTCATTTATGATTTACCATTTAATTTATAACATTAATTTTTTTTTATATATATAAATATTACATTTAGGATAACATTTTTTTATAATAAGCAAAACATTTTTTTATAATAAGCAAAACATTTTCATATCTTAGTCCTAATTTAAATAGAATATTCCAAAGTAGAACAAATACATTCATAAGAGCAAACACATTCTAAGTTCCAAGTTCCATGAATCAAAAATAAAACAGAATGCAATCTCATAATAAACAAAAAATTAAATTATGCAGCTGAGTTCTTGCATCTTCACGTTTAACTTGACAAATTATAGATATAGTTTTATCAATTGCACATTGTTGAGTTCTATCCTTACAACAAGATCAAACACTATTATCAAAATCATGTGAAGCTCTAGCATACAAACATGAAACTGTTGTAGATGTTGCATCTTTCAAATCATTTGGATTCATGTGAAGATCCTTGAAATTGGTTGTAGGAGCTCCCATGGAAGAAGGATATTTGTCCCTCTGGAAACTGAGAAATACAAATACCATTTAGGATCATAACCAAGTTGTTCATGAGAACTCACGAGACTATGTTGTCTTATAGGATCATAATCAGTTTCTCCACATTACTAGTTGGACCCCCTTAAATCCAACTCACAAGAAATCAATGATCTTTGTTCTTGTAGCTGATTCAACATTAGAACATTAATTAATAAGCAACCAACAGTAAAAAAAATCATAAGCATAATTGAAATATTAAGAAACTTGAAGCAGTAAAACGATCCAGAACACTAAAAACTTATATGAAACACCTAAGAACCGATGACAGTGATCATTGATTGGGAATTCAAATGGAAAAATTTGTTACCTTAAGCAACAACAAGGGCTTTAGTGAGAGGAACAAATACCAATCAACAATTAGGTCTTTGAATAATCGATATGGAAATCGTTTTGTAAAGATAAAGTGGAGACGAGAGATGAAACTAAAAATGAAGGAGAGAGACGCCAGAGGACGAGGTCGGCGACATCGATTACGACGGTGATGGAGGAATGCGACGATGGAGGAGGAATGTGACGATGGAGGAGGAGGCTGACAGTTGAGGATGAAGCGATGAAGCTTAAGAATTGCATTCGTTCATGACATTAGCGATGAAGAAGAAGATGCATTAAAGAGCACGCGTGATTTGGGATAAGGGCAAACAAGAGATTTTTCTCAATCAGCTATGAATTTTTGGTGGACCGAATATGGATCGGTTCAGATACAAATCAAACAGTCTGATTGTATTTGATCGGACTGAGTCAGACAAAAACGTATGACTGGACCAGGTAAGCATCAAATCAAACAGGCCCTAATCCTTCAAATGTCGAAGATGGCGATGCCACGAATCAAAGGGACATAGGGATGTACAAAAGAGGAAGTTAGGATCGTGATGGCAGTCAGTTTCTTGAAATTAAAAGTTGCATGTTAGATATATATAGATTTTTCGACTTAACCTTAGATGTATTTGTAATAGCTAGAAAGACTCTCTACTTACCTAAATCATTATCTTTTCTCTAAAGGTGGAAGGAACTCATCTTTTCCAACCTTTCTAACCCTTTTTCCATGTAAGTATGTTTCTTTTTAGCCCTTAATGTAAAATTCCTTTCATTTTAGTCCTTAGTCAAGTACGCGGGGCGTACTCTATGAGTACGTTAAGCGTACTGGCTCGTGAATGAAACACAGAAGCACCCACATATGTTGGGCGTATGTGGGAGTACGCAAGGTGTATGCTAAGCAAGGGAGAACCCTAATTTTTAGGTTTATGCCCTATTTAAACAACTTATGTCGCCCTTAGACCTTCATATGACCAACCTCCACCTCTCTATACCCTAAGTTTGAATCCCTAATTGTCAATTGTGAGATTTGATCTTGGAAGTGAGTTTTGGTGGTGCTTTTGGTGACTTGAAGGAATAAGAACACTTAAAGGTTGCTTGGGAGTGGCTTGAGCTTGTAGATCTAGAATCATCTTCATCTTTGCAAGATATTTAAGGTATAACGCTCTCAACTTGATGGTTCTGTTTGCTAGATCCAAGTTAGGGATTCACTTTTGCATTTTTGGGTCCTTTAAGCCATATTTTAGAGTATGATCTACTCTAGAAGCCATGGATGTTAGATCTTAACAACTTTGAGGTCCTGTATCCATAAAAATGCAATATTTTATGAGTTATATTGGTCCATGAATGTGTTAGGCTCATTATTATGATTCTCTTTAAGGTTTGGGTCCCATTAAGTCATGTATGGGACTAAAGTTGCCAACTTTACATGTTAGGACACCACTTAGGATCGGATTTGAGAGTTTAGATAAGTGGCTTAACCGATTAAGTGCTTAATGGGTTGGGTTGGTCGTTTGTGGAGTATGCGGGGCGTACCCAGCTCGTACGTTGCACGTATTGGCCCCGAAGGAGTATGCTGAGCGTAAGTCTGAGTACGCCAAGCATACTCATCGGCTTGACTTTTGTTGAATTTCGCCTGTTGGGCCAGATTTTGGACTTTTAGGGTTTGGGCATTGTTGGGCCAATAGTCTTTTGATATTGGGGAGTTATAAGGATTTGGGCTTTCTTAGATTAGGACCATGATAGGTTTTGGGCCTAATTAGGAAGTTGGGTATTATTAGGCTTTTTGGGCCTTGGGTTTGGACCAAGTGAGGAAAGGGTAAAATGGAATTTTATCCTGAGGGTTGGACTTCGGACTAGGATTCTAGTTTTGGATTGTGGACCAATTATTAATTGGATATTATTTAAAGGTGCTGGCGCGGGGATTTTTCTGGATTAGCAGTCTGGGATTTTATCTGAGAGATTCAGCAGATTGAGGTAAGTTTCCTCACTATGTTTGGCGGGTCGAATGCACCAATGTCAGCCCATAGTTTATTATTATTAAGATGCTAGTTGTCTGTGTGACTCTTGCATGTATGATACCTGATATGTATATTGGGCGGGGCCCGACACTAGGTAGGTCCTGATGATTGTATTGTATGTTATTTATCTTTATGATTCTTGCATGTGTTTATGTGTTTGTATGTATACCGGGTCGGGCTCGATGCCAGGCAGGGCCTGATGATTGACAGATCTGTTCCGAGCGGAGCTCAATGCCGGGTGTGGCCCATTATATGTTTGATATGTATGCTATGTGATGTTTTGGGGAACTCACTAAGCTTTGGGCTTATGGTTTTCAGTTTATGTTTCATGTACTTCTGGATAAAAAAGGAAGAGCTCGGGGTCATTGCATCACACACACCATATTGTTCTGCAGTATATTTGACTCTGATGTATTTGGATGTTTTGATCATACTCTGATTCTATTACGGTTTTATAAACACGTTTTGAATGATGGTTTTTACTATAATTAAAAGAATATTTTGGTCTTAATTTTTGGGACGTTACAAGTTGATATTAGAGCCTTGGTTTGAGGGATTCAGGCACACTCTCGGGTGCGTCTAATCTCAAACTGAGGATTTTGTAGGTTTTTTAAAAAAATAAATGTTTTACAGAGGAATTTTCTAACAAAAGAAAGGGGTGTGGTGCATGAAATCGACTGAGATCAAGTAAGTTTTCCTAAAATACCCATACACGTTTTCTGATATGCTTGATATGTGAACCTGTGAATTGTATGCTAGATTAGGTACACGTTTTCTGATATGCTTGATATGTGAACCTGTGAATTGTATGCTAGATTAGGGCTAATTATATAGAAGATATGCATTTGTATTCCGGCTATATGAGCTTGTAGACTTGCATGCTAATACTGATTCATCAGTGATAGGATGGCCTGTTTAGGTTATACTTATTCTGATGACTCAATGTTCGAATGCTGCTTACTTTGTGCTTTTTAGGAGTTCTCATTAACCTCAGTTAAATAGTAAGCAAATATTCTAAGTTAAATATTATTGAGACTAAATAATTTCAGAAGGTTAGGTTTTAACTCTATTGTGCAACTCTTGTTTGAGTCCAACCGTTGTAGTGTGAGACCTTTCATTTGAAGAGTTATTTGGTGTGGGTGATATGTAATTGTATTCATGAGCTAGTTAGAGGGGGTTAGAGGGAGTTCCTTCTGCATCTGATGTTGGAGAGTGGTGTGGTGACTACCCTAGGAAGAGATTTAGTGCGGGGAGCCTTGTCTTGTTGAGGGTTGTATGTATAGATGTAACATCCCGGAATCGCAAGAGTAGAGTTGAAGGGCTAAAAGTGTAAGTTTTAAAGGGTGACTCGGAGAGTCCATGGATAGACTCGGCGAGTCAGGTCGCGACTATGGTCGCGTATCAAGTGGCCTACTCGGCGAGTCCAAAGATGGACTCGGCGAGTAGGTGCTGTATGGAGAAAACCCTAATTTTCGGGGTTGAGCCCTATATAAAGAGCATTATACCCCTCCACAGCCTCCCTTATTCCCCCTTGAGTTCTAGAAACCCTAAATTCGTGGAGAGTCCATTTGTGGAGCAAATTAGAGCTTGGAGAGGTGTTGATTGAAGAAATCTTGAAGGAGAAGTGGCTTGGATCAAAGGGCTTTGCTTGGATTCGAGTTTGGTTGCTATTGAGGCATCTTTTGGAGGTAATACTTTCGTTCTTGGGTTGTATCTTCCTAGTTTCTCATTTTGGGGTTGTGTGGGGTGCTTGGTTGTGTGACATTTTGATGTTGGAGGATGGATCTGAGGTTGCTACCTCAGATCTGGAGTGGAGAAGACCTTAAGAGAATTAAAGCCCCTCTTCTTGTGTTGTTAATGAAGCTACCATGTCCCAAACCTTGGTTCTAAGGTGAATAAGGCTTAGATCTCTTTAGATTCACGTAAAGTTTGCCACTTTACGTGATGGATGGATTATAGGAGGTTGGATCTATGTTTTGGATCAATTGCATGGCCTGAGATGCTTCTGTATGGATTCAGACCGGTGGTACTCGACGAGTCACATGGGTGGACTCGACGAGTTGCTTGAAGATGGCCTGGAACTCGACGAGTTGGAAGAACAACTCGGCGAGTAGGTTGAAGATAGCCTTGGACTCGGCGAGTCTTGTCGAGGAAGTCCCAATATTTCTGGTTGAGTCGATGAATCGGTGAGTCAAGGGATGACTCAGTGAGTTGGGTGCGAGTGGACTCAGAGTTGTTGGACTCGACGAGTCTTGGGGTGACTCGGCGAGTTGGGTCGCGGATTGAAGGAAGTTCTGAGCAGGTGGACTCGGCGAGTCATCGGGTTGACTCGGCGAGTAGGGTCAGTCAGGGGTTGACTTTGACTTGTCCATGGTTGACCAGTTGTCTTCCAGGGGTATTTTGGTAATTAAGGGTATTTATTGAGTTGTATGTTTTGATGTTCAGTGGAGAAGTTCGTGTCAGCGTTCGGAGCAGCGGGATCTTATCTTTTCAGCCGACAGTTTCGAGGTGAGTTATCCTCGCTATATCAACAGGGTCTAAGGCACCAAGGCCGACCCTTTATTGGATTGAGATTCGGATATGGTTGTTATGTTATTGTTTGATGTGTCTGCATCCTGGTAGTTAGGATGGTGCATGCTAGGAGACCTTGTTTAGGTCAGTTTTCCGATATACAGAGTGATGCTATGCTAATGACCGGTTAGGTCCGTAACCCGGTTAGGGTAATGATATGCTATGTGATCTGCTTGCTCGGTTTGCTGACTATGACTGTTATATGAATGTATGTTTTGTGTACATGGTTGTTTGGACTGGAGATGGGTTGAGGCGGGTCCTGCTTTGTGCTGTAGGCCAAGATACCCACGGCGGACCGGTTGTTCCAAAGGCCCAGCGAGCGGTCCGGATAGGCTGTAGGCCCCACGAGGGCGGACCAGACGTGCCGAGGCTCGGAGAGTGGACCAGGCCGATTGAAGGCCCGATGCGGGTGGACCAGTCACACTGTAGACTCAGAGAGTGGACCAGGTGGGTTGAAGGCCTGATGCGGGCGGACCAACCCCACTGCAGACTCGAAGGACATGACTAGACCTGGAGGACGGATCTGATGGACTGAAGGCCCGATACGGCGGACCAGTCACACAGTAGACCCGATATGCATGGCTGTTCTATGTTCTGTTATGTTATGTATGTTTTATATGTTTTGGACCGGAAGGTCGCAGCCTGGAAGGGCGTATACGTGGTTGGTATTTTGGGGGTATCTCACTAAGCTTTCGGGCTTACAGTTGTGGTTTAATGTTTTTCATGTTCTTCAGGAGACTGTGGCAAGGCGAAGGCGCGATCGTACCGCTCCTCATGATTTTGTAGCAATGTGATTCTGGGAATACTCTAATGACTTGTATTGAAAACCTTTTTGTAAACATTTTAATGAAAATCGGGTTGTTTTGAAAAATTTAAATTGGTTGTATTTTTCGGATGTTACAATAGATAAGGGAGTGACTTGGAGGATTCAGAGCAATTCTTGGGGAAAGTACAGATAGATGTGGAAGGTAGTATAGACCCGTACTACTGGAAGCAGACGATCCGTACTTGAGTCAAGGATAACTATGATGATACCAGGATGCTTGTAGAGTATGGGATTCCTCGATATATATATATATATATATATATATATATATATATATATATATATATATATATATATATATGTTTAGGTTCTATGGAAAACAAGAAACGCTAAAAAAACCCTAAAAATGCATAAAAAAATACTTATAGATCACAAAAAAATTGATTTTTTTTAAAAAAAATCGCACCTTTTACTAAAAATTTGCTGATTTTTTTTTTTGAAAAAAATTTGATTTTTTTATTTTTTTCAGTGAGTTTTTAAATAAATATGCGATTTTTCCATATATAAAATCAAAAAAAGTTTTGTGATCTCTAAGTATTTTTTTATGCATTTTTATGATTTTTAGGGTTTTTTTGTTTTCCATATAACCCTTCCACACACACACACACACACACACACACACATATATATATATATATATATATATATATATATTGTGTATGTGTGTCCTGATGTTTTGAATGGTCTATTTTCAGTATGGTGGTCACTCGAGGAAGACCTGGTAGTGGTTCTAGTACTGGTGAGGGTTTGGGCTTTGGAGTCGGACAGTTGGATGAGTAGATGTGGGAGTTCATTTCGTCTAAAATTCCAGATACGCCATTCTGGAGGTTTACTCATTTTTGTAGTGTGTTCATTTTGGAGTGGGTTTTTCTAGTTTGTCCATTTTAAATTAATCGTTGGTCATTTGTAGTGTGTATATTTATGTATTTAATTATGGTTAAGTGGGTTTTTATATGATTTAAGAAAAAACTATATCATAAAAACAAATAAATCTAGTGTAAAAAAAATAATTATAAAACTTAAATATATTAAATAATAATACAACATGCAAATGAACCCTACTTTTTCCTTGTACCTCATGCAATTTATGCAGGTCTCATTCGATACAGGTTTGGGTGCTACCCTCTATACTCATAAATAGGTCAACGGCCACCCTCTTTAGAAACCAACATTAGAACACTCCACATTTATCTTTATTGCCCGACTATTGTGGTACGCATACACCCTTCACAAGGGTGAGTTTGAAACTCGCTAGGAGGATTACATTAGTAGGCTTTGTACCCTGATACTTTCTAGCCATTAGGAGTTTGTGGATACAGGTTCACATAGAGATAAACCAAGATGCAAATTCTGAAAAATAATTGCCATTATAGTAGCTTATCGTATATGTTGAGAGTGAAAAACATCCAATCAAGTTTATCATCCTATATGAGAATTTTAGTGTCACCCTTCAAAAAGATAAGATTAAATATAATTATGTTTTTAACAATACATCAACGGGTAATAACACATGTGATCATTTATCTACCTCAAATCCAAGTGTCCAAAATTTGTCGTCATGCAACATACCACGATCCTCAATGATAAATGGTTCTACATGGGAACCGTGTCACCCTATAATAATATAATGGTTCCATACTATTAAATAATGAATGATGCAATAATAGCCATATTATTAATTTAAATAACAATGTATGAGGGTTAAATAGTAACATACCTCCAACCCCAGTGATAGGGGTGAGCATGGTGCGGTTTGGTGCGGTTTTCAGACCAAACCGAACCGCAAACCGTTGGGTGCGGTTTTTGCATTCTTAAAACCGTTGGGTGCGGTTTTGCAATGGTTCGGTTTTTCGGTTTTTAAATGCGGTTTCGGTTTGTATCGGTGCGGTTTCGGTTTTTAAACCGTGTTAAGAATTTGGTGCAGTTTTTTTTATGTTTTTTTGTGCGGTTTTTTAAAACTGTAAGAACTGAAAACCATGTGCATATAAGCTTGTATTGTGTTGTTTTTTTTTTAATACATTCATTTTCAGCTCAAAACAAAATTACATAATCAAAAATTGTAAGTCTCTTAAAATATAACTTGTGACTACTCTCACAAACTAATTAATGATTGAAGGTTGGTTGATTTTGACTTAATTTGTTACAAGCTTATTACATGTAATCGATTAGTACGTTTGGCTAACAATAAAACATTTCTTTTGCACCCCATATAGTTTTATACAAACACAAAATAAACATATAATAAATATATTATCGTTTATAACTATTTTAAATAGAATGTATATAATAAACATTGATTGATTTATTATTATACACGTTTGCGGTGCGGTTCGGTTTTGATGGACCGGTTTTTAGGATAGAAACCGCACCGCACTGTTGACCTTCGGTTTTTGCAAAAATTAAATCCGCATCATTGGTTGTTGCATCGGTTTCGGTTTTTCGGTTGCGGTTTACTGCGGTTTTATCGGTTTTTCTTTAGTTGGTTCGGTTTTTGCTCACCCCTACCCAGTGAGGTACCGTCATCCTAGTACCCCTTATCATTAAGATCCAAATGTATCTCTTACATAACCTCAACACGAGACATACATATATCATTTGCCAACAATTTCCATTGACAATATTGAAGCTGCTTTTGAAATTAAACTATGTTATGATTTTGTCTTTATCAATTGTTGGTCCAGTTTATGGTGGTAGTGGTGGGTCAGATCGATATGAACCTTTTCTTGCATCTCGTCATGCCTGATTTTGTGGAGGTTGATAAATAAGTGACTTTCCAGGTGATTGTGTTAGAGGTTGTGACATTTGATTATGTGCATTAGGTAAAGCACCTCATTCAACCCATGTGGAGATAAAAAAACCACCAGTTAGTACGACTCTTATCTGCTATCGACTGCAATTTCTCTATAAGCTTATTATCCTCATAAGTCATAACATAGATATACATCAACTGTTAACATCATTATAAATATGGTGACCATGGGGAATTTATATCAATAATCATGCCCACTCAACATCAAGAAATGCATTGCATTGTTACATTTCTAACTTCCTAAGACTGGACCATCCAACAACCCGATGGATCACTTTTGGAGGTTGGGTACCAAACAAAATGTTGACTAGAAAACTCTTCAGAATCCATATATGAAAGAATCATGTATCAAAATCTAAATAATCATACCCTTAGACTATAAGAAACCTCTCGCATTGCTCCATATGTAACTTCTTTAATTTCTACTATTCGACAGCCCGACAGATCTTATTCGATTGTCTAGTACCAAACAAACTGCTCAGAGGAATGCTCTCCAAAATCTATATATGAAAGAATCATGTATTAGAATATTAGCAAACATAAAATTTTACAGGTATAATCATGTATTATTCCTTAAAATCAAATAAAATTCCGCATGTTGTATGGCATTTTTGAGGTTGTGTATTTTTATTTTGTTTCATGAGATGTATATGATTCTCAGCCTTATTGAATACAGTGAACAGTGAGAGAAGAATTGATCCTAAATTTTCTTGAGATGTATATGATTCTCGCCCATAGATATCTACAACATCAAATAAAATGCACAATTAATTTTTGTAAAAAACATTAGTAATGATAATTATAAATTAACGATATGATACATGTTCAATTCATCAACCTTGGATACCAAAGCCAAAATCTCGTCTTTCACAGGCTAGCGAGGCGACCGACCATTGAAACCCTTATATATATATATATATATATATATATATATATATATATATATATATATATATATATATATATAAGACATACACAAACCACATTCTCGTCTGATAACTCATGAAGCAATCCATCAAACACAATAACAACATCCTTTAATTTCACGATGTCATTCTTATTAACCATAAGAAATACATGATAAGAAGGCAAGACCGAAATCGAAGGCACCAAAGTAGTTACCCAACTGGAAGCACATGACAAGACAAAATTCTTTCTTTCTGAAAGTTAGCTTGTAACCCTTGATCTCAACAACCATTTCCTCTACTTCGCTTTGAGGGTATGTCACAACTTCTGTAAAAAAACACATAATGTAAAAGTAAAGGGACACATAATGACATGGAGGGTTTTGACATGATGTATTGGATGAAATTGATTGTTTTGGTATAGGTTATATAATTAGGAAAACCCTCTTAATAACAATGTACAATGAAATTCCATTAATATCAATGTATTACAATATTTTGACATGATGTTATTGGATGAAACTCATTGTTTTGGTATATATTTGTTTCTATATTTTGTATTATGCATAAATGAGTATCATAAAGGCACGTTGTAAATGCATATCGTAAATGGCCGCTAAAGCTTATAACACACAAATGCGTGTCGTCTTCATTTATGACAGGGGATTTAATGATACGCATTGTGTGTCCTAACCATGTGTCATAAGGGTATGACACACAAATGTGTGTGATCTACCTTTATGACAGGGCCTTCCTTGACACACAATGCACGTCGTAAATGTGTGTCATAAATGCGCATCGCAAGTTGACGAAGCCCCCTACTTTTGATGGGACTCAAGACCCCATCAAGGCTAGGAGGTGGGTTTGTGGAGGGATGTTTCTTTACTTTCTCATGTCCTACAGACCAGAGGGTCAGGTGCGCTCTGAACCTGCTTAGGTCCGGAGCCAGGGACTAGTGGAGGTTGGCGATAGGATCGTACACTGATGATTAGAGAGCTGCGGTTACTTGGGAGCAGTTTCGGGATATGTTCCTCACCCGATACATTCCACGGGTTGAGCGGGAACGTTTCTCTTAGGATTTTTTGAGTTTGAGATAGGATGGGGAGTTGGTGACAAAGATCACCTGTATGTTCACTGAGAGGGTAATGTTCTACCCAGAGCTTGCTTCCGAGCAGGATCAGATGACTCGTTATCTGAGCATGCTCAAGACCAATATCCGAAAACTTATGTTTACCCAACAATGTGACTTCTAAAGTTATAGGAGGTCACGAGACGGCGTGAGTTAGAGATCGAGCTGCAGTTGAAAGAGTAGCAGCAGGCCCGAAATAGTCGTAGTCGGCACCAAAGCGGTCTAAGACCGTTGATACTAGGATTGGGGGACAGCCCGGCCGCACTTGTGGAAAGTGCGGAAAGGCTCATTTAGGGATGTGTTGATCAGGGAGTGGGTGCCACCGATGTGGCAAGTAAGGCCATTTGGCCAGGGATTGTAGACAATGGACTGCGGCTTCCGAAGTCAGACTTTGTTATCATTATGAACAGGTGGGCTATATGAAGTCCCAATACCCTCTTCTAGCCGCTAAGTCAACGTAGGCTTCAGCGCCGACTACTCTTAGGATTGTGGATGGGAGGCCAGTTAAGGCAGAGCCTCCAAAGGATCAGTGTCGTGCCTTCCAGCTTACGGCCGAGGAGGCTAGGGCAGCGCAGGATGTGGTTGCTGGTATGTTTTTGTTGGATTAGTGTCTAAGTCCATAACTATTTTGGTATGTACTTGACCCGATGGTGCATGGTCCTTTTGGGTTGCCTTCACCAAAGCAACTTGATTGGAGAAATGAATAAAGAGAGAAAGGATAATATGATTTATTAATATGTTATAGGAATAATATATTAAAGGAGAAATCATATTTGTTTAATTAATATTGGTCAATAATTAATTAAGAATTAGTTTTGTGATCAAATGTAATTAATTAAACTAGAGGGGCTGATTTGTAATTATGTGATAGTTACAAAATAAGGTAAGGATTATCTTATTTATATGGTGGACGAATTTAAGGTTGGAAAGCCTTAGAATTCGAGTATGATAAGGATTCAAGGATTATGTTATTGGTTGCTTAATGGATAATCAACTAGATAAGGATAATGACTGAAACCCTATCTCTACACCTATATAAACACCCCTAGGGTCATGAATTCGTGTATCCCTTCCCAAGAGGTCCTAGATACGAATTCTAACCTCTCACCTCTCTCTTTATACCTCTCCATTTGCTTATGGTGTTTGTAAGCCATTAGAGGAGTGACACTTGTGACTCTAAGCCTTCCAAAGTCAATACAAGGAGATTCGGGATTGTTATTGCTACATAACAATCAAGGTAACATTATAAACTCATTCTTATGTTAATATGATTATTTGAATGCTAGAATTAGGGTTTATAGTCTTGGATTCAAAGCATGTACAATAGAGAAACCTAGATCCAAGCATTAGGGTTTGTATGAGCACATAGGATGTCTTATGACCAAAACCCATCAGTGGTATCAGAGCCTAGCTTGGTTTCAATTGTATTGATGCATTGTATAACTGGAAAATCGTTTTTTGGGCTTTATGGCTGAGGAACTCGGCGAGTACCACAGTGTACTCGGCGAGTAGACCTCAACTCGGCGAGTACAGTGTGGTACTCGGCGAGTTCGAGCGTCAGATAATGCTTATCTCGGGATTTCTTGCTGTTTTTGCATTTGGATAGTTACCTTATCATGTTAGATCAATATAAATCCGATTTTATGATATATATGACTATATTCTTGATCTAATTAAAGATAATTATCAATTAATAAGATAATTGTTTCCTTATAAGATAATTGATTAATTATTTTGAGTAAATTGATAAATTGTCTTGCAAGAAATCATTAAACAAATCAAATATGGATAATTATGTAATTAAATATTAGTTTAGATTATTTGTTATTTGATCCTTGTTGTTATGAAAGGTTTCATATTTTCCCCTTTAGGTTTTATAGTTTAAATTTGAACCCAAAAGTTTTGAAGTTTTGAAATTTAAATAGTTAAAACCTTAATGTTTTAAAAAGGGTTTCAAAGCTTGCCCTCAAGTTTTGGAATTTAAAAGTTGATTAAAAGTTTAATTAGAAATGTTAAATTCTAAAACCCTAGTAATGTTTTGAAAAGTTCAAATCACACCCTTATGGTTTTATTAATTAATTAAGGAGTACAATTAAAAGAGATTTAATAAATCCATAAAGGTTTAGGTTAACCATTTAATTGAATTAAAAGTGTAATTGTTAAAGTTAACCATATAGTATTTTAAAAGTATAAAATACACCCTATACTATATATAACATTAAAAGTATAACATTATATATATATATATATATATATATATATATATATATATATATATATATATATATATATATATATATATGAGTAAAAGTCAGTCTTACCGTTAGTAGGCCTCATTCACGAAGCTGGTCTATAAGGGGTGTTTAAGGAAATTGCCTATAAAATGGCGATTGAATGGGTATCCACTCTTACCCACCGCACTCTTGACTAGTGGAGGGTCGTTAGCCGAATGGGTAGGATAGGACGAAACCTTCCATTATAAGTATAATGAAATACAAAGTAACTAAATGTTTTTCAAATTCCCAATCTTAGTTACTTAGGCAAAAGTGAATTGATGCAATTCCATGAAATCACACTTTGTACCCTTGTGAAGACGTTAGTGGAGCGTGTGTGGTTTACCGGCACACTAAATGGTTCTAAGCAAAGGTAGCAAAGGGTGACTCACTATTTGTCATAGTTCGGTGGAGCGTGTGTGGTTTACCGGCACATCGAATAGGTGACTGTAACATGTGAGGGCACCATGTGGTTTGCATGGTTATTCACACCCGCTTTATGATCCTCGGCATCCCAGTCACAAACTAGAGGGGCATATCGAGATTTAAACATGCCATTGAAATGTTCAATGAATCTCAAAGGATCTAGGAGTTTTCATAGATTTAAAACTTAAATTTCTTTTTCGTTTTCATGGTGGAAATTAGTGAATCGTCATTCACTTACCTTCAAATGTTCTTCAATTTGGGTTACGGCATCCCTCTCCCGAGTTGTAGAATATTGTGTTGGGTCCTAGCCTTGGAATTTCATTTGGGTGATTTACCAAGGACTCAATCAATCAACTAACTTGAATTCGTTTTTTCTCCCGATGTCAAAGTTCGACAACTATGGTCTTCTCAAATCCCGTGGAACAAGCATTCCACATGAAGATGATATTCCACGATTCGATCGAGGAACAAGAAATCATGCTTCACTTCCTCCTCCTCCTCCAATTATTCTCCCTAACCCACAAGATTGTAAAATTGAAAGGTTCAATATCACTCAAGCCCTTTTGGCAAGTAAACATAAAGAGGGCAAGTCGGTGTGTGCACACGTCTTAGGGATGAAGTCACACATTGATAGATTAAGAATGATGGGATCCGTTGTCGGTGAAGCGATGGCTGTTGATTGGATTCTTCAGTCACTTCCTAACTCGTATAGTGAGTTCGTAAGAGAGTACTATATGATGAGCTACGACGTGACCCTTATAGATCTCACCTATATGCTTATTGCTGCTAAATCAGCAATGGTTTGGCGCAATAGAAAAGCAAATTTGATTGGTGAATCTGCCTTCAAGACCTCTATGGATATAGACAATGGCAATGAAAGACATGCAATGATCGAAAAGTTTGATCATAAGAAAAAGGCGATGTCTGAAGTAGTTCCATGTGTTGTTCCAAAAGAGTCAATTTGCTTTTATTGCCAAGAGAAGGGGCATTGGAGACGAAGTTGCCCTATTTACCTAAGAGATCTAAGAGATGGGAGAGTCAAAAGTATGACTACGCTTTAGGTAAGAATCCACTATCTAACTCCATTAAGTTCCTATTCATTGATTCTTAATACATGATGTGATAAGATTGCATTTGAATGTTTTGAAGGATCGGCGAAAAGAAAGGAAGCTTGATAAGGGAGAAAGATGAATCTAATCACAAGTGATGGATCTTGATCGCATGGACTTGAAGATTGGATTTTGAGCTTAGATAGTTATGATAGAGTTGTTAGAAATTTTCTTTTTACATAGTTTTCAATAGATTTTGCATTGTAAGGACAAATGTTTTTCCGCTGCTTTTATAAATAAAATAAATTTTGTTTGACTTATTTATTTTGTTTACTTCCTTGCAATGAAATCGTTATGTGAAAATTGATGTTTGCATATTTCTACAACGAATGGATATGATTCTTAGTTATGTTATTTATGGAAATGTCAAGAATTTACCAAATAGGGAGAGTTTCTCATCGCCCAAGTTTCAATTGGATAGAAACTTGGAATCATGCAATGTGGATGCACGATGAATGAGAAATTTCGTATTTGGAAATTGGACTAATTCATTGACAAAGTGTCAAGTGAAGGACTAGGAGATCGAGTACACAAAGTTGTGTGTTGATCAAGTTCACCATAAGAGTAACAAAGATATTCGTCATGATTTACGAAAGGCTTAGTAAATATGATTACACTTACAAGATTAAGTGTAATTTTGAGTTGATTAAAGGGTTTAGATCAATAGCAAAACGAATAAGAAGAATCAAGTAGGCAGAAAGATAAGAGTTTCTCCATTCTAAGAAGAAGGGAGAGTAGCTTTTATGCTTTATGATAGGTCTTAATGATTAAGAACCATATCTCAATTGATCCTCTAAGTGAGTCTTGGTACAATTGTATGTCCAAGAAGAGGAATCAAAGATTGAAGAAATGGTCAAATCAAGAAGTCAATCATACTTCGTTCCAAAACAAGTCTTAAAGTCAAGATTGTGACATTGAGTGAATAGTATTAAGAAGGTTTATAACATTCATCAATTGTGGAAAGTTGTGATGTCTTGAATAAGACAAAGACCAACTAAGACCAAAATTATGAAGTGTTTTGATAAAAGCTACACTAACTCTTGAATATTTGTTTGTCAAGAAATGTTTTGATAAGAGAATCGTATATGTCAAGGAGTCAGTGGGAGTCTTAATAGTCTTGAAAAGTTTCAAGAACAAATCAAATAAACCTTATCGATCATCACTAGCACACGAGTTGAGGTTTACAACCTATCGTGAAGACATTATTTTGTTTCTGTGCCAATCCAATCGAGTTAATTATGCATGTGAGTCCTATGAGTTCTCATTTGAATGCATAAAAGGCAAAGACCTTGATCAATGAAAGGTACATTGATAGGAAAAAGGTGATATGCTTAACTACTTGGAAGACGTGGTGGGCAGCTGTGCTACCATAAGGCAAGAAATCAAGATTAAGAAAGTTCGATCCATATGAGTTTGAATTTGTCGTAAACTTTGTTTTTAACAAATTCACATGGATAGGAACACATACACTGTTTAAATCTAAGTGTCATAAGATTTCCTCCTTCATGAAAATGATTGTGAGGAAATGCTTTCACTAAGAAAGATTTTAAGAAGATAGTGATTGTAAAATTGCATTCTCGAATTCGATCATGGTTACGGTATCCCTTTCCATAATTTGAATTGGGAGGTTTGGCAATTAGTCTTAATTGTTAAGACACACATATGAACTATCTAAGGCAAAAGTGTATAAGTTCAAGAAGCCTTGATAAAAGATTATCAAAGCACTAAGTATTAGAAACATGGACTTAAGAAATTCAATAGGTATTGTCTCTCTGAAAGTTAAGATGTTTATGAATACATGTCGAAGCTAGTGGGAGCATAAGTGTTATGTTTTATAATAATCATCATGATAGTGGGAGCATAAATGTTATGATTGTATGATTATTAAGGAAAGTATTGCAAGTTGGCAATATTAATTATAGAAAACAAGAGTCATTCTTTGCAAAGTTGTAAGGATGGAATAGTTGTTTTGCTATAATTAAGGGAGAGAATATTATGCTTCATTTCAAATCTAAAGGATTAGGTTGTGAAATGTTAATAAATTTAGTCAAGGGTACATAGTGTGTTCTTAAAGTTTCGATTATGATTACGGCATTCCTCTTCACAATTCGAATTTTGAGAACATAGCAAATAAAACATTATGCGTTGTGTCCCATACGCTTCGAATATAGGATCGATTGCAAATGATTTAATGTTTGACCATTCTAAAATGTTCCAAATGTCTAGCGCATTTAGAGGGAAAAGGGACTAGAATCGGTTTTGACTAAAATAATTAAACAACTATCAAAGGACAATCCAAAGTTCGACGAGGATTGGTCGCTTGTGAGTAGTTGGAAGTATAGTATTGGAAATTATGAAAATGTTTCCATATTGGATGGACAATATCGACATCATTACGAATAGATAAGATTCTATTAAGAAATTAGTTGTCATATGGAAAATATGGAAGCGTGTCCATATTGGGAAGTAAATATTGAAAATCTATGTCTAGATTAGAAACCTTTATGCAAAAGGATGTTCAAAGGAATGTACTTTGAGTGAGAGACATCGTATCTAAGGAATTGCCTTGTAACAATCTCCGATAGAGGACTTTGTAATATCATTGGCAATAGTCTTTGTGACCTTGGTGCAGTGACATTACGAAAGGATCGTTGCATAAAGTGTTAGAATCTAGCATATTCTATAAGTAGCGAGAATTTGATATTCTTACACTTAAGATAATGGATTTGGAGTTGTAAAATGAGAATGATTGGAAATGTATTCAATTTGTCTATTTCACAAAAGTAAGAACCATAGGTAAACATTGTGTGCATGCTAGGAGCATGGGACAAGTGTAATAATTCAAGTAAGAAGTTGATTACCCGAAACAACAAATAATGAGTAATCGATATGGTGATAAATAAAACGTGTTTTGTTTATACTCAAAGGTTTGAGGCCAAATGGGATTAGTATTATTCTTGTGTTTCACCTTGCATGTTTTGACTTCCAGAATAATTGAGTTTATTAAGAATAATCAAATTATTCAAACGGGCCACAGTCGTTCATATGTTGGAAGTAGATATGAATGAAGACTGTCATGAATTGGTGTGTGGATTGTCTAGAAAAGTATTAGACATAAGCAAATGTTTGTTGCAACGTTCTTGAGTGCTTATGAATATGATTTGAGCATTGGATTAAACCCACGCTCACTTGGATCACTATCTCGAGTGATTAGTGAGACGATAACATCTTATATTCTTGAAACCGAGATGTGTGAGTTGTATCTTGCTAATCGGTTGCACATTGATAATATGTAAACGCACTAGTAACTTGGTGTTATAAAACATATTGTTGTGTGTGATTTGGTTAGTGAGTGCAAGCGAGCATTGTATCAAAGTCTATCCGTTCCTTTTATCCAAAGTAGGATAAAAGCGATATCTTTGGGCCCCTCGATGGTTTAGTGATGACAAACGTAAATGCTCGGCCGAGCTAGGGCTAATTTGATTTGTTCAATTAGTCTGTCATCATAAATCGGAAATCGAGATATAGTACAAAGAGAATGATTAGAAATCATATCTCATACGATATCTAGAATGGAGGAATATATGATCCCTTATCTAAGGACACGCGTATCTGATATGATCAGAGTTGACAGCGGCTTTGGAAAGCTACGGTTGCAGATCAGGATCTGAAGTCATACGCAGAATAGTTGTTAGACTTATCCAAGTGGGAGACTGTTGGAATAGTGTCTAAGTCCATAACTATTTTGGTATGTACTTGACCCGATGGTGCATGGTCCTTTTGGGTTGCCTTCACCAAAGCAACTTGATTGGAGAAATGAATAAAGAGAGAAAGGATAATATGATTTATTAATATGTTATAGGAATAATATATTAAAGGAGAAATCATATTTGTTTAATTAATATTGGTCAATAATTAATTAAGAATTAGTTTTGTGATCAAATGTAATTAATTAAACTAGAGGGGCTGATTTGTAATTATGTGATAGTTACAAAATAAGGTAAGGATTATCTTATTTATATGGTGGACAAATTTAAGGTTGGAAAGCCTTAGAATTCGAGTATGATAAGGATTCAAGGATTATGTTATTGGTTGCTTAATGGATAATCAACTAGATAAGGATAATGACTGAAACCCTATCTCTACACCTATATAAACACCCCTAGGGTCATGAATTCGTGTATCCCTTCCCAAGAGGTCCTAGATACGAATTCTAACCTCTCACCTCTCTCTTTATACCTTCTCCATTTGCTTATGGTGTTTGTAAGCCATTAGAGGAGTGACACTTGTGACTCTAAGCCTTCCAAAGTCAATACAAGGAGATTTGGGATTGTTATTGCTACATAACAATCAAGGTAACATTATAAACTCATTCTTATGTTAATATGATTATTTGAATGCTAGAATTAGGGTTTTTAGTCTTGGATTCAAAGCATGTACAATAGAGAAACCTAGATCCAAGCATTAGGGTTTGTATGAGCACATAGGATGTCTTATGACCAAAACCCATCAGTTTTTAGTGTACTCTTTGTTTTCATTGGTTCTATTTGACTCGGGGGCGAGTCGGTCTTTCGTATCTCAGACATTTAATAGGGAGTTCAGTGTGCCGGTGGGTGAGCTAGAATGTCTGATGCGAGTCTCTATCGCCAACGAACATAGAGTTTTTGCTTCTTCGGTCTACCGAGGATGCAAGTTGGAAATCTTTGAAGTGTCCTTTTTGATATATTTGATTTTGATTCCCATGGGGGAAGTATGTGTGATTGTAGGAATAGACTGGCTTAGTCGATTTGGTGCCATGATAGATTGTGAGGGCTAGCGGGTGGTAGTTCGAACCCTAAGTGGGGGACAATTGATTGTATATGGAGAGGGCACCGGAGTTGGATCAGGGTTTTGTTCAGCTACCAGGGCTCGACAGTATATGCAGCACGAGTGTGCGGGTTTTCTAGAGTATGTGGTGAACACATGAGCTAGGGATCAGATTTTAGTTTCATATGTTCCGGTAGTCAGGTAGTTTACATATGTGTTTCCAGAGGAGTTGCCAGGGATACCTCCAGAGATACAGGTCGAGTTTCAAATCGACTTGGTACAGGGTGTGGCCCCTATCACCAAGGCATCGCACCGGTTGACGCTTCATGAGATGCATGAGCTGTTATCATGGCTGCAGGAACTTCTAGGCAAACAGTTAATTCGACCTAGCAGTTCTCTATGGGGAGCATCAATCCTCTTCGTCAGGAAGAAGGATGGATCGCACCGGATGTGCATTGATTATAGGGAGTTGAACAAGTTGATGGTGAAGAATCGTTATCCACTTCCGAGGATAGCCGGCCTCTTTGATCAGTTATGGGGTGAATATTAGTTCTCCAAGATAGATTTGAGGTCGGGGTATCATCAGGTCCGGGTCAGAGAGGATGACGTGGAGAAGATCGCGTTTCGGACTCGTTATGGTCATTACGAGTTTGTGGTGACGCCATTTGGGCTCACCAATGCACCAACAGTATTTATGGACCTGGTGAATCGGGTCCGCAGACCGATGCTTGATCGCTCAGTCATAGTGTTTATTGATGATATCTTGGTATATTCCAAGACCCAAGAGCAGCACGAGGAGCACCTCAAGGAGTTATTGGGAGTTCTGAGGTGAGAACGGCTATATGCTAAGTTCTCAAAGTGTGAGTTTTAGTTGCGAAAGGTCCGGTTCCTAGAACATCCCGTTAATCAGGAGGGGATTTTGGTCGACCCGACCAAAATCGAGGCAGTCATTCAGTGGGAGGTGTCAAAATCACCCTCGGATATCGGGAGTTTTCTGATATTAGCAGGGTACTACCGGAGATTCATTCGGGATTTCTCCAAGATTGCAGTACCCCTTACTCGTCTGATGAGGAAGGGGGTGGATTTATGGTAGGGCCCTGAGCAGCAGAGGGCTTTTCAGACCCTCCGTCAGCGTTTGTGTGAGGATCCAGTTTTGACTCTCCTAGAGAGAGTTGAGGATTTTGTAGTGTTCTATGATGCATCCATCAAAGGCTTAGGGAAGGTCCTCATGCAGAGAGGACGGGTGATAGCCTACGCATCGCGGCAGTTGAAGCTGCATGAGACGAGATACCCTACACATGATTTAGAGTTGGGAGTGATGGTGTTCGCTCTCAAGATATGGAGACATTACCTCTATGGGGTATGTTGTACCATATACACAGATCACAAGAGCTTGAGACACATCATGGATCAGCCAAACCTGAATATGAGGCAGCACAGGTGGTCGGATGTAGTCAAGGACTACGATTGTGAGATCCTTTACCATCCTGGTAAAGCGAATGTAGTGGCGGACACCTTGAGCCGCAAGTCAGCTGGGTCATCCACCCCAGTGAAATGTATGAGGATAACTATGGATTCTCCGCTTGTAAGTTTGATCAGGGATGCTCAGGTTGAGGGCATGCGACCTGAGAATTGGAAGCTGGAGAGGATTAGGGGTGGGAACACTCGGTTTGTTCAGGATAGTCGAGGATTATTGACCCGATGCGGTCGGGAATGGGTTCCGATGTCTGGTGGGGTCAGATAGACAGTCATAGAGGAGGCTTATAAGTCTCATTTTTCTATCCACCTGGTGGCCACCAAGATGTACAGAGGCCTGAGTTTGAGTTACTGGTGGCCATGTATGAAGTGAGAAATCGCTTGGTATGTTGACAGTTGCTTGACCTGTAGGATGGTCAACGTCGAGCATCAGAGGCCGCATGGTATGCTGCAGCCCCTGGAGATTCCCATGTGGAAATAGGAGCATATCACAATGGATTTCATTACCAAACTGCCGAGGACGGCGAAGGGGTTTGATGTTATATGGGTCATTGTAGATCAATTGACCAAGAGTGCCCATTTCTTGGCTATACGGGAGAGTTCTTCGGCCGAGAAGTTGGCCGACGTGTATGTTCACGAGATCATTGCTCACCATGGGGTTCCGGTCTCCATTGTTTTCGACCGAGATGTTAGATTTACCTCCAGTTTCTAGCAGAAGTTCCACTAGGAACTGGGCACACTATTGTATTTTAGTACAACATTTCATCAGCAGACCAATGGTTAGAGCGAGCAGACCATCCACACCCTCGAGGATATGTTGAGGGCATGTGTCATTGACTTCAGTGGGAGCTGGGATTCCCAACTACCCCTTGCGGATTTCGGCTATAACACCAACTATCATTCCCGCATTAGCGCCCCACCTTTTGAGCTGTTGTATGGGCAGAAATGAAGCACCCCGGTTTTTTGGGGTGAGGTCGGACACAAGGTGAACGGATGGACGGAGGTAGTTTTGCAGACTACCAAGAAAATGCAGTAGATTAGGCAGCGATTGTAGACTGCCCAGAGTCGGCAGGAGAGTTTTGCCGATAGACACTGATTTGAGTTAGAGTTCCAGATGGGTGATATGGTACTCTTGAAGGTCTCACCCTGGAAGGATGTGATCCGCTTCAAGAATAGGGGGAAATTGGGTCCCCGCTTCATTGGACCGTTCAGGATCATTGCCAGGGTTGGCAAGGTGACTTATAGGCTAGAGTTACCGGAGGAGCTTAGCCAAATCCACAACACTTTCCACGTTTCGCAGTTGCGAAAGTGCGTTATGGATCAGGAGGTAGTGGTGGTGTCCGACGATATCCAAGTCGATGAGCGCCTAAATTACATTGAGAGACCTGTGGCCATACTAGAAAGGAAGAAGAAAGTTATGCGGAACAAGGATATACCTTTGGTGAAGGTGCAGTGGGAACATCGGAGGGGATCCGAGTGGACGTGGGAGCCGGAGGCAGAGATGCGGGAGCATTATCCGACGTTGTTCATCTCAGAGGAATTCGAGGGCGAAGTCTAGTTCAAATGGGGGAGAATTGTAACACTCCGATTCCCGAGTATTGATTTCTTTTGTTATAAGATCTTTTTGATTTCAAGGTCTACTCGACGAGTTGGTGGCTTGACTCGTCGCGCAGCAGCGAGTTGGTCCACGTGTTTAAGTGACCTACTCACCGAGTACAAGGAGGGGATCAACGAGTAGAAGCTGGAGGATGAAACCATAATTTTTGGGGTTTTGCACCCTATTTAAAGGATCATTAGCCTCCCCAACCTCCCCTCTACAACCTCTTGCCATTCTAAACCCTAAATTCGTGTGTTAAGCTTTGAAGAAGGATTTTAGTGAGAGAAGCTTGGGGAAAACAGTTGATTAGAAGCAAGGAACTCGTGAGGAATCAAAGATCAACTTCAGTGGGCACCCATTTTGAAGGTATTAAGTTGTTACCTTGGCTCGTCTCTTCTTAGAACTCCTTTGGATGGTTTTTGGGAAGCTTTTCTTGTGTTTGGGCTAAGATCTGAAGTTGCAACTTCAGATCTGCACAATTTTTAGCCTCTAAGTCCATCAAGTTGCCAGCTTTGGCAAGTATGAACCTTCCCTCAAGTGCAAGACTTCTTTGCAAGCTTAGTTTTGTCATTTTAAGGCTTTAGAGCTTTGCATGCACGTAAAGTTTGCAACTTTACATGATAAGCATGCCTTGGGAAGCTGGATCTGTAATATGGAGCCTTTGCATGGCTTATAAATCATATGTATGGATGAAGGACTGAAGGGACTCGGCAAGTGGCATGGTCGATTCTGCGAGTCCGATGAAGATTATCGTGGGCTCGGCGAGTCGGATGAGTGACTCGGTGAGTCGGATGGAGTTTTTCCCAACTGTTGGACATATATGAACTTGGCAAGTTGCAAGGGAAACTTTACGAGTCGGCCAAGGAGTTTACGACAGCAAACCTTAGGAACTCGACGAGTCACTCTAGTGACTCAGTGAGTTGGTGAGCTTTGCATGGAACTCAGCGAGTAGTTGAGGGTACTCGACGAGTTGAGGTTAACATGGACTGTTGACCTTGACAATTGATTTTGAGTTTGACCAAGGGTTGACCAGTTGACTTCTGGGGACATTCTAGGAGATTCGAGATTCACAAGTATGGTTTTGCAATGAATATAGGTGGTGGATTTGGGACGGTAATCCGAGAGTTTGAGCTTATCCTACGAGTCGACAGTTGCGAGGTGAGTTATCCTCACTATACTCAGGGGTCTAAGACACCAAGGCCAGCCCTTTTGTATTGTTATCTGGTTATGTTATACTAGTATGATCTATTACATCGGTATCCTAGAGGGTAGGATAAAATTATGTGGTATGTGATATGATCTGTTAGATCGGTATCCTGGTAGATAGGATAATATTATGTGGTATGAGGTTTGATCTTTTAGATCGGTATCCTGGTAGATAGGATGGTATTATGTGGTTTGTGGTACGATCCGTTAGATCAGTTGTTGTCTATAGATTGTTATGTGATTATCTGTTATATGTGCACAAGTTTGTTTGGCGGTTGAGGCTTATCTGCTTTGTGCGAAAGCCAACAGACCTGGGAATTCCAACCTATTGGGCCATGAGTATTCCATCCCGAGGATGATTGGACTCATAGTAGGTGGGCATTCCAACCTATTGGTTGTGGGCCTGGAGTATTCTATCCAGTGGATGATTGGACCCATAGTATGTTGGCATTTCTACCTGATGGTTGAGGGCCTAGGGTATTCCAACCCGATGGTTGACTGGACCCATAGTATGTTGCTTATGATTATATGTGTACTGCTGTGAGTATGGGTATTATGGGGAAACTCACTAAGCTTTACGGCTTACAGTTTCAGTTTATTGTTTCAAGTACATCAGGGGATCGGGGCAAGGCGAAGGCGTGATCGTACAACACCTCATGTTTTATTACCATTTATGGGAAAAACTCTGATATAGACTATTTTGGAAACAAATTTGTACTAATTGTTGGTTTTAAATGTTTTTTTAAAATGTTTTAAATTGGACTAAATTTTATGGCACTAACCATCACTTCACTCAGTCCAATGCAGACACCCTTTAAATCAAGGAACATTTAGCTTTTTGATAACTATTATATTCAAGAATTAAATGAAGAATAGGAAAAAATCAAAAATAAATAATGTACTTGTCGTTTGCTAAAATTAGGGTCCTTCATGCATCTGCAATTGATTCAGTATCTATAATTGATTCAGTAGCATCATTTGTAACATTTGATCCAACCCAATGGGTCCTATTTTTCCATGCTTCTGCAATTGATTCAGTATCTAGTTTTAACTCACATCATCTTGGTAAACAAATAGATTTGGCCACAAGCATCCAGGTGTAGGTTTGATTTCTTGCCACTACAATAACACATTATACGATGCTAAATAGTCATTAGATTTTCTTTTCATTCTGCTTAAAACAAACTGTGATCATTGAATAATGAGATATCTAATTTGGTGTCTACATCAGATGTTCACCTATCTGGATGGTCTTTTGCAGTTCCCTTTAATTCTAAGAAAAAAAAAAGGATAACTATTGCAGATCAGAGGGAGTTGTTAGAATCCTTTGTCAAAAAGTATGTGTCTTTTTAGTTGTTATTATTTTTTGTTGCATTATTATTTATAATTATCAAAAACATATTTATGTAATTTGTGTCTGAATTGCAGACGGAGAAAGCAAAGGCTTTTAAGACAACTAAAAAAGACTTTGGTTACTCATGCAAGACCAATATCTAGCTTCAACTAGCCTTTCTTACCCCAAAGGTAGTATTGTCAAAAAAAATTATAGCATTTGACTATTTTACAATATCTTACTAGATCCAAAATGTCTAATTTTAGCCTTTTTTTCCTTTGTTTTTTTTTTGTAAAATATTCAACTTTTTGTTATGTTTATATATTGTGAACATGTCATCAAAAGGAGTAACAAAACCAAGATTAAAGATCAAACGAAAGAAAAAAATGGTGGTGGATGCGACAACTTCAAGTGATGCATCAAATATGAGGTTACGATGTGTGTGTGAAAAAATCTTGATTTATGTTCAACAATTCTTGAATATTATAGATAAATCCGGTGTAATTCAATTTTAATGTTCATTGCAAATAGTTGCATTCAAATTGTATGTAGTCTACTTAACTTTTATGAAGAAAAACATCACAACAAATATTATGATTGATTTCAAGATAAAATTGCAAAAATGATCTTTCAGTTGTTTACTTTTATATTTGTTGATTTTAAAATTTTAATTTGATTATGTTTTAAGATTTTTTATGTTGAATATATAACTATTTTTAAATTTTCCATAAATTTATAAAAATTAATTTTATAATGCCAAAACTCATTGGTAATCTGTCACATATAATATGTTGGTAATCTGTTAGTGAGTTGTTCCAATATTCTGTCAGTGAGTTATTCTGTGAATCTGTTGTAGAAATATTCAGTCGGTGATCGGTGACTAATTACCGATGGAAAAATCTGTCGCTAAAATAACAAGAATATTAAGACAAATTTTGGTCTATTGCAATTTTGTCGATAAAGCCTATTAGGGACGGATTACTAACGGTTTTGGCTGTCGCTAATGCTCTTTTTTGTAGTAGTGTATGCCTTAGAATCTAATTTAAAAAGTTGAAAGTTATACAAAAGTATATAGAATATTTGGCATATAAATAATAACATTGAAGTGTAGAATTTTGGAATGATTTACTTCCTAATTTAAACATATTAGTATGTATTCATAATATTGTGGGATAAGATTGATTTTATGTAGATTTTATACCTTATTGTATATTGGTGAATTAAATTAAAGGGTAGAAATGTAATATCATGTATAATTTCCATTTTTTAACAAGCCATGTTAATTACTGTCTTTTATTTAAAAGAAGATTTTCAAAATCTTTTGTTGATATGATATGATACTTTCTCCATGGTGTAGATAACAAAACTAATTTATAAAGACAAATCTATTAAAGCATTGAATGTGTAATGATAGTTTTAATTTAAGAAGGCTAAAATTTGACCTTTAAAATGTTTGTATAATTTGTAAATAAAGTTAAAACATCTGTGTTAAAAGTATGTTTAAAAAAGAAAAAAAAAATGAAATTCAAAAAAATAAACGATATATTTCCTACACAATTTTGTGCAAAATCCACTATATATTTCCTACCTCGTGTATGATCCATCATCAGATGTTACAAAAAATGCTTTTCTAAATTCTGTTTTATTAGTATTAAGTCAATTAACTATCTCCATTCCTCAGTAACATTTCATGTAAATAAATAATATATTTTGGTATGTGCAAAATAGTATATATAATCAGTTCAGTTATCTATATTGTTCCGTTCAATCGCGATTCCACAAGTCAATCTAAAAAGAAGGTAAACATTAATCATCTTGTATTTATATTTTATGAACGAAATGAGACAATTGATAGAAAACATAACCGGAAAACTAAAAACAAAACTCTAATCATCGTCCATTCTTGGATATCTTTCTTCCAGAGCACAGTTTCGATCTCTTCCTTTAAAGAAATGGGAGCGTTTCACGCAGATGATGATTACAATTACTTGTTCAAGGTTGTTTTGATCGGGGATTCAGGTGTCGGGAAAACCAATCTTTTACTACGATTCTCCGAGAACGAATTCAACCTCGAATCCAAATCCAACATCGGGGTTGAACATGCCATCTGTAGCATCGTCGTTGATAACAAGATCATCAAAGGCCAAATGTGGGACACCGCGGGTAAAGAAAGGTATTTTCATCATTAATTAATATTTGGAACTCCTAGATCTAACACCCTTTGACCCTATCTGTATATATCCAATACAGATATCGAGCCATAACTAGGGCGTATTATCGAGGAGCTGTAGGTGCATTGATCGTATACGACATCACACGTAGTATAACATTTGAAAATGTTCAAAGATGGTTGAAGGAGCTTCGGGATCACACAGATCAAAACATCGTGATCATGCTCGTGGGGAACAGAATGGATCAGGCTAACTTACGATCTGTCCAAAAAGAGGATGCAAAGACATTTGCAGAGAGAGAGAATATTAACTTATTCATGGAAACATCGGCTCTCAACACGTTAAATGTCAACAATGCTTTCACCAAAGTGTTGACTCAGATTTACCATGTCGTGAGCAAGAAGAAGGATGATAATCATCATTATCATCAAATGGTTGAACCCAAGGGAGAAACGATTAACGTTGGAGGTCGTAAAGATGTCGAGATCACAAGTGAAAATGTAGGTTTCCTTTTTCGAAAACATACCTTAAATCCTGACATGTTGAGCTTTTCTTAGTATAATAGTTTGCTAGTTCTTCTCACTCTTTTCATTGGTTGAATTTTGATATATCCAAAACATGTCGTGATTGCCAATAGAGGCTTACAATCTCTCATAATCATTATAACATTTAGCTAATCACATTCATAAATCATACGTTATCCGTAGGATTAATTATGAATATTTGCTCCAAAGCGCGTTTGTATAATGAGTTTATTAATTGCACTATATTAGGTCCCATGCTTTCTTAATTACTTCTCATTTGCAATGTTGCCTTATTATTCGCGAGACATAATGTACTCATCATAGTATCCCGGATTCTTTATTTTAACTTTTATCCTAATGGAAGTTGTTTCTTTTGCATGCAACTTCTATTTATGCATGTTTATATATTTCAATTATGTATGTGTATTTGTATGTATATATTACTAATGAACAATGAACAATGTAATGGGTTGCAGGATTATGCTATGGCATCAAGAATGTATTTACTAGAAAATGGCTCAACAAATGTGCCCCCAAGGCTCTCTAGTGTTGATAACTTCTCCATTTGGAAGAACCGTATGATTGGTTTCCTAAACTTCGTTGACAGCAAATTGGTAGAAACAATAAAGGAAGGTCGGCATACTCCTCTAATGGAACGAAGCATGGAGTTATGAAGATAAACAAAAAGTTGCCCTTGATGATAAGGCAATGCATATTCTAAGTGTCTCCTTGCCTGATGATATTTATCGTATTGTCATGTATTGTGAGTCAGCAAAGGAAATGTGGGACATTCTGATTGTCCTATTTGAAGGTACCGGTGATAAAGAGGGGGAGATTGAGAAATTATGGTCAGGGTAGTATAAAAAAATTTCCAATAAAATATATTTAGATAAAAAAAAACAATTAAAGATTACGATGATCAAGTCAATTGCATCAAACACAAATATGATACTACATTGATGCTTATTTAGGGAATATATGATCAAGGTTCTAAATAATGTTATGCGTGAGTTTGTTGCAATATCAAGCTTCAAACTTTTACGAGTCATGATGAATTATATCGGTTGTAAAACATGACTTAAGGCTGCAATTTTGTATATAATTAATAATTTTATATATATTTTCTATTATATATATATATATATATATATATATATATATATATATATATATATATATATATATATATATATATATATAACTTAAGACAATTGTTTGTTAAAGGGTGACAAAAGATACAAGTCTTGGAGTCATGGTGAACTTTTTAGAACGTTGCATATGAGACTTAGATGTTAAGTAGGACAAATATAATATTTTGTTGTTTATTTAAGAGATGTATGAAATTGCTCCAAAAGTTCTTTTTGCATTCCATGGAATAAACTCATTCCATTCGCTCCTCAATTTCTTCGTACCATAGACAACCTAAGGATCAACATCATTTCAAGATTTGGGAGGAGATAGAATAGGGTTATATAAAGATGTAACAGTTTGAAGGCTATATGTTATTATTATGTGTGGTTTTTTTCCAAGTTATGTCCTCCATAAAATAATCATCATGTTAGTTTTACATTCTATTAATTTAAAGTTGTGTACTAAAAAATGTATAGCATCGTTTCACAATTCATCTTAAAATCAATATGCAATCATAGATTTAAAAAGCTTCGTTCTTAACTGGATTTTTGGTCCCTTTGGTTATCCAAAAAGTGTGGATAAGGTGCAAAATGCGTTCAACTTGAACTATTAGTCCAAAACCTTAAACTTTTTGTGGTTTTGATCCCTACAAAACTTAAAATTATTTAGAACAACTATTTTGCCCTTTCATTGTGTTTATTCCATTTTTTTATATCTTTTAGTAATTTAGTAGTTGAAATATATATATATATATATATATATATATATATATTATCAACACCCCTCCCACCCCACCTCTTACGCCGATAACCCTACCCCTCTCTTACTGATATAATTAACAACTGTACACTAATACACATACATAGACTATCAACACAATGAAGTTCTGCGAAAAGATTATGCAGATTCAACGCATATGAGCACACATAATGAAGTTTTGGAAAAATTGATACAAATTAAACACACATACCTCTCTCTCTTGCATTTCTCGTTCTCTCTTCCTGATTCAACAAACACACACACACACATACTGATAAACCAGATTGAGAACATTGATAAGCCAACACCTCCCACTGTTATTCTCTTTCTTGAGTCTCTCATTCCAACAAATGATTTTCACTATCGGAGCTAGGTTTTCATTCAGTGAACCTCCAAGAGTGAAGCGGTCATCAGTGTATGTGTGTAGTTGTTCAGATCTGAGATTTTAGGGTTTTTAGATGCTCAGGTGTTGTCAATTTATGTGTTCATCGATGTATGTATGTGATGAAGGTCTGATTATCAAGCACTTGTTCAACACCATTATTTCCATATCTCAATTTTTTGACGGCCTAATCTTCAAATTCTGAATCAATTTCTTGAATGTCCAATATGCAGATTCTGATTCTTTACAGTGACTCAATTTCACCACCGAAAGGGGTTGCAGATATGGGTTTTAACTCGTGGTTGTTCTTATGTGTGATGAACCCAATAGAAGAAGGGAGGGGTGGGGTTTACGAATTGGGAGGATGGGTTAATATGCTTTAGAAGATTGAGATCCCATTTTTCATCAGAATCATTTTTTAGGGGAATTCCATTTGAGATAAAAAAAACTACTCCAGTTCTAAGGAATCATTTTAATGATGGTGGTGACTTCAGGTTTTTTTTTAAGGTGGCTCTAAAATTATGTTACCTGGTGTTTTTGTCCTTGAAGGGATGAAGAAGACAATGAGAGAAAGAGGGTTTTGCAAGTGAAGAGTAGGGGTGTAAACGAGCCGAGTCGAGTCGAATACTACCAAGCTCGAAGCTCAGCTCGACTAAAATACTCGAGCTCGAAACTTGGCTCGAACTCGACTCGAGCCTTGATTTTAAGATCGAGCTCGGGCTTGTGAAATACTCGACAGTCTCAAGCTCGGCTCGGCTCGGCTCGACTAATATTTAAAAAAAAATCAAAATCACTAAATTGAGTAAGAAATATTAAACATTCTAGATTTAAATGTCCAAACTACCAAAAAACCCACTATTAATCACCGAATATCAATATAACATCAACCATATATGTCATAAATGAATAATTATAAAGAAATGACATATATCTTATAAACGAACAATTATAAAGAAATGGCATATATGTAAATTACACTAAGCTCGACTAAGCTCGCGAGCCTTACGAGTTGAGTATTTTTGTACTCGAGCTCGGCTCGATAAGGTACTCAAGTAGCTCGAGCTCGAGCTCGGATCGATTAAGGTCGAGTCGATTTCGAGTATTTTCCGAGTCGGTCTCGAGTTTCTCGCGAGTTGGCTTGCCTCACTTACACCCCTAGTGAAGAGAGAGAGAGAGAGAGAGAGAGAGAGAGAGAGAAAGAGAGAGAGGTTACCGGTGGAGAGGGATGGATAAGGTAGGATTTTATTTATTATTATTTTTTAAACATTTAAATACTAAAATTAAAAAAGAAAATAGAAAAAACAAATCAAAAGGTAAAAGAATCATTTCAATTTGTTCAGAGACCAAATCCACGAAAAGTTTGTGCAGTGGTGCAAGTTGAAATTTTTTTGGACTCCATCCATATTTTTTTTGCTAACCATAGGGATCAAATTTGCAGTTTAGTTTTCTTAAATACATAAAACTAACAAAAACAAAAAACAAAAAACAAAGGATTATCATGCCATAGATCTAACATATCTTTTGTCTATAACTACAAGCAAAATAACAACTATTTTTTTTTTTGAAAGGGAACTTCCCTAACGAGGGTTTCCGGGCCAGCTTTCGCGCACCGACTAATCCCCCGCTGCAAACATAAAGCTTTGCTTCATGCCCTGGAGTCACTGCAGACGAACCTCCATGGCCACAAGGGCTGAGTGGTGCCAGGATTTGAACATGGGTCAATAGGTTATCCACCATATCTTCAACATGCCTTACCAAGTCACCACAACCCAAGTGGTTAACTAATTTCAATATTACATCAATTAAAGCCAAAACCTATCACTACCTTGGAACACAATTAAATATTTAAACAACTTAGCAAAAAGATTTTAACAAAAGTCAACAAGCAAGCAAAGTATAGATATTCCTAATAATATGATATTCACATATTGTAACATTCATATTATTATCAATATATTTTATAACTAAAATTGCAAAAATAATCTATATGGTATACATTTACTTTTCTGACCAAATTTTGATTTTTTTGTTTTCGTAGTATTTTTAAGCTAGTTTTGATGCGCATCTGAAATATGTTCTTTAGAAATACTAAAAAGAATAAAATGCATTTCTAATATACTTTTTTATGTTTTATTCTATTTAATTTAAAATTTTATTAATAAAAATAGAGGGTAACTCTCAGTTTGTTCCAATTCTCATTAACCTCAGCTTTCAACCAAGACCCAATTGTATCTCTCTCACCACCTACTACCGCCACAATCATCTCTCCATTCTTCTTATTGTTTTTTATTTTAGTTTAGGTAAAAATAAACCCAAATCGAGTTCATCTAGAAAGAGAAAACCTCAAATTGGTGGTGGTGGGCTTAACATCAAGAGACAAGGGGAAGAGTCAGACATTGCCAACTTGTGACTTGCGGTGAGCTACGATGGTGATGATAGAGCAAAACCAAACGCTATCTAATTGGAAGTGACCCTGGTATGTGGAGGCCCCTTCTTTGGAGACATTCAGTGGCGCCTGGCTTCCTTACCTATTCGTTTTGGTGGTTTGGGTTTGTACTCGGCATACGAGGTTTCCTCCTACACATTTGTAGCCTCGAGGGCTCAATCTCGAGCATTACAGGACCACATCTTATGTGATAGTGGCTTATGTGGTATGGACTCGAATTACCTATGTGCTATGACTCGTCTTCGCGATATGATTCCGGGATTTGACTATAGCGGTTTCACTAATAAGGACACCCCCCCTAAATCCCAAAAAGCTTTGGTATGTGCCCTTTTTAGCAAAATCGTCCAAGATATGGAAGTCGACTTCGACATGACTGTCATGCTCAGGATTTTCTGCTAACTATCCCTATTGATGGTCTTGGCCAGCATATGTCTCCTGTGGAGTACCGAACTATCCTTCATTCTTGCTTCATGATTCCCATATTTCCAATTGACGAGATATGCCCAGTTTGCCGCAAGGCATGTTTGGATACCTTTTGGGAACACACAGTTCATTGTAAAGAGCTCCCTGGTTTTAAGTACAAAAATGATGTGGTTCTGGATGTTCTCTTTGATGCTTGTCGGCGTGTTGGTATTTCTGTGAAGAAAGAAGAGACAGTGATCTTTTTGACGGACCCGCAAGATGAAAGGTCCACACTTAGACTGGCTGACATTTTTGTCTTCGGATGGATAGGAGGGAAGCATGTGTGCGTGGATCTTACTGGGGTCTCTCCACTTGTTGGTTTGGGGAGTCGGGGTTTCACATCTATGCATGCCGCTTCGTGCAAAGTGGTAAAGCACGAGAATGCATGTATACAAAATCAACATGTGTTTGTACCTTTTGCATTCGATACATTTGGTTTTCTCGCACCAGAGGCGGCGGAACTCCTCAATATATTCCAACGGGTCATGCATTCTACTGTTATATCTCCTAGATTCACAAATGTTGTTTTCAAGAGAACTGGTTTTGCCATTCAGAAAGGGCTAGCAGCACATCTTGTTTCCCGTTTGCCTTCAATCGATATGTATTGAACCTTTATTACTAATAATCTTTTTTTCTCTCACCCCTCCCTCTAATCGATTTCAAAAGGGTATGGTCTTTTGATTTTCTGGAGGTTGTTAACATTGCCTTTTTTGCAAGAACAGTAGCAAATGATGCAGATCTGGAACCCCGCATCTCCTTTATCAGACAAAAACAGAAGTGGAACCCTCCATCTCCATTTACCATCGATATGGAATGCATATTCATCATCAGTAAGGCGTGTTCTTATTTGATAGGTCTTGTTGTGTGTGATTTTCTTCATGAAACAAATTTGTAACCTAAACTAGGAAACAATCGATTTATGTTTGGAAACAGTCTGGAATGTCTCGACAATTCCAATGAAGTAAGCAAAAAATCTCCAAACAAAGAAAACAATGTTGTGGATTGAACTTGGGTTTCTATAACTAGCGAACTCAGATCAAAACTCAAAGAACTGATGAACGATTTCCGAGATTAGAGGAGACAAGATTGTTTCAGATCATAAAGAGTATCTCAAGAAACGATATTATAATGGAACTGTGTTCTTTCCAGGAGATGAATGATTTCCAAGTTGAAATGTGTGTGAGACCTCTTTTTTTAATGATTAAAATAAATAAATAACTATTAGATTTAAAAAATAAAAAATAAATAAACTGAAAAATAAATAACCAATGATATTAAAGTCATTTTAGTTTATTGAAAGACCAAATCTGAAACAAAACTAGCTCAAAAAAACCACGAAACCAAAAAAATCAATGTTTGTACTAAACCTCATAAAAATTCATATCACATACATTACTTTTGCAAAACTAACTTAAAGAGACCACGAAACCAAAAAAAAATCAATGTTTGTACTAAACCTCATAAAAATGCATATCATATACACTATTTTTGCAACTTTTATCTATTTTATATTTATTGTAATAATTCATGGACATTAATTATTAAATGTGTTGTTGACCTTGGGTATATCAACTTGAACATTTGATTATTATTTTTTTTAGAATTTTTTGACATAAATATTATTGCTATCACATGTATTGTGGTGTTTGTTTTATAATTACTATGGTATTTAAATTATATCCAAAGTTCTTAAATTTGTATATAATCTACAAATATTTTTAATATCAGTAAAATTATAAATTTTAGAACAAATTACCAAAATTGTTTATTTGGTTTGTCAAAATTATGTGTTTAATCCCAAATTTTATTTTATTTTATTTTATTTTATTTTTTTGCATTTGAATTGTTCGTACAGTTTTATTTTGTTGCTTTATTCCTCCCTGCCAGATAAAAAAAGGATTATACTATCCTTATTATTATTTTATTATTATTATTATTATTATTATTATTATTATTATTATTATTATTATTTGTAATTTATTTATTATTTATTTATAATTTTCTAATTAGGAAAAAAAAAAACATACCCTAACCCACCGAACACCATCACTAACACATCATTAAACACCATCACCATCATCATTGCCCTTAATTGCCACCACCACTAAAACCATCGAGCACCACTATTGTCGACACTTACCACCCACACCCATACATATTATGTTTCCTTTACGTATCAACAACACCATTTCCCTTCCTTTCACCAATCACACCTTACCGACCAAACCTATAGATTTCGACCAAACATGTAGATTCCGGCACTACCAAAAAAATGTAACATCCTATTCTCGGTATATATTCTTGAATTGAACTTATATTTTTGGGGATTAGTCTATTGGGAACAATTTCATGGTATTGGGTCTGTTTTGGCCCATTGAGCATAGCACACTTCCGACCCATGGGCTTAATGGGATTTTAGGGTTTGTTGGCTATTTAAGCACACTTAATCCCCTGGGGTTGGATCATTTACGGCCTTCATCACCCCCTGAATGTGTGTTCGAAATCCGTAACCCCTTTCCTTCTATTTCAAGCTTGACTTCCTCCTTGAGAACTTATCCTTCCATGTTTTATTCTTTAGCTTCAAGATCAAGATTTCTTTTGGAGCTTGGAAGTGAAGAACAAGAGTCGATCCATAAAGTTCACAACTTTTTTGGATATTTGTAAGGAAAAATCTCCGAACTTTCCTTTTTAATTAACACTTAAGGGTACATGCAACCTAACTGGATCTATCTTTTTCACATCTAATAGCAACATACTTATTATGAATACAAACTAACCCTATAAATTCGAAATTCATAGTTAGAAACATATTTTTTGTTGACCCAAACAAGTTAATCAAAATCACATTGTCTCATTGGAAAACCAAGCTCCAATAGCGTGAAAGCCTCTAATGTTTCACACCTACAACACAATAAACTCTAAGATTGAGAGGAAAGATAGGAGAGGGGTGAGACGACTAGATTTCACTCTTAAGAAGGGTTAGCTGAAAATCCAAGTGTCTAAGGATCTATTTATAGCTGACTGGAAACCTTAGAAACCAAAAGATTTGAGCATATAATAATAATACTTCAAATCAAGTAATTATCTAGTTTTCTAGTTATCAAATGGAGGCTTCCAGAACCCTATAAATGGCTCCTAAAAACCGGTCATCATAAGAGGATTCTAGATCCTCTCCATTGTTCAACTATTGAACATTTATAACTCAACCTTTGTACCTTTAATTATTTCTAATTAACCCGGAATTAATACTAAATTAATTCTTAATTAATTATTGTTATTTATAATTAATACATCATATAATATATTAATAAATCATATATCTCTCTCCTCTAATCAACCCAAACTATTTTTTGGTTATGAAGGCATCCCAAAAAGGGGATTACTTATATTCTTCAACATTATAACAATTTAGTTAGGACCTTTGACACATTAATTCAACACTCTCCCACTTGGATAAGTCGCTAACTATAACTGCAAAGTAAATAGTGTTTTCCAAAGACACTGTCAAACTTTGATTAGACGTCAGTCCTAAAATAAGTGATCAGTTATCCCTTTGTTCTTCCTGATATCGTATGGAAACAAGACATGGATTAAATCAATCTCACAGTCCAATATTTTGTTTCCCGATTTCCCAATTTGCGATGATGTTATTAGACTACCAATTGAACACATCAATTTAGTCTTGTATGGGCCCAATACTATAATGTCAATATCAAATCACTGAGGGCCCAAAGATATCGCTTTTCATGTTAAGACAAAAAGAACGAATGAACTTTGACTAAATAATCATCAATTTTAGTCACCAAATCACGCATTAAATTACAATTTATAACACTCGGTTACGAGATGCATTAGAGTAAGCCAATGCACAATTAGTTTTCGAAATATGACTTATATATCTTTTTTTAAGAATAGAATATATTATTGTATTAAAATTACTCATGATTGAATTCATGAAGTAATCTATAAGTGTGGGTTTAACGAATACTTAAAATCCCTATTTCTAAAGTACTCAAGAATTTTACAGCAATCCCTATGCTATGTCCAATCCCTATGAACAATTCATGACATTCTTTCATCAATACCAACTATTAAAGTACGATTGACTATGACATTTCAAATAAATTAATAACCTGGAAGTAAAACATGAAAAGTGAAACACAATAATAAATTAATTGAAAAATGGAATCACACACTTTGAATATAAATAAATCGATATTTAATTAATCATAATTCAATTACAATTTATTACTGCTACATTATTTAAAAACATCAAATCTAGAATCTAATATCGTCTCTTAGCCCAATGCTCCTAATATGCTCGAAGTGCTTGATCTTGCTTAACCCCGCTATGAGAGGGTCAACAAGATTCTCCTCTGATGACACACAATTTACTAAGATTGCACCTTCTTCAACTTTATGTATGATATAGTGGTATTTTCTCTCAATGTGTCTAGATCTTCCATGATCCTTAGGTTATTTAGTCAAAGTCATCGTACCCACATTGTCATAGAAAATCTCCATTGGATCTTGGATTAATAAGACAACTCCAAGACCTCCAATAAAATTCTTTAACCATATAGCTTTCTTTTCCGCTTCTCTCGCTGCGATTTACTTTGATTCACTAGTAGAATCAACCACTGTTTGCTTCTTGGAATTCTTCCAAGTTATTTCTCAACCATTCAATAGAAAAACCCAGCCAGATTGAGAATAACTATTATCCCGATTTGTTTCAAAACTAGCGTCACTATATCCACTCACTTTAAGTTCATCTTTTCCATCAACAACTAAGATAATATCTTTTGTTTTTTGCAAATACTTAAGAATTTGTTTCACTGCGGTCCAATGAGCTAACTCGGGATTCCCTTGATATATTATTGAACTCACATGAAAATGATGGATCCCATCAGGGTGCTTCTTTAACTCAAATTGAAAAAATGGTACCGTCTACACTAATTTTAACCACCTTCGAAATGATACCAAAATGAGATGTCAACACACACACACATGAGACTTATACACGTCTTCTCCAATATTGTCATCTAAGTGAGCAATAGAACCCCTTTTTGCCATAATTTATCTTAAAGTTGCTTTACTCCAAGCACGTAAAGGTACACCTTCGATATCAACCTAAACTTTACCCTTTTTTTAATATATTAAAATTGATAAAGTTTAGTTTTTTTTACATCTTCTACTCTAATAAATGAAAGTTTTTTGTCACTTGTCACACTCTCATTTAACTTGTCACATGTCATTTTATGGTTATTTAAAAAAAATCCACATGTAATTTTATATGTTTTCTACTTTTTTAATTTTCACATAATATTTTAATGTAATAATTGCAAAAAAAAATATAGTAATAAATGAATATTAATGTCATTAATAAACTTGTCTTTTAATTTCAAATTCTCAAAATTAAAGCTTATTAGTTTTTTTGTTTATTTATTTAAATTATTTGTTTAAATTTAAAAGATAAAAAATATTTCCATTATAATAATTCATTTTTTTATTTTCTAAAAAAATTTATATATATATATATATATATATATATATATATATATATATATATATATATATGAATTAACTCAGATAATAATGAGTATCACAACTAGTATGCATATATACCGATAGAGAGAATAATCTTTTTTTGAACAGCAAAATGTTATACTACAACCTAGCAAGATGTTAGGCTAAAGAAGCAATTATAAAGATTTTATGACATATATATTGGCTTTCTACTCCTTTGATTTTCAAGTTAACATATACAATTAATATTAACTTTATTGCTCTTACTAGGTTATAACTCATGGAAACCATGGTCGGTATATTTAAAATTTATATATAGATAAAAAAAATATAAAAAAACCAAGATCTTGTTGATTGTAAGTAATTATGAATTAATTTGTTAAGAAAAATAAACATAATAATGTTATTAGAATATGATTTTGTATTTTCAAAATTTGAATGAATTTGATTTGTTATAAAAAAATGAAACAATAAAAATCATAGAAAAATGTCACGTGTCAAAAAGACATTCTAAAAAACTGACACATGTCATTTTTAGGTTTCATTTATTAGAAGATGTAGATTAGAAAACTAAATAAATAAATAAATAATGAGCATTTCATTGTAAAACTGAAAAAGTGGATTTTTTTTTTGTTTTATTTCGACTGTTGTATAAAGATGGTTCCATTACGAAACTTTCAAATCGCCCAAAAAAAAATTTATGTAAGACCACATCAAAACACCTCCTATATGCATAATGGTACACTGACTTTTGCCCTCCCAAGAGATACAAGCGGTACATCTCGAGTAATTAGTGAAGCTCAATTTGGTGATTGACCACCATCTTGCCATTTGAGACCATGTGGCAATCACAAATGGACATGTGAAAACATGCGAATCAATTGTTTTGATAGTTGTATCACATAAAGGGTGTGATATAGAATCCATATCGATACCTCTTTTATTAGGATTCAACTTGATCAGAAATTTGTTTAATGAAGCTTTATTAAGCCAAGACACTAACTTTAATATTTACAACCATGGTTGTAAAAATCGGTTTAGGCGATCGACTAAGTGGCGCCTAGGTTATTCCATCTCGCATGGGAAATCTTCAATCGGGTAGCATTAGTTTCAACCATAAGGTTGTGGTGGCTCTAGGGGTGTACGAGTGGCATGGTCCCATGAGACCTCCGATTTTAAGTGACCTCCAAATTTATGGACAAATATATAGTAATGGTGTTAGTATTTTCATAAAATGCATTTTTATATGTTATTGTTAAAGAAAATTAGAAGTTAGTTATATACACAATGTGACATTTCTTTGCAATCTTGAAGTAATTTTAATTACGAAAAATATCAAATAAAACAAAAAGAATAACAATTTTAATCGGGTTGTTTTAAACATAAAAATAAAACAAAAATAATAACAATTTATTCATAGTAAAAAAGGATCTATCAATCAATTTCCATCAAACAAATGTCGAAAGTTCATGAAGGTGTGGAAGAATATAGAGAAGAAGAACCTGAGTTGTATGCCAAAAAAACATTGATGAAGTTCATGAAGGTGTGGAAAAACCTACAAAGGAAGTTTATAATATTGCAGAAGAACCTAGAGAAGAAGATATAGCTACCTTAAATGATAATGATTATGAAAAAGAAGATATTATAGTGAGCATCTTTGATCCTAAAAACTGTAGCATTTAATGAGTGAGACGTTATATTGTGGTAGTGAATTTACGAGATGTTTGTTAACAACTTTGAGTTTTGAATTTAGTGGTAGCAAATTTATTTAACAATATTTTACAAGAAATTTTTTATATAATCTCACTTTGATTTTCGCACAAGATCTCCGAAATGTCAGGACCACAAGGTGTTTGCTTATTAGTAAACCCTCTTCAAACTTTGAGATGTTTAGGTATGATTATTGCCTCCCATTTTCATTTTTTTCTTTTAAGTTTAGTAAACTTTATACATAGTAATATTTTTGTGAAAATTAAATAACAAATATGTGATTTTGCTTTAGCCAATGAGGTTGGTTGAACTACATGGAGGCACATTCCGCTTTTCTCCTCTCATAGGTTTCTGAGGGAATGATGTCGAGTTTTATCCGTGTCCAAAGCAGTGAAGCATCTTAATGAGAAATTGGGTTGCTAAAGATGTTGTTATCTCTCCGGGGAGAGATCGAACTCGGGTTCATTGGGTGTTATTGCATACTGTCTTATCGGATATCACTGGCCGCTGCACCAAACCGTCGTTCAAAGAAATGTGATTTTGCTTTAGACAAAGCATCTTCCATTCGTTTATTTTTAGAAGGAGGAGTCACGTCATCGAAAAATCCTAGACTTGGCATGGTACCATATATTGAAATTTTTTAAAATATTTGTATGATTATTATTCGTACAATATGTATAAAAATGTCCAATGATTAAATTTATACAAAACTAAAAGTTCATGACCATCTCAACTCATTGTCCCATTTTTCTTTTATGTCAAATAAGAAATATTTTTAAAATCAAACAATATAAATAACCATATAGAGTTTGCTTTTCAAAAAAATGCTATAATAATATTTGATAAAACGTCATGATTTAGTATATAAATTTGGCGCCAACAATTCAGATTGAGAGAGAAGCCTGCATTGTAGATCAGTAAAAGAGTGGGAAAATCTCCCTCCAATTTTGCTAACTCTTCGCTCTCGTTCATTTTGAGGGTTTCAAGAAGGTAATGTTTCGATCAAAATCTCCTTCCAATGCTCTATAATCCTAATAACTTATCCATCTGGAAGAAACATATAATCACCTTCCAGAACTTCATTGATAGCAACTTGCTGGAATTAATAAAGAAAGGACCTCGTATTCCTCCCATGGATGAAAGCAAATGGAGTGATGAAGATAAACAAAAAGTTCATCTTCATAACAAGGCAATGTATACTTTGATGCTCTCCTTGCCTAATGAAATTTTTGGGTTTGTCATGAAGTTTGAGTCAGCTAAAGAAATGTGGGATAAACTCATTCTCCATTTTAATGGAATTGATAAATTAAAGAAGGGAGAATCGTGAGTATTTCCTTATGAATCAGTATGAGATGTTTACTTACAAGGATGGTATATGATTTAAGTGTCTCATCAATGAATTAGAGCACAACATAATCTTTGATAAGGAATATATGTTGATTAGGTTTTTGAGAAGTGTACACCTGAGATTCAACAATGTGTCCATGGTTGTAAGACATTCTAAGAACTTGAAGACTATGTCGCTTCGGTCTCTCTAAGGGTCTTTGTTGGCCCATGAACACAAGATAAATACCATCATATGATGAGTCTATGTGCTTTTCAATACAATTTATCATAGTTTCCTTAACTAATTAATAATGATCAAATATTTATTTTAAATAAACGGGTATGTGTCATTTGGGCTGCATAAAACAGTAGAATGTCCTATGAATATACTTCTTATGATGATGGAAAGGGCATTCGTGTCTTTTGTACATTAGAGAGGTCAATAGCAAGTGTGTGTACCATCTTTTACCATTATTCTAGGTGGGACAAAAAGTTGTAATTTTTGTTCCATTGACATCAGTTTTGGTTTGAATTTAATACAAGTCAAACACATTGTAAGATTGTCATGTTATGTTGTGTTATGTTATATCATGTCATGTTCTATGTAATAAGTGGGGATTTAACATATATATATATATATATATATATATATATAGAGAGAGAGAGAGAGAGCAAGGATCATTTGAGAACTCATAGTTTCTTGAGAACCCGAGAACTAAAAGTGGAGTGTTAGATCAAAAAAAGGGATGGCCATGATGCATTGTGGCATTTTTGTAAATAAGTGTAAAAATAAAGGGACAGGGGCATTGAAATTAAATGGTATTAAGGGTATTTTAGGGTTAAAAGAAATTCCTCCATATACACACATCTCCTCGCGTCCAACCACCTCCATCTCCTCTGATCAACGCCATTCCCCTTCTACATTCCAAACCAGAAGACGATTACCAGTTTACCATCTTCAAAAGTAACCTCCACCTTGCAAAGCGTCACTAGAAGCTTGATCCATCACCAGTCCATGGCGTTTTTGATCCTGTTGCTCCTGCTGTTGATTCTGTTGATTTTGCTCAAACGTAAACCTTTTTTTTATCTCTTTGAAATATCGAATTGATTAAATGAGATTTAGGGCGTCGTAATCTCACTACCTTCTACCATCGGCGACAACGGATGTTTTCTAGTTGACGACAGAACAGATGTGGTCGAACTCTCTCTTTCTCGCGATTTCCTAAATCACGACTGGAAATTAGGTCACCATTACTAACCCCCACCAAGTTTGATGTTTTCTTCTGTTCTTATTTATCAAGTTTTACCCGTGATTATCCGGATGTTTCCCTAATCTATGAAAAGGGACAGGTCTTTTCTTATACCATGAAATTGATAATCCTAGTCTATTCTATTGCATAATTGGTTTCGATTTTAATGATCATTTGTGTCTTCTGTTGAGGTGGCGTGTAGAGACTATCCCTATTCCAGACATTTATGTGTAAAGCATCCATTTACGAAGTCACCTCATGAAAGCTGCTGTAAACTAGTAATTTCAATCCCTATTTGTGATATTACAATCTATAAGTTTGGGGCTAAATTAAACTCCTAATTTTTAAGTAACCATTTGTTTTATTTCCTGGTGGGTTTTGTTATAAATGGTGTTGATCCTACACCATTGTTTGGATGTGATGATAATCCCATCTGTTGGTTTTCAATGTCATTATTCAGTGATGGTGTTGATGGCAACCTCACCCTCAAACTCTGGGGATTCGATTTCCATTTCCATTCCAGTCATACACATGTCTGGAGACAGTTGAGGTTCATATTATTTTTACCTCAACCTCAACCTCAACATCTTGTTGTTGATGACTGGCTGAGCTTCAACATCTAAATGTTGAAGAATCAAGACTTGATACGTGTACAAGGTAAACACAACACCACCTCAACTCTATGGAATTTGATCATAATCAAGACTTGATAAAGTAATTCCATTCCATTACATGATTCCATCATACCATTTAAATGTTGAAGAATCAAGACTTGATACGTGTACAAGGTAAACACAATACCACCTCAACTCTATGGAATTTGATCATAATCAAGACTTGATAAACTAATTCCATTCCATTACATGATTCCATCATACCATTTACATGTAAGTCACATGTAAATCACATACCAACTACATGTGATTCACATGTAAATTACATATGAATTACATGTGATTCACATATGAATTACATATGATTCACATGTAAATGTTGAAGAATCAAGACTTGATACGTGTACAAGGTAAACACAACACCACCTCAACTCTATGGAATTTGATCATAATCAAGACTTGATAAAGTAATGCCATTCCATTACATGATTCCATCATACCATTTACATGTAAGTCACATGTAAATCACATACCAACTATATATGATTCACATGTAAATCACATATGAATTACATGTTATTCACATGTAAATAACATGTTATTCACATATGGATTACATGTAAATCACATGTAAATAACATATGAATAACATGTGATTCAAAAGTGAATAACATGTGATTCACATATAAATTATATGTGATTCACATGTAATTAACATATTAATCACATGTAATGCACATGTAAATCACAAGTGAATCACATATGAATTACATATGATTCACAAGTGAATCACATAAGAATTACTTGTGTATATGAATTACATGTGATTCACAAGTGACTCAGATATGAATTACATGTGATTTACAAGTAAATCACATATTAATTATATGTGATTCACATATTAGTCACAAGTAATTCAGATGTAAATTACATGTGCATTTTTGTGAATGTTCTTGTATTAATCAAATTATTTTAATTTTCTTATAGATTTTGAAGAATTTGTGGAAAATATTGAAGAGGTGAAAAGTGATAAATTGAAGAAAATATGAAAATCTTGATATGACGAAATGATAACATAGTGAATCTTCGTAGCATTTTTTTAATTTATATATTTTATTTTGTATCGAATAAAATACTTGTACTATTATATTTATAGATTGATTAATAAAAATGAGACTTTTATGATTTACTTACGAATATTATAGTATAAGAAATATGCATGAATTCATTTAAAAGAATATGAATATATGCACCTCAAATGTTGATTTTTTTGTTAAAAAAATAGAGTTTTTTTTTTTTTAAATATTCTACTTTTTTATATATAAATTTATTGATTTTTAAAAACTTATATTTTTTAAAAAATGCAGCTTTTTTTAAAAAATTGGTGTTTTTTTTTTTGAAAAAGTTGCACTTTTTTGAAAAAAAAATGCAGTAATTTAGAAAAAAAATACAGTTTTTTGAATTTTTTTTTTAAATTACTATTTTAATAAAGAAATTGCAGTTTTTTTAAATACACTTTTTTTTCAAAAAAATTGCAGTTTTTAAAAAAAATTCAAAATTTTTAAATATTCATGCTTTCCAAAAAAGTTTAAAAAATCTGCAATTTAAAAAAAAAAAAAAAAAAATTATTATTTTTTTTTATAAAAAAATCCAAAATTTTGTTTTATAATGTTAAATTGAGAGCTTTTTATTAATATTTTAAATAATACAAAAAATTAAGTGGGATTGGTATGATGCCGATCATGCCCTTAATGATTTGATTTTGATCCAACGCTCCACCGTTAGTTCTTAGGTTCTCAGGATATTATGAGTTCTCAACCGATCTTAACTTTATATATATATATATATATATATATATATATATATATATATATATATATATATATATATATATATATATATATATATATATATATATATATATATATATATATATATATATATATATGTGTGTGTGTGTGAAAACTTGTATATGAGTTGTCATTTTTTGTTTAATGTCTTTCTTTGTGGGCTATATAGGTTAGGAGGCAAGGAGACGAAGATTTTAGCAAAAGAATTGTGATGTATTATGCAAAAACTTCAAGAGGTCGAGCATCTTTTTATTTATCATGATTGATATATGGATATAATATGGAATTCATTGCCAATCTTGTATTGGTGTCATCTTCATCGCATATTTGTTATGGCCATGATATGATCTTTTGAGAAAGAACAATTTTTTAGGCATAAAGATTCTTATTGTTTTTTCAATAGTTGTTTTACAATATACTCCTCACAAAGATAATATTTGGTGCTTGGAAGACTTTTCCACCTTAAATGGAGGATCAACAATTGACTACAAAGAATCTAATGAATGGTAGTGGGAGGATGGGTGTCCGTGTCCCTTTACTCTTTATACCTTTCTTGCCCAACAAAATGGTGGGAATGTATATAATTAATCAATTAAATTATTTAAACTATCAAATTTTCATTATGTACATACATACTAGTCGTGAGAATGATGATCACTATTAGGGCTGTAAACGAACCAAACGAACACAAACAAGGTATTGTTCATGTTCGTTCGTTTAAGTTAACCGAACACGAACGAGATTTTCTTGTTCATGTTCGTTCGTTTAACAAATTATTTAGTTCATGTTCGTTCATTTATGTTCGTGAACATGCTAAACGAACATAAACGAACATATAATATAGCAATATAATAAAAAATAATTGAATATAAATGAATATAAATAAACTTAAACGAACGAATATAAACGAACGTAAACGAACATCATACACTAACGTTCACGAACATAAATGAACGAAGGAGACCATTGTTCATGTTCATTCATTTAACTAAACGAACGATAATTTTTGTTCATGTTCATTCATTTATTAAATAAACAAACATAAACGAACTTCTCGCCGAACAGTTCACGAACGGTTCGCCGAACGTTTAGTTCGTTTACAGCCCTAATCACCATATCTAGATATTCTTCTCCACATTTTTTTTAAAATAGTGAATTTGTAAAACAGAACAATTAACTTGTTAAGAGTTATTATTTTAACTCTCTCTCACATACATGAGTGTATTGAAGGTCAAAGATAATGAATCCCTTGTTTTTAGAAAATTTGACTGGCTTATTTTATGAAATTAATAAAATTGTATAAAAAGCAATTTGTGTTTGATTGCTCCTTGAAAAGTTACTTATGATTCGATGACCGATCAATAGTTGGGCACACATCATGGAAGAGTTGTGTCACTTACAAGAGATACGATTGGTTTATTTATTTATTTATTTATTTATTTATTTATTTATTTTTTTAATATTAAAAATGGTTTGACTATAAAGACAATGTTTTTTATTAAAAAAATAGATTAATTATTTATTTATAAACATAACTAAAATCTCAATTCCATTTATATCGGCAGTTCTAACTGTTTTTGTAGAACTTTGTGTGTGTATATATATATATATATATATATATATATATATATATATATATATATATATATATATATATATATATATATATATATATATATATATATATATAGGTGAAAGATGGTGGTAAACGTAATCACGTTTACTTGTACTTACCCAGAAAAAGAGGTAAGAAGGAATAAAATGAAATGAATAAAGAAGAATATGTCCCAAACACTTTCTTGTTGTAGCAATAATTGCGATAGAGACCTTTTCTATTATTGTCACAACGAAGTACTCATTCACTTTAATGGTGTAGAAAAAACTATGGTCGACATTTGACACCCAATTTTTGCAATTTTTATAATCTAGATATATTTTTATTATTACATTAAGAAAAACTCAAAAACACGAGATGAGTTCATAAATTTCTAACAGAAATTTTCATTGTTATTATTTAGGTAAAAAAACATAACAATTGTAAGTAAGTAAATCTTGAAAATAAGCATTTTTTATGCACAATGCTCAAATTCATAATGTAAGATATAGTTTCCATAACTGGCTCGAAGGAGTTGCAATATATAAATATGTAATAGATGTCTAAGGTTCAGATATCTGATATGTCCAAAATATCCAAAATATTGTTAGTTTTTCGCTATGTATACATATGTCAGGAGGGGGGATATGGGGCGACAAAAGATACAGCGTACAGTGTTTTTATATAAAATACAAACTAATATGTAGTTTTTTCACTTTTCTTCACCAATAAATGCGAGTGTATGTATAAATTTGTTGGTAAAAGAAAGATCTTGTGTTACAACTTACAATATATGTATTTATGATTAAATGTTTTTTTGTTACACAAGTTTAAACAAATGATTGTTGATATATTTATCATTTTTTAAATATGAATATAAATGAATATAGCATAAAATTTTAGTAATAATCACTCAAATCATAAAAGACACAATTGTGTCTCCTAATAACATGTTTACAACATGTACATTGATTATTTGTTGTTAAAAATGCATGCAATAAACTACTCACCAAGTCTTTTATTGATTGGTACTATCTTCCTTTAGTAAACATTAAAGTTTATAATTATCATTATGTCTCTTCAGTTACAAATTATATCTTAAGACATGTAATTCTCTATGCTTTGATGTGTGTGATACAAAAAGTTGAATGCATTAAGAAATGTATTTATGTTTTTTAATTCAAAATACATGTTTTGAAATGTCATGTGAATGCTTACCACACAATTTTAAACAACATGGATTTTTTTTCATCATCAAATGGGATCACATTTTATTGTTGGTTGATGTTTTACAATTTATCTTCTATATGATAACTGATAACCGTTAGTGTTTTACAATTAATCTTCTACACGGTAACCTTAAGACAAATGTGACATGTCATTGTCTATACAAACTCTCTTTTTGGAGAGCCGAAGATAATCTAATAATATCAATTTATTTCGTTTAATCTCTTTCCAAAAGAATTTAATGTTCAAATATCTATCAAATGCGATTTAGTTATATATATAAAGACTTTACATAATATCCCTATATTTATAAGTAAAAGTATTTGGTTGTTTTATGGGATTGAGATTGGGATTGGGAGAATTTTTCCTAATAACTTTTGCCGCGTAGGTATGGCTGTGGTACGCACTTTTTTGCCTCTTTGGAGGTTAACGCAAATCTAGAACAACCAGATTTCGGTGCCCCAATTTCAGAGAGAAGTACAACACCAAAATTGTGGCAAAATCTGAATCTCCCCTCAATTTTGCTCAACTCTCTGCTCTCTCGCTCGTTTTAGGTATCAAAAAGGTAAGCCCTTTTGATCAATTTCTTGAAATCCACCTTCTTTTTTCCTGTAATCATGTGTTTATAAGATTCATTTCTTAATAGTTTTCGAGGTATTATGTCAGAAAGAGTTATCTCGTATCTATCCACGGTTCTTGTTTGTTTGGTTGTGTAGTCGTGTTTTGATTTAGTCTTGGATTGTGATTTAAAGGTCCTGTATTGTTTCGTCTTATGCTTCGTTAGGGTTTACGATTAGGGTGCCGTGTTCGGAGCGATTATAATCTGCGCGATATTTTCATCTTATAAAACTGAAACCATTTGGTGTTGTTGATATATGACAGGCGATTTATCAAGAAGAGCGAAGGATTAGGTCATACTGTATTGTTTTCGAATGGGGAAAGGTACGAAAAGCAAGTCCGGGTCTCACCAGATATTCAAAGACAGAGCTAAGAACCGCGTGGAGGACCTCCATGGAATGTTTACAGATCTGCAGTCGGCAAGGAAGGAGAGCCGAAGCATTGATGTTGCTGTTCTCGAAGAACAAGTTAATCAGATGCTCAAAGAATGGAAGAATGAACTCAACGAGCCTTCCCCTGCTTCTTCTTTACAACAGGTTTGTCATATTGTTGTTCAAAAGTTAAAACACACATCATGTTCTTCAAAGAATCCATGGTAAGAAGGTAGTAATTTTCTTTTGGATTTTGAAACAGGGTGCGAGTGTAGGACCCTACTCCCCTGACATAAGCAGACTTTTACAGCTATGTGATGAAGAAGATGATGCAACCAGTGGGTTAGCTGCCCCAAAACCTGATCCAGATAATGGGTTGCAGGGTTTTACTGTTAATCACACAACTCAACAACAAAGCTTCCAGTTACTTGATCAATGCAAAGGTTCTCCTTCAGGTGTTAACAATACAGATATCACCAATCAATTGGATTACTTTTCATTTGATTTACCCCATGATTTTGAACAAAACTTCTTTACTGGAATTGATGGCATGGGACTATGCACAAGGGGAGAAGACACATCATCACCTCAAATCACCACCTTTCTTCCCACTTTATCCCCTCCCCCTTCTGCTTTCTTGGGACCAAAATGTGCCCTTTGGGATTGTCCAAGACCTGCACAAGGCTGGTGTTCTGATAGGCCTGTTCAAGGTTGGTTTCTTGACTATTGCAGCAGCTTGCATGCTGCAATTGCTCAAAATGAAGGCCGATTTGGGATGACACCTGTCATACGCCCTAAAGGCATTGAGTTGAAAGACACGTTACTTTTTGCTGCCCTTAGTGCAAAAACACAAGGGAAAGATGTTGGAGTTCCTGAATGTGAAGGAGCTGCCACTGCAAAATCTCCATGGAATGCCCCTGGTTAGTTTTCCTCTTTCCATTCCATTCTTTTGTGATTCCATTCCTTTTTCATTGTGATTCCATTCCATCCAACGAGTAATGTAAACATTTTTCTTTGCAGAGCTGTTTGATCTTTCGGTTTTTGAGGGGGAAACAATACGGGAGTGGCTGTTCTTTGATAAGCCAAGAAGGGCGTTTGAGAGTGGAAACAGAAAACAAAGATCACTCCCTGATTACAACGGGCGTGGTTGGCATGAATCAAGAAAACAAGTGATTAATGAATCTGGATGGCTAAAAAGGTCATATTACATGGACCCACAGCCCATGAAGTTTCTTGAATGGCATTTATACGAGTATGAAATCAGCAAATGTGATGTGTGTGCTTTGTATAGATTGGAATTGAAGCTTGTTGATGGGAAGAAAAGTCCAAAGGGAAAGATTGCAAACGATTCACTTGCTGATCTTCAAAAGCAAATGGGAAGACTTACTGCTGAGTTTCCATTGGATAATAGTTATAATAATAATAATAATAAAAGGTCTGTTAAAGGAAGGGGAAAGGGGAATTTGAAAGACAAGAATGGAGGTGCAACTGTGTATCCAATGGTGGCAAGTGATGATGGTGCGCCATTTAACTATCTTGTTGATGATGTTGGTGGGTACTACTTAACATAAATTTTGGTCAAAGTGGTGTTTTCTGTTTAATGGTATAAGGTCAAAGTCAAAGATTAGTGGATTGTGAAATGTGCTTGATTTTTATGGGGGAGCACTATTCTAACTGTTGGGGGAGATGGTATATAAAAAACAGAAGATGGCTGCTGCTTACTTTTGTTTTACTTGGACCAGGTTTTGGTATTATGATGATAAATGACATTAAAATATATATATATGTGAATTGTGAAGATTTTGATGCTAATCGACTAGAGAGCACTATCTTGGTGCTGAAAAGTTAGCAGATATCTGTAACTTGTGGTCAGTTGGTATATATGAATTGCTGTTTTTCTGGTAGATTTTTTTTTCAACTTATAAGTGAAATATTGCTTTTGAAACTTCATTGCTGTTTTAAGTGTTGTTGGACTTGTAATGTGAGAAAGTTTCCTACATGGATCGTTATGGACCAATAGAGTAGTAGGAGGGCCAAAGTGAAAATATGGGAACTAAAATCATATATAGGAAAACATAAAACCTAAAACTTTTAGGTAACTCTTTCCATGGTAACTTGAACCAGCATATTAGGAGCTATGGTGAGCTGAGTTATGGTCGAAAGACTAACAAAGGGTGAAAAAGAGGACTAAAAACGTATAAGATTTTTGATGGGTGTTCTATGTATTCAATGGGTTTCAAACATCAACACACTAAACCTAAGAGGCTTGTCAGACGTGAACATGTAGGCTTTTCTAGGCTTGTGAGACATGTAAGAGTGAAGTTATAATGAAGCCTAAGATGAGCATGTAGGTTTTTCTTGATACACAATAGGAATACTCATTCATTGATGCTGGGTACACGTCTTGATGATTGGTTGATGACATCATTGCCAAATATGTTGAAATAATTTTATAATTTTGGAATTGGACTGAATTCGGTCGCTATATGGGCCGAATATCAAACCTGAATGTGTCATGTAAGGTGTTTTTCAGTAATCCGAGATATTTTAGGGACTTAATAAGTGTTTTTCTGTTTTTATGATCTTCTATAAATTTTGTTTGATTTACACAAAGCTAATTCTATATATACCCCCCACACCATGTATGAGGATTTTACTTTGTGTACCTTCTTTCTTTTTTTGATTGACTCGAAATATTATTCTAATAAATTTTAAATTCCAAGGATATGTAAAAAGTTTTATCTTCTTCTCCTATAGATATTTTTGTTTTCTAATTTCTACGTGGGGATTGAAGTTTGTTATCAAAGTTTCCACAATCGAATTACGTTTTTGTTCTTTATGTTCATTTAATCATTCAATCAAGATCATCTAGGCATCATTTGGTATCAAAGCAAACATATATATAATGAACGGATAAAAACCAGGCTGACTAGATTTCTCCTAAGCTGCTAATCGTAGAAGATATCATGGTACATGCAATTGAAGAGGTGGTGGACGTAATGTCATGAATGAGAGAGTCGATCTACATTATCCATGTGATCTAAAGATTGAACGTCAACAATGGAGGAGTATTGATTTGAAGGTTAAGATTTTCGAATTCATGGGAAGCACTTACGCTGGTGACTTCAATGACTGGTTAAGTGATGCAGAAATTCGTTTAAGGGTTTATTAAATTTGGTTAGTATTTATCTTAATTAGGGATGATATATGGTTTAGTGTAATTTTGAATATTTGATTGTTATCATTTTAATGTTTTTAAAGGTGTTAATTATTAAACCTTTATAGCCTAATCTACTACTTTGATGTGTCTTGAGCGAAATGAATTAGTTGTGTTTAACTTTTACCTATTATGTATTAATCTAGTTTAGAGGGATCATCTTTACGATGAGTTCCATTTTATTATTGATTTGTGAACAAAGAAGAAACAAGTTGGGATTTTTGCAATGTAGTTTATTTTGGAATTAAAAATAATTTATTGTTTTTTCAAAATTGGTTGATATTATCAACGACTTGAAGTGATTAAAGGGAACCACTTTTGAAAAGATGTTGGTTCTCTGCAGTGATTAAGATGGTCTTAAACTCAGATTAATGACAATACTCTAAAGCATACTGAGTATTTACACAGTTGTTTATTTTGCATATATATATTTATAAGATTAGGCCTCATTAACATGTTCCCAATCTACGTTCACCTTACATCCAGTAATTACTAATTAGGTCTCAAATTCAGAAAATACCAAACCATACATCATACATAAACCTAAACGAAACCAGATTTCTCCAACCATTTTCTAAGCTTCATCATCTTCAACAGGGACCCCATCTTCATCAACAGTGTTAACACGTTCACATTCATCAATCCACTCGCTATATATGTCTATTGGCTCTGTCAAAGCTGCATGACAATAAAATAAAAGGGAAACCATTATTGCATCTTACTTTCATTTCTTTCAGTTTTTTCTTACTATGACATTCTACTTTGAAAAAATTTACCAATTTATAAATATGATTGTTGAAAAGTGAAAGTAAGATGTTATTTCTTGCATTTAACCCTACCTGTGACAGTAGTGCTGAAGTTTTCCTGGCAAATCCTGCAAGATGCCTCACCAATCAAGTTCTTCATATCACTGACATCAGTTATCAAACAACCAAATAAAATATGAGTTCATTTCAATGGAACACATGGGATGTAAAAATCTGGAAAGATTATATTGTAGCAGAAGATAGAATTGGTGGAGCAAATACATACATGCGACATTCAACACTGGTGCCATGGTTGCAGAAAGGGCAGCTAAAAACGGTGTCCAGTTTGTCCATTCGCTTCCTAGGAGCAGGCTTTGCTCTTGACTTCCTCTTCCCCATGGTGCAAGTAGCTTCCCTGAAAGCAGAATTATAATCACCAAACAAGAATCGCAACACTAAAAAGCAGCCAGCTATATGATGAATAATGAAGTTAGAGCAAGTTTGATCTTCAACTGTTAAAATATAAGACCAGTGTCCACATGAATATGAAAAACCCCCTTATGTATGATGCAGTTCGGACTTTTAAAAATTCAACACGATAAGTTTTGATAGTCACAAGAAATTGTCTCAGTGGATTTATGAAAGAATCGTATAAAAACTTAGCGATCTTTTAACAATCGAATAACAAGATTCGTAGAACACAAGAAAACTACTTTTGAAAAATCAAGCTTACCGTGAGGGATCAAGAACACCAATCTAACGTACAATCTGGGGAAATATCAGCAATAACAATGATCAGAACGATGAATTAACCACAAATTGCTTTGAACAATCAAACTAATGAAGAAAAATCGAACGAAATTAGCACCTGAGGAATCAACTCGTGTCGAGGGAAGAAAAATTTTGCCCTAAAACGCGAATGATGATATCGGAGAAATTGGATGGAAATATACGATGATATCGGTTAGCGTTTATGATTTCTAAATTACTTAAGTGGTCCATGTGCTATTTATAAACATCCATTTACAGTCCCTCAGCTTATAATTTTACATCAATTGGTAGTAACTTTATCTTTCTTTGATGTTAGTGATTTTAACTACTTGGCCTTCCCCTCTCTCAAAGGTAACCCAAATGGAAGGCGTGTGCATTTGAAAAATCCAACATCATTTTTTTTTCTTGTAAATGTTTATTCTAAATCCAAAGTTTCATTTTGCATTAACTTCTAAATCATTCTCTTAAAGTTAATCTGATTCATCTGAAATGAGGCCCATTAATTAAATCCCAATGTAAGTAGGCTTGAAATTTATTGATATATACATAGTTTACACAAGAGCAACTAGTTATCCTTAATGATATTAAGTTCGTGTTTGCTCGTCTTAATGATGAGAGTCCACGAAAAGAGATCTCTAATTCAAACTTAAGCATCATCTTCTTTGCTCTAGATACATTATGATCATGGGGGCATTGAGGGAGGGAGGGAGAGAGGGGGTAAGGGGCAAAGTGAACTGCATATGATCTAATTTTTTTATTATATATTATATATACATTTATTTAAAAATAAAAAATTTATAATAGTGATAAATACCATTTTTCTTTAACTCGTCACGGGCATTTGAAGATATTACATCATCAGAACCGACTCTAATTATAATTTACATATACCTTTAGCTATTAAGGTCATTTAGTGAGGGAGCTCAAGATGTCTTCACCCTTTTTGATATGAGGTATATAATGAAATGTAACATAATTTGTTGATGTAATGCTTCTATACATCTTGTGTTTTTTTATTTCTTTTAAACCAATGACAAAAAGTATTTCAATATATTGGGGACAAAAAATCTCAACTAAAACTGTGAATTGAATTATGCATTACCAAGCGTGATTTTTTACTAACCAATGTTTTTTTTTTTTTTTTTTTTTTTTTTTTTTTTTTTTTTTTACCGTTTGATCGTCACTATACCAAATTTGTATTAACTTATTTTGCATGTGCATCATTGCACAAAAGACTTGTATTTAAAACTTTGGTTTTTAGCTTAAGGTAAATTGCATTTCTCAAATGGTCTCTCATTTGTCTCAATATTATTACTCAATTTAAACTGTCGGGAAAGTAGGTTATGTGCCCAGTCAAGAAGATGTATTGTCGTGAATATACCTTTGGGATTCGTCTGATATATATAGAATTATGAATACAAGATAAACCTAACTATAAATCCTTAAAGCTAGGATCTTATTTATACAAAAAGTTATATTTTAAAACTTAACTCTAGTCTTATAATTTATCTTTTCATTCCCCCTTAATTTTAACCATGACAAAGTTCATATTACATCTTAGATGATCTAACATATTACGAGTAGTTGGCTTTGTAAATCCATTAGCAACCTGGTCATTTGAAGAAATGAATCGAACATCAAGAGCTCTCATTGCCATCTTTTCTCTAAAAAAATGGAAATCAACTACTATATGTTTTGTTTGTGCATGAAAGACCTGATTTGTTGTTAAATATATAGCTTCCAAATTATCACACCACAAAACAGGTGATCGTGTTTGATGAATTCTCAGTTACTTAAGTAAAGATTGTATCTATGTTGCCTTTGCTATACCATTAGCCAAGGCCTTGTATTTAGCTCCCATACTAGAAACGAGATATTGTAGGTTGCTTTCATGAACTTCATGAAATCAAAGTGTGGATCTAAGAAAACTGCAAAACCTCTGCTAGACCTTCGATAGTCTAAGCAACCTGTCCGATTTGCATCTGTAAACACATGCAACAATGTAGAATTTGATTTTCGTATACGAAACCATGTAGTTGTTGTACCCTTTGTATACCTTAAGATTCACTTCAGAACCTCCATATACACATTAGTGGGTCTTGACAAATATTGACAAACTTTGTTAACTTCAAAAGAAATATCCGATCTTGTCAAAGTGAGGTATTGTAGACCTCCCACCATGCTTTATATTTGAATATATCTTTGTCATTTAGTGTTGTTCCATAGTCGAGTGCAAACTTATCCATTACAGACATTAGGGTTGAAACACTTTTACAATTCATCATGATAGCACGACGAAGTAGATCAAACACATACTTGTGTTGTAACAAGGTAATCCCCCATAACGGTGAAGTACTTTAATCCCTAAGAAGTAATGTAGTCGCCCATGATCCTTGATGGGAAAAGATTCAGATAAGGCATGACTTAAATGATCAATTGCTTAGCTAGAAGAACCAACTATGACAATATCATTCAAATTTCATATTATACTAATCAATAATATTTAGGGATGACAAAATGACCCGAACCTATAACTTTTGGGATGGATTGTGGACGGTAAGTTGTTATGATACTAAGTATAAGAACTTTTAATTTTTTATTGGTTTTAGATGATTATGCCATTAGGGTTATTTCCACCTTATTTCTTGATTCCATACATGATCTCATTCACCTGACCCCAAACCACTTGTATTTTTACAAAACACATGTAATTTTATTATCAATATATGTGATTTCAATTTTTTTTTATATCACATGTAATATTACAAATATGAAGGTTCTAACTTATAACAATAACCTAAAATACCTAATAATTCAAATTCAAATGCGAAGTTGATGTATATTTGTATGTGTACAACTGCATGCATATTATGTGAGGATGGACACATTCGGGTGTACATGACACACTATGAATGTAAAATGTATATTGTTGTTATTCTATACGTTTGACACGTTTGACAAAACTAGCCATTAATTAGTGGTTGGTAGTTGAAAACTAAAAGTTGTAGCTTTTAATTGTGAAGGAAAGTTCAACAAAACTAGTTTGTAGCTCTTAAATGTGTAAAATTAGATAAAAATCAAAACATAAAAACTCTAAAAAAGTACTTGAATCAGTTGTTATAATCATGAGTTTTTGTAGCTTTTAATTGTGAAGGAAAGTTCAACAAAATTAGTTTTTAGCTCTTAAAGGTGTAAAATTAAATAAAAATCAAAAGATAAAAACTCTAAAAAAAACTACTTGAATAAGTTCATGAGTTTTTTTAATTTGAAATAAAAGCTAAAAGTTTCTATACTTCCATCACAATTTTTTTCCCTCAGTTTTTTAAAAGCTACCAAAATATCCTGGATCTACAGTGTACTACTAGACGCCTCGGTTAACCTCTTCACCTTATTGTCACATAAACAAAAATAATAGGGATTGGTTATGACAATTCTTTAAATTAGTAGTTGTCTTCTGTCAAGTACCCAAATATCCTGGATCTACAGTGTACTACTAGTTAAAACTTGCCATCGCAAGGTTTTCCCAAAACCCTTGCTAACGTGCGCAGTTATGGTTCTAAAATGAGCCAAACATTCTTCGCACAGCTTCACAATCGCATCAATGGCTTCCTTTATTCATCCGCTTCCTGTCCGACTTCAGGTTTTCCCTTCAAAATTCACTACTCTTACAGCCAAAAGCTTCGTCTTTCGACCCATAATTCGCCTAAAACCTTCTCGAATTTCCCTCACTGTACGAGCTCGCTCTGCCCCCACACCGTCGCGGCCTCCGCTGCCGGAAACCCAGCAATACATTCTTGATATTCTGGACGGAGAAGATGTGAAGTCTATGCCATGTGTGAGAACCTATGAGAATGACTTGGGTCGGCTGGCTGTTGTTGGTGATGTTGACTTGGAACAGGCCCTAACAGCAGCGGCCGCCGACGGTGGTGAGGCTGCAGACGAACACATTGATCATGGCTTGGATGTCATGGTGGCGGAGACGGTGTTCCCAGGCCAATCCGACGAACACAGCACCATCTCCACCAGACTGGTTAGTTAATAGTTACCCTCCCTAAGCCATTTTTAGTGTTCAACTATTAATAATAAAATTTATGGTATATACTGATAATGGAATGGTGTTAGTAACAAAAAGAAACTGTTTCTACTGTGAATTGTGATCTTTCCTCTTGACAGTTTTTGCCATCTAGAAAAGTGAAAGAGAGAGCTAAAAGTCTTAGAGGTTATCTAACTGAAGACATGCTTTCAAGCACTACATCTACAAATATACTAGCAATGACATTCAGACAAGTGACTTTGAGACAACTTTGGAGTTTTGAACTTGTCTTGTTTACACCAGGAACAACAAGAAATATGAAAGATCTTGCAAACCCAAGAGAGGTTAAAGTTTAAACACCCTTCTCTTTTCTCTTACTCTTAATCCAAACAGGTATCTATACAGAAGGGTATAACAGTCCTTTCCCATCCACAGGTCCCTGCTTCCTTCACCTTGGGTTCCTCAGATGTACAAGCCATATCCAAGCTTGCAGAAGTGATTTCCGTTTCTGCCCTTGAAAGCATCAAAAGGGATTTTCTTGATAACTCATTAGGCAAATCATCATTTAACATATTCCATCTATTTCATAAACACGAACAAATCTTTTCACAAGATTCTTCTGTCATCTTATACAAAGTACACGAGGATGAAGTGGTTGAAAGTGCTAAAACTCTGCTTGAAAAGTTTAATTCAATGAAGGAAAGTTATAAACCTAAAGAAACAGCATTGAAGTATAATTGGTGGCCATGGTCTGTGTTTTCTAAATTAGAAAAAATTGGTGGACATGAATTTAGTTCATGGGTAAGTGAATATATTCCTGCTTACAGATTGCAAATCAAAAGTGACAAATTACAAAATTTGAAGTTTGAAGGATGGAAAGAATCTGCTAAAAATAGGTGGGAAGTCCTTCTTACCCACTCCCAAATGGTATTCTAGTTCTTCCTTTATTTTGTGTATATTTATTTTGGGATAAATGCAAAGATATAACTTAGTTTTATTTTCAGGTATGTTTGGCTAACATCTTGGATATGTATTATGAGGATTTATTCACACTCCCTGATAAAAAACTGCCATACAATGCAGCTTCCATGACTACTAACATGCACATGAAGGTATTTTCTAATCTACACTTAATTTACATGTGATCTTTTAACAAGGTTATGATATTGATATTGTTGTTGCAGAAAGGTAACTCTTTTGTGAAAATGGTATCTACTTTCATCATAAGTGGATGCTTAATTGTTGCAATTACTGTAATGGGTCGGATCTTTTTGCCCCGTTTTCAAAACGGGCAAAACCGTTTCAGAGGAAATCAACAGCCCCAATCATCACATACTGATTCAATCCGTCTTTGGTCCATGGATCCTACTATAGTATGTAGTTATATATTTTCATATGATGCTTTCCAATTCCTCCTCACTTGTGTCTTATTATTTCAATGGGTGTTTTTGTCATTTGTGTTGATAGTTGGAAGAGGTTTGTATTTCAATTTTGAAGAAAGTTGAAGCGGTTTATGGGTGGAGTGGAGAGATAAGAAAAGAAAGTGGTGGTGGTGTATCAACAGGTCAACTCCCTGATTACCTAACAAGATTGATTCAAGTTGACAACAATAATGCCACGTCAGCATCATCCACTCTCACTCCAACTGATAAAACTGACCATGATTTGTTATTAGCATCTGGACATAAAGTCGCAAGTTATCAGGTTTTCTTTCTTATCTTTTAACCCAATAAAAACTATAATAGCCAGTCTTTGGTAATGATGGAATCAGGGAAGGAATGGAATAACTCATTCCATTCCACCCAAAAAATAGATGTTGACATGAGCTCAAATTTCAGATTGTGATATCATCAGAAGGGAAAATAGTAGGATTCCAACCCACGAGCCTTCTTGCTGTTAATAATTGGGCATCAAATCCTTTGACACAAGAGTTATATGGAGGGAGAAAACTCTCACCAGGTAAGATAATTAATTACAAGTCTTTAAACATTTTTTTTTTTTATCATTAAACATTTTTTTTTTATCATTAATTATTGGAGCAGGTTTCTTTGAGCCTTCATTGAAAATCAAACAGCCGAAGGAGGTGGTTTTGTTAGAGTTGGTGATGTCAGAAATTAGTGGGTCGCATTTTGTATTGGTTAGACCGGTTAATGTGGAGATTTAAATTTTTTGTTAGGAAAAGTTAAAGTTAGTAAGTATAGATATTGAGCTAATTGGATCAATCAATAAATGTAATAAAACTATGAATAAATGGTTGTCTTGTTCTTTGATTTAATTCATAAAATTAGATGCATATTATAAAGAAAGATTGAACCAAAATCGTGTTTTTTTTTATCTTATTAATAATGGACGATGACATGGAATTAATAATTTTAGTTTTGATTTACAATTTTTTTTTTTTATGTTGTTAAAGGACAATTTAAGCATGGACAGTCAAATATTATATTGGTATATGATGGTATCAACCTTTATATGAATATGATGTGCACATAGTGGAATATAAAGAATGGAGAGTATGATTGATACACAACAAATATACATAATATTTTTGTTTTGGGAAATTAGAATCCATTGAAGGTAATAAAATCTCCAAACACAACAAATTTAGAAATGTATAAGAAGAAAAAGGGGACCATGAATATTATCTTTAACGTCTGTATGATCAATCGTTCTTTGAAATATTCATTTTGCTTTACCATTTTATACCACTACCAATCACGCCACAATCTTTTCACAGATTATTCTGAAGATTTGATTACGTAAATGGTTAAATACAATAAATGACAAATGTATATTTTATTTATTTATCTTTATTTCTTCGTGTCACAATATTCTGTTTTTAATTTTTTATTTAGGATAGTGTAATTTGAAAATCTAGCAAATTACTAAATTAGCATGTTCATTTAATTTCATATTAAAACGATATATATATTGGAAAATGTATAGACTAATCTGTCTTTAAATGAAACTATTAATATAATAAGAATATTTTTTATTGTATAATGTTATAATAGAAAAAAGAATAAAAACATAATGTTAATAATAAATAAATCAAAGTGAGTTTTTAGTATAATTTTTGTTTTTATAAAAGTAGAAAAGTAGGATGCCCAAAACTAATGAAAACATTTCTTTCAAAATTTCAATTAAAAAAAAAAAAAAAAAAAAAAGAGAGAGAAAATGAAAAATAGAATCAGATACTCAGTTTCAATTTGCGAAAAATCTACGGCGGTCAACCTTTCCACGTACACCACCCCTTGATGGCTTGATAGATTCTGTGTCCACAAGGCACAAACAAGCCCAACTGCGACTAGGGTTTCTTTCGCTTCTTTATTCTCCATTCTCCAATACAGGGGAAAATTTATCCCAAATACCCACCGATTAAAGAGGTGTGGAGCGACCATTTTCAAATTAATACAAAACTCTTGCTTCTTTTTCTTCTTTCTTTCTCCAATTCTGATCGACTACTGTTAGCCTAATCAAGTATGGGGAGAGGGAAGTTTAAGGGCAAGCCTACTGGACGTCGCCAGTTCTCTACTCCCGAAGAGATGCGTATGTTTTATACTCATACTCTCCTTTTCTTTTCATTAATTTAGTTTTGTGTTATTCGATTTCTATATGCAACTTTCTTATGCGGAATCGATCCGTAGTAGTCCGATTTAAGATATTCGTTCGGTTTCGGTGCTTGGTTTCTATCATCTATAGACCTTCGATTTGATTTGGGTTTCTGTTAAATCTATTAATTGTTGAAATAGGCGAATGAATTCATTTCGAAAAGGATAACCGGACTTTTGTTTCTTGATTAGGTTTTAATGTTTCCAAAAGGGGTTTTGTTCTTGGTTCTATGTAGATGATTAGGTTTTGTTCTTGTTGATTAGGTTTTAATGGTTCCAAAGGGGTTTTGTAGTGATCTGAAAGGACTAATTTTCTAACAGGGCAACAAGGTTTTTGGTGCATGGTACTTGGATTTAGGTTATTGGGATGCCATAATCATTTGTAAAACATAGAAACAATTTATGTAACGTTTTTTTTGCATACATAGAATACATACAGAGTTACACACATAGTTAAGCAAGCAAGAATGTCCAGATAAGTAGTACAAATAATGTAAAGACAATTGGTAAAATATTGAGTATTAGGTGAAATTGATGTTTATTCGTGTGACATGTTAACTAATATGATTTCTTTTGTTAATGATTGCAGTTGCTGGCACTTCATCTCGACCTCGTACATTTAAAAAGGTAGTTTTAATATTCAAAAAAATAAAAAAGAAATAGGTTGAATTCTTGATGTCCAAAATGAACATGTCTTCACAGATTACATAAATTAAAATCTGGAACAGCATCATCATGGGTTCTTCCCTTTCTAAGATAAAAAAACCAACTCCAAATAAGTTTTTGTTATTCTAATGTTCTTGTATCTCCTTGTATTCAGAAGACTTGATTTTTTGGTTACAAATAAAATAAGCTTTGAAAGGTATCATTCTATATGATTCTTATTGTTCATTCAGTGGCTATGGAGTCTTGTTTTATGCTTCTTCAGATTAATCTGTAAAAGAACGAATGAAGTATTTGATTATTTCTGTTGATATAGGATCAAGGTTTGAAAAAATTAAATTAAAAGATCTATTTATAGTTGTTGACTAATGCTTGATTTATCAGGAAGAAGCTGAAGTTGAAGAGGAAAGATCTGATGAAGAATCTGAAGAGTCATCTGAGGAAGAATCTGAAGTCAGTAAACTTTTACACTTTTTTCTTTACAAATATAATCTTTTTGTATTTAATTATAGATTATAAATTCTGTGTTTGCTTATTCTATTATAAATTATAGAAGAAGAAAGGGACCCAAGGTGTTATCGACATTGAGAACCCAAATATGGCTAGGCCCAAGACCTTGAAAGCAAGAGATGCTGATGTAAGCACACATTAACACATAAAGTTTTATTTTTGCAATTATTTTGATCAATTCTGCTGATTGTCTTGCTTTTCAGCTGGATAAAACTAGTGAACTTTCAAGACGTGAAAGGTTTGTAAATTCTTTTCCTCTTCTGATTATTATTTTGTTCCATATTTTAAAAGACCGAAACACCCCCATATGAGTTGAGTTATCATGTTTATTTACAGAGAAGAGATTGAAAAACAGAGGGCTCATGAAAGGTATATGAAGCTGCAAGAACAGGGGAAAACAGATCAAGCAAAGAAGGATCTAGGTAATAAGCATTCTTCCTCATATCAATAGTTTATTGGGATGAGGGCATTTATGTCCATTCACATCATTCTTAGTCTTAGTCTAATTAATGTATTTGCAGAGCGGTTGGCTCTAATCAGACAACAGAGGGCAGAAGCTGCTAAGAAACGAGAAGAAGAGAAAGCAGGTAATCTTTTTACATTTTATTCTTATGAAAATGAATAAAAGGTATTTTATTATTTTTTTTTTATTTTATATATATATATATATATATATATATATATATATATATATATAAATGTTGTGTTGTGTTTTCAGCCAAAGACCAAAAGAAGGCGGAGGCAAGAAAATAAGTGGGAATGAAAGTGATGGTAGTTTTCACATGGTATTATGATGTATGGTTATGGTTATGGTTTAGTTTGTTGGTTAATTTGAAGTTGAATCTTTCTTATATTTTGCCTATGTTGGCCATTGTGGGGGATCACTCTTTAACCATTTTATTAACTTTCTCTTATTTTACTTCAAACCAAACTTATTATTCGCACTAGCTTTCATTTGTTATTGTGTTTGGACTTCTAAAGTCAAAATGTATGGGAAAGTATTTAGAATGATGATTGTTTTGAAACCCTTTTTAGAAAATATAACAAAATGATCTCATGGATACAGACACCTATAACATGGAAACTATATTAAACTTTGTGATTATGAGATTTTATTTTGAAGATGTATGTTAGCACAGTTGGTTAAAGCGTAAGGTAATTGAAGTCATGTTTTGCATAGAATTGTTTTTGCTTGGTTCAAAGTTAAAACGGGCCATTGAGTTTTAACTTACTATCTTCAACATAAAGACTTTACACATTAACCACATCTATCTGCAAGTAAAACTGAGTTCACTAGCATGTTTGAAAGTTTAAAAAAAATGAAAGAGACTAGTAGAGTTCGAACTCACGCTTTCCAACATAATGACCATAGGCTTTAAACAGTTGTCTCTTGACCATAAATTTTAATATGTTTCGCAAGTTATATGTAAAAATCGTCAATGTCCGATATAGCGCTTGGGATCTTTAATCTAATACACAAAAAAATCTATATCAAGTGGGCTAGTCCGGCATGGATTTTAAGGAGTTAAAATGGTAAATGGTTATATTTTATGATATTTAGTAAAAATGTGGGTATGGGTGATAATGGGAATTATTTGCATCGTTAAATTAAATGAAACGTTTAATGGACATAATTGTCTAATGTCTGATATTTTTCAGTTCAATTAAAAGATTACTGTTATTTCTTCTAATTAAGCTGTAAGATATTTTTCAGTTCAATTGAAAGATTATTTTTATTTCTTCTAATTGAGCCGTAAGAAAGTGGTGGAGACTAATCACAAGGTAATTTTATTTTATAAAGACAATGATATTTCACAAAATCGATTTTGTCAAAATAAGTGAATTTATATTTTACAATTTACAACATTTTTTTACAGAAATATCATTTCATAATAAGACAACCTTTATTTAATAATTTAGTAATTGTCTAAATATAAGTATTCCATCCTTACACATGTAATGTATACCAAAATAAAAATATTTATTATTCATGTCTAAATCACGTACAAATACTTGGAGTTAATAACAGTTAATGCCACAATAAATATCTACAAATGTAACTATGTGAATACTTAAAATTAATTAACATTAACTTCTTCAATAAACATTTACAGCTCCAACTTTCCTATAAATACACCTAAAACTTATTCTCTCCTAGCATAAGACGAAAAGCTTTACTCGGGAGACCCATCAAAGGAATAAGAACACATATTTACTTAATCAAGAATGGCAAACCTAAAGCCAAGTTTGTTTCTGATTATAGCCATGGTAGTTGCATCTATGGAGTTTAATCACTCGGTGGCAACTGAGCATGTAGTCGGCGATTCCTTCGGCTGGGCAGTGCCACAAGATGCCGATTTCTACGCTATGTGGTCTCTAAACGATACCTTCATAATTGATGATACTCTCATCTTTAATTTTGCCAATGGATTTCATAATGTTGCAGAAGTAACGAAGGAGGCATACGACAACTGCGACACTCAAAATCTAATCTCAATCCAAACCACCAGCCCCGCTAGATTTACTATAAACAATGTCGACAACCATTACTACATCTGTACTGTAGGCTTGCACTGCAAGTCCTTTTTGAAATTAGCGATTAGGGTTTCTGTTCCTAACAATTAGTCTGCAATGTTATCTCACTGATATTTTATTATTATCATATAAATAAAAATATAATGAAATAACACTTTGGTTAAACAATTATACTTTATTTTTCTCGAAGGTGTTGATGGTATGTTAAATTGTAACACCCAAAAATTTCAAGCCAATTTAAAACTATTCAAAACATTTAAAACCAACAGTTATTACAGATTTGTTTTCAAAATAGTCTATATCAGAGTTTTTCTCAGAAACATAAACAAAACATGAGGAGCTGTACGATCATGCATTCGCCTTGCCACGATCCCCTGATGTACTTGAACCAATAAATTGAAACTGTAAGCCCGATAGCTTAGTGAGTTCCCCTAAAATACCGATACACTACACATAATACATATACAAATAACAGCATATATTGGGTCCACAACTTTACAGATTGGATTACCCCCTGAGCCCACAGTGTGAGTCTGGATTGCCTTCCAGGCCCACAACTCACATCTGGATTTCCACTGAGCCTACAGTATGAGTCTCCCTCAAATTGTATCTGGAATGCTCCCGGGTTTATTGGTTACAACATGGAGCAGTATCACCTTAACCCATCCCGCATAATATGTCGACATACAATACAACTAATGCGCATACAGATAATCACATGATACTATAGGTAGTCCTACAGATCTACCTAACTGGCATAGCAACTAACATGCAACACTAACTCATACTCAACATACTACCAACTGCTAGGAAATCATATCCAATGAGTCGACCTTTGTGTCTTAGACCCCTTAGTATAGTGAGGATAACTTTACCACCTATATTCACCATAGAACCATACTTGTAAATTTCCAATTTCCCAACAATGTCCCCAAAAGTCCACTGGTCAACCCTTGGTTACAATCAAAGTCATCGGTCAAGGTCAACAGTCTATGTTGACCTCAACTCGTTGAGTACCCTTAGCTACTCGCCCAGTTCCTTGCATAACTCGCCAACTAGCCGAGTCACTCATCTGACTTGCCGAGCCCAAAACAATATTCATCGGACTCGCCGAGTTCCTTCAGTCCTTCATCCATACAGAGGCTTTTTAAGCCATGTTAAGGCTCCAAATTGTAGATCCAGCTTTCCAAGGCATGTTTATCACATAGAGTTGCAAACTTTACGTGCATACAAAGCTCCAAGGTCTTAAAATGACAAAACTAAGCTTGTAAAGAAGTCTCACACTTGAGGGAAGGTTCATGCTTGCCAAAACTTAAAAATTCATGGACTTAGAGACCAAGGAGAGTCCAGACATGAAGTTACAACTTTAGATCTTAGCTTATACCCAAGAATGGCTTCTTATTATGCTAGAAAAGCCCTAAAATCCACCCAAAAGAGATCTAGAATGAAATGAGTTTAAGATAACAACTTAATACCTCCCAAAAGATGCCAACTAAAGTAGATCTTGATACCCACGAGTTCTTTGCTTCAATCCACTTGTTTCTTCAAGTTTTTCCTCACCAAGATCCTTCTTCCAAGCTTAAACACACCAATGAAGCATACACACATGATTAGGGTTCTAGAGTGTCAAGGGGCTGTATAGGGGAGGCTGGGGAAGGCCAATGATCCTTTAAACAAGGTGCAAAACCCCGAAATTTAGGGTTTCATCTGCCAACTCCTACTCGTCGAATCCCTTCTTGGACTCGGCGAGTAGGTTACTAAAACACATGGACCAACCCGCTGCTACTCGATGAGTAGGGCAACCAACTCGTCGAGTTGACCTTGAAATCAAGAAAATCTTGTATCAAAATCAATACTTGAGAATTAGGGCGTTACATAAATACTCTAATATATAATTTGATAGGTTCACCGTTAAGAGTTAACAAACAAAAAAACAGCAAATAATATCGTGAAAGATAAATTATTATTTGTCACCAAATTATTAATGTGACATCCCTATTTTCACAGCCAGAAAAGACCGATTTGTTTATATTTTATTTTCAAATTAGAGTATCTTTTTAAAGAAAAGTGTTGCGGAATTTGTTCCCGGAAAAACGTGATAAATATTTTATCAAAGCATTTCCGAAGAAATGTATTTTATTTATTTTAAAACTTTGGGATGTCATCATTAATACAAAAACATAAGCATAAATAGAACTTACCTTCATTTTCACTAATGATCTACATCTTTTTAATCTTTTGGTGTAATGTAGCTTTATATCGACACCTGTGATACAAATAAACTGAGTGGATCAGGTTGGGAAACCTGGTGAGTACATAGGGTTTTCAACCCACAATAAATAAGTTATTATGTTTTATCAAACAATTAACCTAATTACTCATCCCCATCATCTTCTTTATTTCTTAAGGATCTACCCTAAGAATCAACTACTCTTTATTCATTCATTCGTAAGGATTGTCCTAAGGAATAGGCACAAAGTCCATCGTCGCCAGGGTTTAAACAACAGACACTATATCCATAGTTTCCAAAGTTCATCCATGTGACATCCCCATTTTCACGGCCAGAAAAGACAGATTTTGTTTATGCTTTAAAAAAAATCAGAGTACTTCTTTTAATAAAAATGTTGCGGAATGTGTTCCCAGAAAAACATGATAAATGTGTTATCAAAGAATTTTCAAAGAAATGTATTTTTATTCCTTTTAAAACCTTGGGATGTCATCATCAATACAGAAACATAAGCATAAACATAACTTACATTCATTTACACTAGTGATCTACATCTCTTTTAAATCCCTCAGTGTAAAGTAGCTTCGTATCCACACCTGTGATACAAATAAGCTTGAGTGGGTCAGGTTGGGAAACCTGGTGAGTACATAGGGTTTTCAACCCACAATAATATAATTATTATGTTTAAACATCAACAATCAACCCAACTACCCATCCCCATTATCTTCTTTACCATTAAGGATCTACCCTAAGAATCATTTATCCTGCATTCATTCATTTCGAAGCCCATTGCTTCCAGGGTTTATATGATAGGCACTAAGTCCATAGCTGTCAATGCTTGTTCGTAAAGCACAAATTCCATAGCTGCTAAAGTTCATTCATCGGGTACTAAATCCATAGCTACCAGTGTTCGTAAAGCACTAATTCCATAGTTGCTAAAGTTCATTCATCGGGTACTAAATCCATAGCTACCAGTGTTTATCTAATAGGTACTAAGTCCATAGCTACCGGCGTTTATTAAATTGGCACTAAGTCTATAGTTGCCGATGTTATTTATTAGGCACTAAGTCTATAGCTGCTTATGTTCACTCATATCATCCTTCATCTCTCATTTTTCATCTACCCATTTTTTAGCCAACATATTCGTAGTTATAAAATACATATACAGTTTAAATCATTTAAAACTTGTATAAAATCGTTCATCCAGCATAGATAGCAAGTATACAGATAATATGCACACATAGCACGTAGATAATATAAAATACATCATATCTATGTGTAAGATAAAAGTAACTATGCACTCACTTGATAAGGTGGTGATACCGAACTCAGATAACGCTTCACTTCTATTAATTTATTTTCTTTCGACGAAACCTAACATTATTACCACTAGATTTTAGTCTAATATTTACCGTGTCTAATTATTATTATTATTATTATTATTATTATTATTATTATTATTATTATTATTATTACTATTATTATTATTATTATTATTATTATTATTATATAAACGTTTAAACAATATTTTCGAACCACTATGTACAGACAGGGGCCAGACATAAAACACCGGAGGGCATGACCATTTTGGCATATAACACTTCTGAAATCCAACAACCCTACGCGACCCTTTAAACCAGATTCCCCGTATCGCAAGTAGTTAAAAAGATATTATAACAACACTTATATAAGTCATAATAATAGCCTAAATATTTATTATAAGTTCATAATAACAATACTTATTTAAAATAGGGTAAGCATAACTTACTTACAAGGGGGTTTTAGCTAGGAGTCGAGCTCTGCAGGGGCAGAACTTCGTCATTGAATCTTTCTAAGAAAGATTCGTGCAGTGCTTCAACGCTCACCTTACTATATTAAAACTACAGAAAGAGAAGTCAAATCATGAGGGACCGAAATGCTCGGGGGATAAGAAGAGAAAGACTTTTGAATCAAGAGAATGGTGCAAGAAATATGAGAGCTCAAGGCTCTTATTTATAGTAATTGAATTTTCAAAACTACCATCCATAGTTACTTAATGACCTTATAGTTATATAAACGACTAAACACTCCTTCATAATACTATTTTAAACAAATTTAACTATATTATACTAAACTAATGTCGAAAGTACTCAACAATAGTCTTATAATGACCGCATCACCGATACCTTTCTAATGATATATACATTTGTGTGTGTGTGTGTATATATATATATATATATATATATATATATATATATATATATATATATATTTATATACAAATGTATATTTTCATGGTTATCCATAACTTATTTGTGATCCTCGGGATCCCAGTCACAAACCAAGGTGACTGTAAAATTGGGGGCACCATGTGTATTTTCATGGTTATCCGTAACTTATTTGTGATCCTCGGGATCCCAGTCACAAATGAAGGGAACACTCGAGATTTAAACATGCCATTGAAAAGTTCAATGAATCTCAAAAGATCTAGGAGTTTCAGTTCATTTAAAACTTAATTTTCAATTCTTGTTTTTCATGGTGGAAATTGGTAAATCGTCATTTACCTACCTTCAAATGTTCTACAATTTGGATTACGGCATCCCTCTTCCAAATTGTAGAATATTGTGTTGGGTCCTTGCCTTGATAATTCATTTGGGTGTTATATCAAGGATTCCAATCAACTAACTTGAATTTTCTCCCGTTTTGAAGATGTCAAAATCTATCAACTATGGTCTTCCTGAATCCATTGAAAAAAGTTTTCCGCTTGAAGATGATGTTCCACGATTGGATTGTGGAAATGGAAATCATGCTTCACTTCCTCCACCTCCTCCACTAATTATACCTGACTCACATGTTCAAAGACTTGAAAAGTTCAAGGCCACTCAAGCTCTATTGGCAAAAAGACACGAAGATGGAAATTCGGTACGCGCTCATGTCTTGGATATGAAGTTGCATATTGACAGATTGGGAATGTTGGGTGTCGACGTCTCAAGGAAGTTGGTTATTTACTGGGTTCTTCAGTAACTTCCGGATTCATATGGTAAGTTTGTTAGAGAGTACTATATAATGGAACACGATGTGACATTCATTGATTTAACTTATTTGCTTATTGCTGCTGAATCAAAAATGATTTGGCGCACTGGTCGAGCAAATTTGATTGGGACATCAATATCCCAACCTTCCATAGGCAATGGCAACATTGGAAGTCCAGAAAATTTTTCTCTACGCAAGAGAAAGATGAGTCTGAGATAGCCCCATGTACCATTCCAGAAGAATCCATATGTTTCTACTGCCAAAAGAGGGGGCATTAGTTACGAAGCTGCCCTGACTACCTGAGAGATCTAAGAGATGGTAGAGTCAAAGTTTATGACTCAGCTTCAGGTAACATCCACTATCTAACTCTATTGAGTTTTCTGTTTTAGATTCTTAATACATGATGTAATAAGGTTGCATTTTGTTGTAGGATCGAAGAAAAGAAAGGAAGCTTAAAGGAAGAAGTGAGTTGAGTCTGATCGCGAAGAAATGGATTTCGATCGCATGATTCGATGATCGAATTTTTGGAGCTGCTACTTTTTTAGTTATGATAGATTGTTTAGGAATATGAAATAACATAGTTTTCATTTGAATTTGCATTGTAAGGAGAAGTTTTTCCGCACCTTTTTATAAATAAAATAAATTTTGAGTTTTGTCTTATTTATATATCCTTGCAATGTTATTTATGAAAATTGATGCTTGTGTGTTTCTATTGTAAGCAATATTAAGTGGATGTGATTCTTAGTTATGTTTTATGGTAGTGTCATAATTTTTCTAAGTAAGGAAAGATTCTGATCGCCCAAGTATCAATTGGATAGAAGCTTGGAATCATATGATTTGAATCATGTGATGTATGGAAATCTTGGTACTTGGGAAATTAAGACTAATTCCTTGATCACACAAGTATGTGAGTCAAGAGAAGGACTAAAGGACTAGAACACAATGTTATGCACTGGTCAAGTCCACCACAAATAACAATAAGACAATTCATCATGAATTACTAAAAGTCTAGTAAATATGGTTATGCTTACAAGATTAAGTGTAATTCTGAATTATTGAAAAGTTTCAATAATAGTAGAACGAATAAGAAGAATCAATTAGGCAGAATGATAAAAATTTCTCCAATCTGGAAAGAAGGGAATGTACTTTTTATCATGTTTTATGATCTTCTTATTGATTATGAAACCATATTACAATTGATCATCTAGGTAAACCTTAGTGCACTGGTATGGCTAAGAAGAGGAATCAAAAATTGTTGAAATGGTGAAATCAATAGGTGAATCATACTTCCCTATAAAATCAAGTCTCAGAGTCATACTCCAAGATTGTGACTTGAGTGACACATCTTAAGAAGTTCTAACACACTCATCAAATGTGAAGCAGAAAATTGTTTTTCTTACTCTTGCAGATTAGTAAATTGTGATGTCTTGGATAAGACAAAGACCAACTAATACCAAGTGTGTGTAGTGTTTGTCTTGATAAGAATCCGTACTAACTCTTGAATATTTGTTTGTCAAGAAACGTTTTTTGATAAGAGAATCTTATATGTCAAGAGGTCAGTGGAAGTCTAAATGATCTTGAAAAGGTTCAAGAAATAATCAAGAGTAAACCTATTAGACACTAGCGCACAACTTGAGGCTTGTAACCTATCATGTTGACAAAAAAAATTATTTCTATGCTATTCCAGTAAAATTACTTATGCGTATGAGTTCTACGAGTTCTCAATTGACTGCATAAGGTCAAGCACCTTGTTCAATGAAAGTACATTAACTAGTATAGGTGAGCTGCTAAATAACTTGGAAGCAATGGTGGGACCCTTGATGGCAAGAAATTAGGAATAAACAAGTTCAGTCCATATGAGTTTGGATTTGTCTTAAACCTTGTCTTATGATTATGGTTATGACAAATTCACATGGATAGGAATACATACACCATAAAATCTAAGTGTCATAAGGTTTCTCTCTGATTCATGAAAATGATTGTGAGAAAACGCTTTCACTAAGAGAAATTTTAAGGAGATAGCGATTGTGTAAATTGCATTCTCAAATTCAGTTATGATTAGGGCATCCCTTTTCATAGTTCAAATTGTGAGATTTGACTATTAGTTTGAACATTTAAGACTTACTCCTATAAGTTCTAAAATGGTTTAAACACACATATGAGCTTTCTAAGGAAAGATGTATGAGTTTGAAAAGCTTAGATAAAGGCTTATCAAAGCATATCGTATTAGAGATATGAACTTTGGAAGTCAATAAGTATTGATTTCTAGAAGTCCAACTGTTTTCTAAATACGTGTCAAAGCTAGTGGGAGCATAAATGTTATGTTGGTATGGATATAATTACCATGTTAGTGGGAGCATGATTATTATTTTAAGTGTTGCAAGTTAGCAATATTAATTATAGAAAACAAAGTTTCAATTCACAAAGTTACAAAGGTTGAATAGTTGTTTTGTTATAATTAAGGGAGAGAATATTATACTTCATTTCAAATCTAAAGGTTGTGATCGAGAAATTTTAATCAAATTTAGTCAAAGGACATATATGGATATAATGCTAAAAAGATTCAAATAAAAAGGATTCTATATGGCAATATTATAGCAAGGAACTGGTAAAGTATCACGTTTTTCACTGTGAATCGTGTCCCATACACTTCGGGTATAGGATCGATTGCATATGCTGTAATATTCGACCATTCTAAAATTTTACAAATGCCTAGGGCATTAAGAGGGAAAAGGGACTAGAACCGGTTTAGCTAAAATAATTGAACAACTGTCAACGAAAATCTAAGGTTCGCTAAGGATTGGTCGCTTATGAGTAGTTGAAAGTATAGTAATGAATGAACCATAGTGACATGATTATGATTCGGTGTGATTCTATTAATAATGAGTTGTAGTATGGGAAATATGGAAATGTTTCCATATTGGGAGTTGGATATTGAATCTGTGATTAGAAACTTTTATGCAAGAAGGATGTTCAAAGGAATGTACTTTGAATGTGAGACTTCACGTCTATGTAATTGTCTTGTAACAATCCCCTATAGAGAACTTTGTAATTTCATTGGCAAAGTCTTGGTGACTTTTGTGCAATAAGATTACAAAAGGGATCATTACATAAAATGTTAGAATCTAACATATTCTAATAGTAACGAGAATTTTATATTCTTACACTAATAATAAGGATTAGGAATTGTGGAATGAGCATCATTGGAAATGTTTTCAATTGATCTATTTCACAAAATATGGACCATAGGTAAACAGAGTATACGTGCTTGGTGCATGGGATAACTGCCGTTATAATTCGAGTAATAAGTTGATTATCCGAAATATTATACAATGAATAATGTATAATCAATACGATGACTAAATATAAGGATTTTTATTTATACTCAAAAGTTTGGGGCCATATTGGATTCGATTATTTTTGTGTTTCACTTTGAATGTTTTGACTTCCCGAATAATAAGATTATTCAAACCATCCACAGTCGCTCATGCTTTGGAAGTAGGTATGAAAGAAGACTGTCATGAATTGGCTTGTAGATTGTCTAAAGTGTATTAGACATAGCGAAGGTTTGCTGCAATGTTCGTGAGTGCTGATGAATATGATTTGAGAATTGGATTAAACCCACGCTCACTTGGATCGCTTCATGGATTTTATGACGAGTGATTGGTGAGATAATAATATCTTATATTCTTGAAACCGAGACGTGTGGGTTGTATTCTGCAAATTGGTTGCACATTGATAATATGTAAACGCACCAGTAACTTGGTGTTATAAAACATATTATTGTGTGTGATTTGATGAGTAGGTACAAGCGAACACTGAGTCAAAGTTTATCCGTTTCTTTTACCCAAAGGGGGATAAAATCGATATATGTAGGCCCCTTGATGATTTAGTGATGACACCCTAAGTGCTTGGCCATGCCGGGACTAAGTTGATGTGTTCAATTGTAGTCTGTTATCAGTCGTCATAAATCGGAAATCGGGAAACAACACATAAACTGAGAGAATGATTATAATCCGTGTCTCATTTCTATACGATATCTAGAATGGAAAAAAATATGATCCCTTATCTAAAGGACATGTTTCTAATATGATCAGAGTTGGACAACGGCTTTTGAAAGCTACGATTGTTGATCAGGTTCCAAAGTCATACACAATATAGTAATTAGACTTATCCAAGTGGGAGACTGTTGGATTAAGTGTCTAAGCCCATAACTATTTTGGTATGTACTTGACCCGATTGTGAGCATGGTCCTTTTGGGTTGCCTTCACCACAACAACTGATAGGATGAATTAAGGAGAAAAATGATTAATTATGATTTATTAATATATTATATGAATAATATATTAAAAGAGAAATCATATTATTTAATTAATATTAGTAAAGAATTAATAAGAATTAATTTTGTGGCCAAAAGAGATTAATTAAATAAAGGGGACTGTTATGCAAATCATTGATAGTTGCATAAATGGGCTAATGGACTGCATAGAAGTTGGAGTAAGCGAAATCTATGGGGAAACCCATAAGAATTCGTTCAAGGCCTTTAAAGAGGGAGTCCATGGGCTGCTTAGGGCCTAACCAGTTAGATTAGGGTTTCCTGGTTGAAAACCCTAATAGCCTAAGTATAAAAGGAACCCTTAGCAAGCCAGAAAGCATCCCTAACCTTCTAAGAGCAACCCTAGGACGTTTTTGGTGCCTCCTCCCTCATTCCTTGTTCATCTTGTTGCATATGGTGTTTGTGACTCCATTAGAGGTACAACATTTGAGGCACTAGGCTTTCAGAAGTCAATTACAAGAAGGATTCATATTGTTATTGCAACATAACAATCACGGTAAGATGTAAAGTCTATTCTTTTGTCAATTTCGATTATTATATGCTAGATCTAGGGTTTATGAGATTTGGATGATTATTTCATGTACATTAGACAAACTACATTCACATCTTTAGGGTTTACATGTACACCATATGATTGTTGTAGTGCTCAAACCCATCAAATATGAACAAGTTCTATTATAATACATCCTTATAGTTGTATAGAGAGCTCGTATACGAAAATTATATGTGCTTTTCAGGATCAATGACTCTTGTTTAGTTTTTGTAAGTGATCTTGACCGTATTTTGGTCTGTCATTGTATTCAACCTCTCTTTTAGAAAATATAACAAAATGATCATCAAACTTGCTAAAGAGGCTCATGGATACATTTTTTCTTACACCTATAACCTGCAAGAAAAAAGAAATATATATTAAATTTTGAGGTAATTATATTTTATTTGAAGAAGGGTTTAGCACAATTGGTTAATGCATATGGGTTTATATGTGAGGTTCGAACTCACGCTTCAACATAAGGACTTTACATATAACCTACAGTTCAAAGTATTTCACGAGTTTATTTGAAAGTTTAAAAAAAATGAGCAGGACTAATAGAGTTCAAACTCACGCTCTCCAATATAATGACTATACGAATTAATCAAGTTCTAGTCTCATGACCATAAATTTTAATATGTTTCACATGTTATTTGTGCCGCTAGAAGTATATATATACAAATTAATGAGCCTTTTTTAGTGAGTTAGATTTATTTTTATTTATTGGTTTATTATCGTTTTTTAAATGGTTAGTTAGTGATTAAGTGTGAGTATCACAAAGTTAGTAAAATTCGCCAATCTAATAGGCAAAATCTTTGTCAAGTGGGCTAGTCTTACATTAGTTTTTAACGAGTATCCATTTTTATGATATTTACTAAAAATGAGGGTATCATATAGGTGATAATGGGGATTATGGTTGTTTTTGATGTATTAGTAAATAATTTTTTTTTTGCATAAGTAAATTGAATGAAAACTTGCGTTTAGCAAATAGATAATTGTCTAATATATGTATTTTCGATTCAAATTAAGGATTATTGTTATTTTTTTTATTTGAAGCGTAACAAAATTAGGGGAGACAAACCATATGTTGGTGATTTTGCATCATCAATGTGTATTTAAGTGTAATAGATTGACTTGTTGACCAAAAATCAATTTTGATGAATATTAAACAAGTAAGGAAGGTCCGGAATGCACACTTGTTTGAGTTTATTCAAGATTCAAAGTAGACTGTCATTTAGGGGCGAAGCCCCTAACCGAACGGGGGTCCGGGGGCAGCGCCCCTGGGACCGGGGTCCAAGGGACGGTTTTAGTGATAGTTTGTGACTGTTATAAACCGTTTTGACAGTAGGAGTAGTTTTTGGACAAAGAAAAAAGCCTTGACAGTTTTCAGACAAATGATATACATAATCATTCTTTGGTCATTATTTTCCTGGTACAAGAACAATCACGAAATCATAACTTCATATATTTTATTGAGTAAATTACACGAATGGTCCCTATGGTTTAGGGTAATTTGCGCGTTTGATCCCTAACTTATTTTTTTTAACTCGGAAGGTCCCTACTGTTTGTTTTTGTTACGCTCTTGGTTCCTGTCTTACATAAAAAGTCTATTTTTTCCTTTATTTTTTTAATTTATTTAAATAAACACACCCATAATCTCACCCTTCTCACCTTACCTTACGTACCACATCATTTTTTCATATTTAAATAATAGTCTTTTTAGGTATGACAGAGACCAAGCGCGTAACAAAAACAAATAATAGGGACCAAATACGTAATAAAAACAATCAGTAGGGACCTTCCGAGTTAAAAAAATTAGTTAGGGACCAAACATGTAAATTACCCCAAACCATAGGGACCATTCATGTAATTTACTCTATTTTATTCTAGAAACTCTTCTGAGTCTTATCCGATTAAAGGTTGGGAGTACCACCAAAATACTTTAATCTGAAAGTGTTTAACACGATTCTCAAGATTTCCAAGTCTTTTCATACCCTAATTTTATAACACATAACACAATTTTATTTTATAAAGCCAATGATATTTAAAAAAATCGATTTTTGTCAAAATAAGTGATTTTATATCATATAATAAATTTTTGAAGAAAAATCATCCCATAACAAGACACCTTTATTTATAGTTTAGTAATCGGTTATATAGAAGTATTTCATCTTTACACATGTAATCAATTGTAATCCATGATAAAAAAATATTTATTATTCATGTCTAAATTACCTACAAATACTTGGAGTTAATAACTATTAATGTTGCAATAAATATCTACAAATGTAACTATGTGAATACCTAAAATTAATTAGCATTAAATTCTTAAATAAACATATACAACTCTAACCTTTCTATAAATACACCCAAAACTTATTCTCTCATAGCATAAGACGAAAAGTTTTACTCGAGAGATCCATCAAAAGCTTAAGAACATATATTTATTTAATCAAGAATGGCAAACCTAAAGCCAAGTTTGTTTCTGATTATAGCCATGGTAGTTTCATCCATGGAGTTCAATCACTCGGTAGCAACAGAGCATGTTGTCGGCGATTCCTTCGGCTGGGCAGTGCCACAAAATGCCGGTTTCTATGCCATGTGGTCTCTAAACCATACCTTCATAATTGATGATACTCTAATATTTAATTTTACCGATGGATTTCATAATGTTGCAGAAGTAACGAAGGAGGCATACGACACATGCAACACCCAAAATCTAATCTTAATCCAAACCACCAGCCCCACTAGATTTACCATAAACAATGTCGACAACCACTACTACATCTGTACTGTAGGCTTGCACTGCAAGTCCTTTTTGAAATTAGCGATTAGGGTTTCCGTTCCTAACAATTCGTCTGCAATGTTATCTCACTGACATTATGTTATTATCAAATAAATATAAATATAATGAAATAACACTTTGGTTAAAATATTATAGTTTTTAGTTTCTCTAAGGTGTTGATGGTATGTTAAATACTCTCATATATAATTTGATAGGTTCATCATTAAGAGTTAACGAAAAATAAAATAAAATATAGTGAAAGATAAATAATTATATGTCACCACATTATTAATATGTTTTTTTAGAATTATATATCTATATATATCTATATATATATATATATATATATATATATATATATATATATATATATATATATATATATATATATATAAATTCCCTTAGTCACACAAAACCAAATATTCATCAGGGTAAACTAGTAATTGAGCTCGGGCTTTGCAACATGTTTTTACATGTTTTTGTTGTGTATTATGAGTGAAAAACATAGGGGTAAAAATCACATTTTGCAAAGTTTAAGGTGGAAGGGGTGAATGTGATATTTTAAAAAGTAAAGGGATAAAAATATCATTTTACAAAATGCAGGGGTTGCTAATGATAGATTATACGAAGTTGAGGGATTAAAGTTTGCAAATAACAAATTTTACAAATTTGGGTAATTAAAGTTCCACTTTATCGTGTTGACATACTAGTACATTATACATTAACAATTGTAGTATTAAGTATAGTGATTTTCTGTATTGAGATGAGGTGGAAAATACATTTTACAAAATAGATGAGGTAAAATCGTATTTATATATAGCATAAGATAAGCACGAAAGTTTAGAAAACGAAAGGGTGAAATTTTACAAAGTTAAAGGTGGATGGGTGAAAGTGATATTTTAAAAAGTAAAGAGATGAAAAATATCATTTTATAAAATAGAAGTGTTATAAGTGAAATTAAATTACACAAAGTTAATGGATTAAAGTTGAATTTTACACATTAACATATTTGCACAGTGTCCATTATAACTTGTACTATTAATAATGACAAAACTGCAAAATTGGTCCCTGTGGTATTCAAAAAACTTTGGTTAGGGTCCAAAAAGTTTTCAACTTGTATGGATGGTCCAAAATCAAGAATTTTCGGTGAATTTGGTCCCAAAATTATGAATTTCCTGTGAATTTGGTCCTTGAAGCACTTGTAATGACCATTTTGCCCTTCTAATTTCTTTTTTTTGTATTTTTCCATATTTATTTTTATACTCTCTCTCTCTCTCTCTCCCTCTCTCTCTCTACACCCCCAATCGGATTTGGTCCCAACCCCATTCGTCATCATCTCCATTCATCGCACCTCCATTTTTCCGGCAACACCACAACCACCACTGATTATGACCTCCTGTCCATTTCAAAGACAAATACGGGTTTACCAAGAATTCTTCCTATAACACCCCTTTAAATTCACCACCAAAGTTTAATCTCTCAATAATAGATCTTTAAATTCACGGGACTTTACTAGTTCTCAGGAATCACCAATTAAGACCTGCTCCATTCCTTACAAATCTTGGATTTATTGAAAGAGCAACAAGATCACAATTCACTGGAATCACAGAAGAAAACAAAAACATCAACATACTATCAATGTTTTCAACTCAAGATAACACAGTAATAGGTGATTCTAGGGAGGAATCATCAGTTTCTGAACAAATCCTAAGTGAGGAAAATGAAATTGAAACATGAATGAAACGCAGAGTAAGGAGAAGGGTGTAGATCAAATAAACGGATGACCAATGATCTAGAGTTTACCAGAGCTTCAATCGATGTTAAAGTACTTGAATCGACGGCAGAGGAACTTTTTGCTAGGGTTAAGCGGCCTCTGAATCGGCTTCGTTGGTTATGGTTGCAAGAATCATCGATAAATAAGGCCCAGGTAGGAATTTAATGGTGGTAGAACTTAGAAATGCTTCGTGTGGATCTAATCATTAGCCTCCATACCTACCTTCACCACTTTAGCGATGAAGGCTTAGCTAGGGTTAGGAAGATACAAAGAAGCAGAAAAGGAGCTAAAGGACATGGTGGTAAATAAGGGGATCCCAGGAGGGTGTTTGGGTATCAACAATGGAGTCACACTTACAGGTAGTAAGCACTTATGGGGTAGAGACAACAATGGGTGCGTTTCTTGGACTTTTAGGGAGGTCACACGTTAATGTTGCCGCAACAATTAGGGTGGTTCAGAGAGTGATCGGTGATTGTGTAAACGGAGAAGGAGTTAGGGTTATGAATGCTTCGTATGGATCAGGGTTGATCGTTAGCCGTCATGCCTTCCTTCACCACCTTCGACCCATATCCACGATATCAGCTGAAGATCCATCTCTACTATGGATGGCAAATTGGGGGTGAGGGTCACCATCAATGGTGGAAGGACTGTCGAGAGAGAGAGAGAGAGAGAGAGAGAGAGAGAGAGAGAGAGAGGGTTTATTTTATTTTTCATTTTTTTATAATTATTTAAATACTAAAACAAATAAAAAATATAAAAAGTAATAGTAATAAGGGCAAAATAGTCCTTTTAACTATTTCAGGACCAAAACCAAAGAAAATTCTTGATTTTGGACCATCCATGCAAGTTGAAAACTTTTTGGACCCTATCCAAAGTTTTTTAAATACCACAGGGACCAATTTTTCATTTTTGTCATTAATAATAGTAACTTTGTCTAACAACCATAAAGTTGCATTATTGTTATACTTATAATTGCAGTTTTGGTTCATGTGGTTTATCAAAAAGTGCAAGTTTGATCCATTTTTTTTCACTTGCACAGCTGGTCTAAAATTGAATCTTATTTGTTGATTTGATCCATTGAATTAATTAATTATCGGTATATTTCAACATTTAAATGAGTTACATGCTCCTCATGTAAGGGAATATTTGTCAATTTATTAATTTTTTCTCTTTACCTACAATTTTACTTCACCAATTTTCTATACCGATTCTGAGTAATCTTTGACATTTAGTCATTCACTATTATTGGAATCTCTCAATTTTATAATAAAATGTCACATCAACCACATGTTGATAACAAATTAACAAGAGAGACACTTCAACAAAACAAGGATGAATGACAAATGTCTGATCTGATTATTTTTGTTCTCAATTAATGTCGTTTATTTACATATATAATAATTTAAATAGAAAAACAAGAATATGTTATCTAAAGTGAAATTTTTGAGATAAAATGTCATTATGTAGCAGTTTTATGTGTTTAAAATGTAACTATTTGTTAAACCAATTCAACTTTATCTAGAGTTGTCTAATTATATGTTACGGGTAACATGAACAAGTTCTATTATGATACATCCGTATAAACGTATATAGAGATTGTATAAGAATATTACAACATATGTTTTTCAAGATCATTGACTCTTGTTTATTATTGTAAGTGATCTTGACCGTATTTTGGTGTTTTATTGTATGCAACTTTTGTTTTAGAAAATATAACAAAATGATCATCAAACTTGCTAAAGTGGTTCATGCATACATTTTTTTCTTATACCTATAACCTGCAAAAAGACATATATTAAATTTTAAGTTTGTTACATTTTATTTTTGTCTGACATCTATTTATTGAACCAATTCAACTTTATCCATAGTTGTTTAATTATATGTTTGGGGTTAAATGAACAAGTACTTTTATGATACATTCTTATAGTCGTATAGAGAGCTCGTATAAGAAAATTATAACATATGTTTTTTCAAGATCAATGACTCTTGTTTACTTTTTGTAAGTGATCTTCATCGTATTTTGGTCCTTCATTGTATGCAACCTTTCTTGTAGAAAATATAACAAAATGATCATCAAACTTGCTAAAGAGGCTCATGGATACTTTTTTTGTTACACCTATAACGTGCAAAAAAATATTAAATTTTGAGGATTTTAGATTTTATTTGAAGATGGGTTTAGTACAATTGGTTATGCACAGGGGTTTGTATGTGAGGTTCGAACTCAAGCTTAAACATAAGGACTTCACATATTAACTACAGTTCCAAGTATTTCACGAGTTTTTTTTGAAAGTTAAAACAAATGATTAGGACTAATACCGTTCGAACTTATGCTCTCTAACATAATGACTATATGAATTAATCAAGTTGTAGTGTCATGACCATAAATTTTAATATGTTTCACATGTTATTTTTGACGGTAAAAGTATATATACAAATTAATGAGCCTCTTTAGCGAGTTTGATTTATTTTTATTTATTCATTTATTATCATTTTTTTAACGGTTGGTTAGTGATTAAAAGTTAGTATCACCAAGTTATTAAAATTCGCCAATGTCCGATTTAGAACTCGAGACATTTAATCTAATTGGCAAAATGTTTATCAAATGGAATAGTCCTACATTAGCTTTTAGAGAGTTAAATGGCCATTTTATGATATTTACTAAAAATGAGGGTATCATATTGGTGATAATGGGGATTATGGTCATTTTAATTGTAACACTAGATTCAAAGTAGTTTTCAGTTTAGACCCTTTAGTGTGTTAATGTTTTCCAAAATTGGTCCCCAAGAGCCAGATTTGCTAACTTCCGGAAAGTTGGAGTACGCTGGGCATACGTGGAGTATGCATGGCGTACATGTGGATTATGAAACCCTAATTTCTACGATGTTGCACCCTATTTAAACCTTATGATAACATGTTTTGGTGATGTTTAGCCAACCTCCACCCTCCCTTGTCCAGAAATCGAAAACCTAGTGAGTTCTTGAGAGTTTTGAGCCATAAAGTGTGTTTGTTGGTGATTTGTGAAGGAGAAGAAGAAGTGGACCATTTGGAGTTGTGCTTGGAGCTTGAGGATCCAAGATTAGTTTATCATTTGCCAACCTTTTGAGGTAAAAAGCTTCCATCTTTCTAATCTATGATGTTAGATCTAGTTATGTGCAATTTTGTGCCTTTTTGAGTCCTTGGAGTGATTGTTGAGCCTCTTTATTCACTCAATAAGTGATTGATGGTAGATCTAGGGTTCGTTTGGTCCCTTTGTCCATAAAAATACAAGCTTGGAGGTGCTTATGGACTCATGCATGTTTTAAGACCCTTTGTTAATTTTTTTTTTGATATTTAGAACACCAATAAGCCATGCATGCACGTAACGTTGACAACTTTATGTGATAAACCTTTTGGATTAAGTGTCTAAGCCCATAACTATAATTGGTATGTACTTGACCCGAGAGTAGCATGTTCCTTTTGGGTTGCCTTCACCAATGAAATTTGATAGGATGGATTTTTAAGCATAAGGTTATTTGTGATTTGTTAATATATTACAAGTATAATATATTAATATGAAATCATATTATTTAATTAGTATTGATCAAGAATTAATTTGGAATTAACTTAGTGATAAAAAAAATACGAATTAAATATATGGGGACTGATTTGGTAAATCAATGATTCTTATAGTGTGGACCAAGGATCCATGATTAATTAGGATGCGCTAAGCCAACATGGATAGTCCATGGAGGTTTAACCCAAGGAGCCTAAGTTATATGAAGAATCATGGTGCATTAGGGTTTTCATGGATGTAACCTTAGCACTTGCCACACTATAAAAGGGACTCCCTAGAGCTAAAATCGGTTGCCACATACATTCTTGGAGTGTGTGAATCGATTCTGTGCTAAGCAACTTATTCTCTTAAGCCTCCTTTTGCACTTGGTGTTTGTGACACATTAGAGGCATCACATTTGAGGTGCTAAAGCTTTTGAAGGCCAAGAACTACAAGTCCTATTAAGAGGTAAGTTATCTAACTAGTCATTTTGTTCAATTGTATGCTAGTTAGGATGAATGCTTTGGAAAAACAAATTGCATGTATAATTAGAGAAAACATAGATCCAAATCATCTAGGGTTGCATGTGCACCATAAGGTTGTTAGAGTGCTCTAAACCCTTTAGTGGTATCAAAGCATAGGATTGTTTTCAATTATACTTGATGTTATACTTGATGCTTATTAATTTTCCAAGTTGAAAAAATCGATTTTCTTGCTTCTGACTGATGAACTCGCTGAGTCCACTGGCTGACTCGACTAGTCCACTCAGAAACTGACGAACTTAATGTCCAGTTCATGCACAGTCGAGTTGATGGCTCTGGTTGTTGTTTTTCGAGTTTTTTTTTTCTAGAATTGGATTAGGATCATTACCACAAACTATTTTTTGAAACATAAAATCTATTTTCTTGATATGGTATTGATCATGCTCATCCAATTAAAAGATAATTGTCAAAATTTCAAGATTTGTATTAGTTTATATGATTAGGCTAATTTCTTGCAAATTATTGATATGAATTATGAGTTTAACTAGATCACAGATAAATTATTTGATTATTTTGTTAATTAAAATATTGATCTAAATGCCTTTAATGGATTCCATAACTTGTCCTCAAGTTATGGAAAATGAAAAGTCTCACTTTTAAAAGTCATTAAACTCTGAAGTTATGGAAATGAAAAGTTTTGAAGAGTTTCAAAACTTGCCCTCAAGTTTTGGAATTTGTAAAGTCACACTTTGAATACTTTAATTCCAAACCTTAGAATTTTAAAATTTTAAAATTAAACCCTTATACTATTATAATATTAAAAGTTTAATAATTATATATATGTATAAGACAAGTCAGTCTTACCGTTAGTAGCCTCATTCACGAAGCCGATCTATAAGAGGGGGGGGGTATAAGGTTACTGCCTATAAAATGGTGGTTTAATGGGCGTCCACTCTCACCCACCGCTTCCTTGACTAGTGCAGGGTCATTAGTCGAACGGGTAGGATAGGACATTAATTCTTGTTAAAAGTATAATGATAATTATAAAGTAACTAAATGTTTTATTGAATTTCCAATCTTAGTTACTTTAGGAAAAATGTGAAATTGATGCTAATCCTTGAGATTGCTCTTTGCACCTTACCAAGTCGTTAATGGAGCGCATGTGGTTAACCGGCACATTAACTTGGACTAGTAAGGGTGGAAAAGGGTAGCTTGATGTTTGTCATAGATCAATGGAGCGTGTGTGGTTAACCAGCACATTGATTAGGTGATAAATGACATCGAGTGTACCAAGCATATTTGCATGGTTATTCACATCTTGTTTATGATCCTCGGTATCCCAGTCACAAACTTGAAGGGCATAATCAAGATTTAAACATGCCATTGAAAAGTTCAATAAATCTCAAAAGAATATAGGAATTTCAATCCAATTAAAACTTAATAATCAATTTCGTTTTTTATGGTGGAAATTGATAAATTGTCATTTACCTACCTTCAAATATTTTGCAATTGGATTACGACATCCCTCTTCCAAATTGTAAAATATTGTGTTGGGTCCTAGCCTTAATATTTCATTTGGGTGTTATATTAAGGACTCTTATCTAATCTAAAATTTGTCTTTCTTTTTCAGATGTCTTCCAACAAGGCTTATGGCTCAAACCCTACTGGCTCTTTCTCCCTAATGAACTTGTGTGGGAGACTTATCTTTGATGGTTCCAACTTTGATGATTGGACCAGGAACATCAGGATTGTTATTCGTTATGAGGACAAGGAATATGTCCTCGACAAAAAGCTTAAGGAAATTGATGAGTCTTTTGCTACTCCTGAGAAGATCGCTGAGTTTAGGACTCATGAGAAGGATGCCACCAAGGTGTCTGAACTCCAAAAGTCCTATGAGGACTTCTGCCATTTTGAGTTGCACACATACCTGATGGAAAGATACCATCAAAGTGCTCGTCAAGAGAGGTATGAAATCATCTCCTCCATGATAACAACAAAGATGAAGGATGGAGAACCCATCACAACCCACTTGCAGAAAATGCAAAGGTTTGTGGACCGCTTGCTGAAGTTGAATGTGAACTTCGATGAAGAGTTGGCCATAGATATAATTCTACACTGTTTATCTCCATGTTATGATCAATTCCGAATGACCTGTCATATGAACAAGGAAGACGTCACTCTTAAAGCTTCAAGGCCTTTTGAGGAGTACTGAAAGTAGTCTCAAAGGTAAATCTATTGTTTCTACTCCTAATGCTACTTCCCATGTCTTGGCAATTGGACATAGGAAATAGAAGAAGAGGAAGGCTCCCTCCAAGATCCGCAAGGGAAAGTATCTTGATGGATCCTCTTTCAGTGGGACCAAATCTGGTTCTACTAATCCCCCTACCAACCCGAAAGAAGCAGAGTGTTTCTATTTTCATGATAAAGGGCATTGGAAGCGAAGCTGCCCAAAATACTTGCCGGATGTCAAGGATGGGAAGGTTAAACCCACCCATGCAGGTATTTATACTATTCTATCTATTAACTCATCATATTCTTGTTCTCAGGTCCTTGATACAGGTTGTGGATTTCACATTTGTTCTAATTTGTAGGGACTAAGAAGAAGTAAGGATATGGAGCACGGGAATATGAACTTAATCATGAGGAATAGGAAGGTTTCACCTGTCACCAAGATTGGAGTTTAATCTTTATTGCTTAGTAGTGGGTTAGAATTAGATTTGAATAATTATTGCTACTCTTCTGAAATGGCGAGAAATATTATTTCCTTTCATGATTTGTACAAACAAGGTTTTAGTTTTTCATTTGATAATGAAATTGGTGTTATTAATGCTTTTTATAATGATGTTTTTTATTTTAAAGCATCCTTGTAATGGTGTATATGAAACTGTGATGGTTGTAGACAACTTAGGAAATAATGTGTTTCACATTGATTCTTCCAATAGTTTGGATAAGGCATGCTTGTGGCATTATCGTCTTGGACATGTCAGCAAAAAGCGCATAGGCCAACTACAAAACGCTGGAATTTTGGAGTCATTCAACTTAAGGTCGGATGACACTTGCGAATCTTTTTTACTTGGAAAGATGACCAAGTCACCCTTCACTAGTACTTGTGAAAGGGGTGAAGGTTTGTTGGATCTCATACACACCGATCTGTGTGGACCTTTCAGAACCGCCACAAGGGATCCTAACCGCTTCTATGTGACTTTTATTGATTATTACAACAGATATAGCTATATCTACTTATGGCTATATCTACTTAATCAAACATAAGTCATAAAGTTTTGGAAGATTCAAACAGTTTAAACAAGAAGCGGAGAATCAGCTGGGCAGGAAGATAAAGATGCTCCGATCCGATCGGGGTGGTATCTTAGTATTAAGTTCCTTGACTATCTTAAGGAATGTGGAATTATCTCACAATTAACGTGTAACGCCTGTGTTTCTGGGCAAAGCGTTAAGGATGGTGTAATAGTCTAGGTCAACCTTCGTAACTCATTTTGAAGTAATAAAAAGGAATTATGAGAATATTATGTGAATTATGTGTTTATTTGCTTAATTATTAAATTTAATGAATTAAGAATAAAAATTAGCATCGAAAATAAATATTAGATAAATCCGATATCTGTTAACAAAGTTGTAGTGGTTGAAATAAGGATTCCAGAGATATAAAGAATACTGAAATCTGAGTTATAACGAAGAAGTTATGACATGTCGAAGTTTCGCGATAGAACCGGTACGACACTGCGTGACGTGAATAATGAATTTACGATAGAGCAATATTTAGTCCTAGTGATCTAAACAAAAGTCGTAGAACACGTTAAACTGAGAGCGTGCATAAAAAGAACGTCTAAATCTAACTACGTATGAGGAAGTTATGATTTTTCTAAGTTTCGACTTAGCAGTATGCAACCCAAAACTCGAAATTTAGATCGAGTGATTTTTAGCCGAAACAATCTAAACGAGAATTAAAGATCTTTTTGATAGTAGTTCAACGGTAAAAAGATAGACAAAAACGGAAGTCGGATGAAGAAGTTATGAATTTTTAACAGATCTTTCCTATCCCCGCCCGTTAAAAATATAATATTAAAAATAAATTCAAAATTAGCCGATGGAGTCTAAACAAAAGTTGTAGAGCATAATTTCACCTATGCGTGGATATAAAGAACGTCAATAATGGAGTCTGTATGCGAAAGATTTAAATTTATGAAGTTCGGAGCACAAACTTCGATAATTTGACTGCATTCATGACATGAGCACAATGTTTACGACGTGATCTCATTGAACGACACGTTTCGAGCCTAGAAGACACACGGAAAGCCTAGGGTATGATCAGGATCAAAAGTCACGATGTGAACAAGCCTTGTTCACGACGTGAATGTCGAATTTGCGCCCTATAAATAGAAACTGAAGGTTGTCGTATCTTGTTTACAATCTCAGCTTCCTTTCACTTTCTACTCTCCTTTTAGCCTACTTTAACCCCCCCCCCCCCCCCCCGAAGGCTAGGTATCATCCCTAACACCCGAAGCAAGTCCTGACGCCCCGAAGATCCCAAGAAAATGATTTTTCGAGCCGAAACTCTGCCCGTGTGAAGCCCGGTTTTTGAGAAAACACCCCGATTTCATCGAATAATATTATTTTTAGAGCCGAAATACTATCCAATCATCTACTTAACAAGTGAGTGTGTAGTCACTTTCATCTTATACATAGATATGAAGTATTTTCTATAAAATACGTGCTATGTGTAATTCTATTGTTTGTTTATTTGAGATGAATGTTGAATCAATGTTTTATACAGGTTTTAAGATGTATATGTATTTTTATCTACAAAAATGTTGGGTAAAACGAAGGGATTTGGGCCTAATTTGGAAGACTGAGCCATATATTGGGCTTTGGGTGATCATATTGGAATTTAGGCTTTTTGGATAGTTGGTTTGGGCCTTGGCCTTGGGCCAAGTTCGGTAAAGGGTAAAAAGGCCTTTACCCTAGTTTGGACTCTTAGTGTCAGTCGGGATCCAATTATTAATTGGATGTTATTTTGTGATTGATAGCGCGGGGATTCTAGTGGACCAACAGTATAACACCCGCATTCTGGCTAAGCATTAGTATGATGATGTAATAGTTAGGGTCAACAACTGTAACCTATTTTGAAGTGATGAAAAGGCATTATTTGAGTATTTTGTGATTTATGTGCAATATACGTGCTTATAACGATGTAATAAAATAATAATAAAATCTTGTGTCAAAAGTAAAATAATAGACAGACCCAATATCTATGAAGAAAGTTAAAGTAGTCGTAACAAGGATTTCGAAGATATAAAAACGCTAAAATCCGACTTATAATGAAAAAGTTATGAACCGTCGAAGTTCTGCGACAAAAGCGGTACAACGTTGTGTATCATAAAAAAGTGAGTTTGTGATAACATACTTTTTAGCATTGGTGATCTAAACGAGAGTCATAATATACGTTAAACCGAGAGTGTGCATATAGAGAACGTCTAAATCTGACTTCGTTAGAGAAAGTTATGATTTTTCTAAGATTTGACATGATAATATGCAGCCTGAAAATCGAATTTTAGATCAATCGATTTTTAGCCGGAACAACCTAAATAAGAATTGAAGAAATAGGAGCTCAATGACATAAATACAGTCGAAAAATGATATCGGATGACAAAGTTATGAATTTTTGACGGAATTTATCTGTCTAAGCCTGTTAAAATATAATTTTAAAAATACAAGTCAAAATTAGTCGACGGAGTCTAATTGAAAGTTGTAGATCACGTCGCTATCTATGCGTGGATATAAAGAACGCCAAAAATAGAGCTTGTATACGAAAGTTACGGAACTTAGAAGATAATTAATCTTGTGATGAAATCTGGAGGTGACACGTGGCATGAGTACGCCCAACGTAGCCGACATTACGCCCAACATACTCACATACGCGATCCCAACTTCCTCCACGTCGTACCACCAGAACAGCAACACGTGTCCGCGTACACCCAACTTAGGGCTTGGTACGCCCAGCATACCGAGTATGCCCCACGTACTTCAAAGTTACGCCTCGCGTAACCCATTTTCTAAGCCTATAAATAGAGGTGTAAATCACCTCATTTCCTCACACCAAATCCATTCTTTCTCTCTCAAATACCCTCCTTAACCCTTACCCTTCCCTAACACTTCCCAAGTGTTAGAGGTGAAGCCTAGATTTTTTTTGAAACTACAAATCTAACCTACTCCTAAACTACACCTTAAATCCACCTATGTCCACGACGGGACTTGAACCCTCAACCTCAAGTAGGGAGGGCAACACCGGATACCGCTGGGCTACAAGAAGAGGAGCTTTCGGCTCAGAAATTCTGCCCCTGCAGAGCCCAACTCCTGGCTAAGCCTCCTTGTAAGTGAGTTGTGCTTACCCTTCCTTAAGTATAACTTATGTTTAAGTTCATTATCATTATTATGAACCTATAAACAAGATTTATCAATGATTCAAATTCGTTATACTGATTGAACTACTTATGGGAGAGGTGTCTAGAATGGTCACGTTGGGTTTGGTTGTTAGATTTCAGAAAATCTATATGCCGAAATCGTCCTGTCTCCCAACTGTCCTATCTGGCTGATCCTTACTTGATAGATCATGAAGTAGACTCTGAGTTAATGATGGATCTAGACTAATAATTAGTCGCAATAAATTTTAGACTAAAATCTAGTAATAATGATAGTAGGTTTCAATGAAGGAAAATAAAATTGTTAGAAATGAAGCGTTGGCCAAATTACGAGTTATCACTTTAACAAGTGAGTGCGTAGTTACTTTCATCTTACACATAGATATGAAGTATTTAATATAAATTACATGCTATGTGTGCATATTATTTGTGTTCTTGATATCTATGTTGGATGAACAAAATATACATGTTTTATTCGATTAAAATTGTATATGTATTTTATACCTATAATTATGATGGATAAAGATGGGTAGATGATATAGATGATGAAATAAATGATGAGAGGCATCGATGTTTAAGATGATTTAGTCATCTAGCAGAGTATACATGACGTCCAGAGACTATTCTAGATAGTCTAGTGGAACGCTAGCAAGCTCGCAACCTATAGGTGTTTGTGAACAATGTGTTCACCGGTGTACTCCATCCCCTTCATGGTTTTCTTACTGACATATATTGCTGAGGAATCCCCTAAGCAGTATTTTCTTGCCAATGATGATCCTTAGGCTAGGTCCCTTGAATTAGATGCTTTAGGGATAGAAAGTGAGGATAACAGGAACGGGTAACCGGGTTGAATATTTGATGAAATTAAAGAACTTAATTATTGTGGGTTGAAAACCCTATGCGCTCACCAGGCTCCCAAGCCTGGCCCGTTCAGTTTCTTGCATTACGGGTAGTGGCAAAAGATCACATAAGTGTTGATTTGATGAGAGATCTATGAATTATATTCCATTAGAATAATAGATATTTGTAAGACTTGTACTAATTTTGTTTATGCTTATGTACTGTATTGAGAATGACATCCCAACATTTTTAACATAATTAAAAATACATCTCTTCGTAAATGCTTTGATAATATGTTTATCAAATTTTCGGGAGCAAATTCCGTAACATATTTCTTCAAAAGGATACTCTGATTTTCAAATAAAACATAAAAAAATCGCTCTTTTCTGGCTGTGAAATTGGGGATGTCACAAGTAGCTAGAGATTTATCTATGAGATTTAGCAGTCTGATGGGAGTTTCGTTACTGTGTTTAGCGGGTCAAAGGCACGAATTCCAACCCATGATTATTATGATAGGATGCTAGATGTCTGTGTGACTCTTACATGTGTAATGTGCTGATATGTATACCAAGCGAGGCTTGATATGGTCAAGGCCCGATGATTGTATTGTATGTTATTGTATTTGTTATTACAGCATGTATTAACATGATTATATGTTTATATGTTTATTATGTGTACCGGGCGGACCCTAATGAGTGACAGATATGTAATCTGAGCGGGGGCTCGATGTTGAGCGGCGCACGAGGCCGAGTGAGACTCGGTGCCCGACAAGGCCCGGTGTGGGACGGGGGCCCAATATGGGCTTATTATGTACGGTATGTGGTATTTGGGGAACTCACTAAGCTTTATGCTTACGATTTTTAGTTTAATTTTTAGGTACTTCTATTTTGAAAGGGTAGAGCCTAGGATGATTGCAGTGCACACACCACCGTTTTCTGCATTTTGTGATTTACTCTGATATTTATGATGTATTAATACACTTTGTTCCACCATGGATTCCATGATGTTGTCTTTAGGATTACCATTTCATTAATTTAAAAATGCAATTTTCGGTCTTATTTTTTGAATGTTACAAGTTGGTATCAGAGCCTTAATTTGACGGATTCGGACATACTCTTGGGTGTTTTTGAACTCAAACCGAGGAATTGGTAAAAAAATTTAAAAAGAAAATGTTTTAAAGAAAAGGGTTTTCTAATACAAGAAATGGTGTGGTGCATGTAATCGACCAAACTCAAGTAAGTTTTCCCAAAATACCCATACATGTTATCTAATTTGATTTAAGTTATGAATCTGAGAATCGTATGCTAGTTAGGGCTAAGGATCTACTTAGTGTTGCATGATAGAATTCTAGGAGAGATGCCTTAGTATGCCTATTATATGATCTTGTAGACTTGCATGTTAGTACTGATCAGTCAGTAATATATTGGCCTGATATGTGATGCCTTGTAGCCTCGGAAGCATGGGATGCTAGATTGGGAATATGTATTGGTACCAGGGATTGCTAAGTGTATGCTTTATAAATTGTACACAGTTACGATCATATAGACCTAGAATGATTGGTGTTAGAACATAGTTCTATCAGGATTGATTGATTCTAAACATGCAAACAAATAAGTACGTAAAAGTAAACATGAATATGGCTTGAATACGTTGAATGATTAATGCTTCAACACCCCAGAAGAGCTCGATTAAGAACTTCTAATGTAGAGGTGTATTAGGGTTACAAAACTCAAGCGTATTAAAAAGAACATATAAACATAATGCATACATGCATGCATATATATAGTCTAACCCTAAGAGATAATCACGGATGGACATGCCCAATCCGGATATATACAAAAAGCCCTAAGACGCAACACAATAAGCCCCAATAATTGGTTTGGCCTTATTTATTGTTCCTCGTTTGGTTGTGGTCCTAGGGTAGAGTCTTTTATTTTACAGTCTATTTGATCCTATATTATGTATGATTTGCATGCATAAGGCAACCGACAGTGAGAGTGGAAGTTTCTAGCATGAGTTGTAGTATGTGAGTTTGGATGTTCTTGGTTATTTTATGGATTGCAGTGCTACTACATGAATGTTGGTTGCTTTGTGGTTTGTGGAACTCTTAGGTAATGTGAGTTAGCTATTAAGTGAATATGTCAAGTCACATGTGACAAAGGTTGGATAATGTCAGAGTGACAGATTTGACCCTATTGCGTAGCTCTCATTTAAGTCTAGCCGTTGTAGGGACGGGTCTTTTACTAGAAGGATTATCTAATTTTTGTTGCATGTTATTATATTCATGAGGTGGGTAACTGAAATTATGGGGAGTTCTTCAGGAGCTAATGGCAGGGTGAGGTCGGAAGGCTAAGAAAGCCTAGGAAGTAATTCAGTGGGTTTAGTTGCACTATTTAGCGAGCATTTGGAGTATCAGTTGAGAAGGTGACATGGAAGATTCAGGATGATTCTTGAGGAGAGTATGGATAGGTGTGGAAGGTAGTATTGGGCCCCTACTACTGAAAGCAAATTACCCATACTTGAATTGGGGAGAGTCTTGGAGAATCTAGGAAGCCTGTGGGATGAGGATTCTTGAATATGTTCTGATCATTTGTATGTTTGTTTTTAGAATGGTGATGAGCACTCAGAAGGAGGTCTACATTTAGATTCAGGCTTAGGTGCAGGTACTAGGTCGATCGATGAGCGCATGTGGGAGTTCATGTCGTCGGGGATTACCCGTGGTATTTGTGAGTGGATTCATGTGATCTTTGGTATGGTCAAGGAAGGGATTTCAGAACTCTTGGATGGTCGTCTCGGGGCTTTTCATATTGAGATTGTAGCTGGATAGTTGGGGACCCATCTGGGGCTCAAAACTTGTGGAGCTCTAGAATCCTTTGGGAAGGACAATCCTACTTCTAGATCTTGTCATATGGGATTGGAGGTGGGTTATGCATCGTGTTTTCAGGAGGATCGATCCCATGATTGGATTGCCACAGAGGTTTCGCGAGCTTGAGGTGAGGAGTTACCTGACATCATTGGTCATGTTGTTGATAGATTGGCCTCCATGTTCGAGGGTCAGTTGGTCAGGCGATTGATGGGATGGTCTAGGTAAATTAGGAGCAGGAGGTCGGTTTGGAAGGTGACTGGGGAAGAGGAAGTGGACTCATGGTCTGACTCGGTGAATGGAACAGTTGGATGTTGCCATGGATAGTGTGAGAGACCCGAGTGGATGTGATGTGTGCACGAAGGATGAAGGGGCACATGAGCATGTGTGCGGCAAGTCTAAATGCGGTAGGTGTGGATGGAAGGGCCACCCCCCGCCAAGAGTGCACCTTGGAGGTAGAATTGTGTCATCATTGTCATCATCCTGGCCATATCAGGGTGAATTGGCCACGCACAGTGGTTGGGGCAGCTCATGTTCCATCGCAGGTTCCTCAGCAGGAAGTGGAGGTTAGGATTTCATCAGATGTTATCATGAGTATATTATCCCTTTCTTTCCTCTTGATTATTATATGTATTTATATTGCTTTGATATCTTGTTAGGTATGGGTAAGTATTATCTCTGGGTTAGTTCTCTGTTTTGCCATGGTTATATCATCAAGAATTCGTATATGTCATTTTTCATGTCAAGAGTATTTAGTGGGACGTATCTTGCTGAGCGGGATTTAATTGTTTGGGTGATTGTTCCGATACTTTAATGGGTTTAGTTCAGGGGTATTGACTGGGAAATCTATAGTTGAACCAACATGATTAGTTCATCAGTAAAGTTGGAGTTCGGGCGTAATAGCTTTTTTCAGGTGGGATTGGCAGTCGTCTGTGGTAGGAACCTTGGGTCTAATCACTACCGTTTCTAGGAAAGGAGCAATAACAAGAAGTTGAAGGTGGCAACCACATGTGTTTGTATGGTTTTTGGAAGTGCCACGGAATTTTTTATTGTTAGGGTTGGAGATGGTCAGAATTCATAGATTCTGCTAAGGATGGGGAGTTGGAGTGAAGATTCGCTAGTTTAGAGTAAGGATTATGGTCTTTGTCACCAACATAAGGGACTGAAGGAATTGGTGCTATATCATGGGAAGTGATTTGGGGTTATCGGATTTGCTAAAATTTCGAGGAATATTCATATGGATTTCAAAAGTTGTGCGATCATCAAGATTGGCTAGTAATGGAACACTAGTATTAGTAAGCGCAGACCATTGGCGATTCATATTATAAGAAGGAAAGATGGGTTGGGAATCCATCGAATTTTTTAGGTTGGAGAGCTTCGACGAATCCAAGTGGGGGAGAATCGTTCATAATTTCGGGAGTTGGACCAGGTGTGAAACTAGTGTAAGTTTCACATCTCATTCGGGAGGGGAGAGACAACTCAAATGGTCGTCTGGATTCAGGTGGTGTAAGTTGGGAGTTCAGGAAACTTCCAACACCTGTTCGACGTCTTCTTTGTGATGTATAACAGGCATGTGGGTGGATCTGGATTGAGGGTTGTGTTAGAGCCTCGCTACATGTTCTTTTTTGATGAAGGCTTTGGGGTTCGAAGCATGACTCGAGCACCTGATTGGAATTCAGTTAGATGCGGGTTTGACCCAGGGTATTTGGGGTTGTTCTGGTATAAGTCCGATAAGACCATGGATGGTAACCATGGTGGATTAGACGTGTCATAAGACTGTGGGGTGGCTGTAGCATTCACTAGAGGGGAAAATAGTATGAAAGTGTTGTACGTCTGCGATGGGATCGTGACATTCGCTAAATTGAGATAGTCCATTGTTTGGGGGTCGTGGTATAAGGTAGGGTCAGTTTGTGCCTTGGGCAAGGCGGTCAAGATCGTCGGAGAGCATTTATCTGTTTTAGGAGGAGGACCATTGGGGTCCAAGGAGGGGTTGGGCCTGTGTAGCTCTAGATTGAGTGAGACCCGTGGGCGAGGCCCGAGTGATTATGGCAATGCAAGTGGGACCTGATAAAGACCGGTTGGGTCAAGGTATTGGATCATGGTTTTAGTAGGGATGATCTTGTGGTCAGTGAGTGGCATAGAGTAATGCATAACTTAGGGTAGCCTTGTAAATTGGGCTCTCATGAACCTGGTGGCTGGATTAGGAGTGAGAATGGCAATCTCAGTGGTGGTTTGGGGATTCTTATATCCAGGTATAGCGAAGGGTTGCCGTGAATCAGAATATTTCGAGTGTAATGCAAGTGTAAATCCTTGGATCTCCGGTTATGAATTAAGGACCGAGTTCGATTTTGGTTGAAACTCACGTTGGGAATCACGAGTGTGTATGTAAGGTCCTTATTTCAGCAAGATATGAGTTAAAGAATCTGTATGCCAAGGGAATCAACTGAACGGTTCATGGAAAAAAGGATGTTTTCAGTTTTGATGGTAGAAAAGGCCTTTATGATCGTGCTTTGGAATGATTCTACATGTGTGTAGGTCTGGTAAGTTATGGGACTTCAGAATTATAGTAGTAGCGTTTCAGTTCGGTAATTAAGGAATTATTGATTTGTTCAACATTAGAAGGTTTAACTCTCAACTTGTCTCTTGTAGTGCAATATTTTCATGAATTCATTATGTGCATGATCTATGATTCTGTTTTCCAGTGGGAACATCAAGTAATCAGAAGTTGGGTAGTTAGTTTGGAATTCAAAGTGGAGTTGATTTAGCAGTGGTTTAGTATGGGTTGTCTGTCGGGGAGTCGGACAAGTTTAGGATTTCATATTTCGGGTAGAGTAGAACTGGTTATTCTTCAAGGGTTAATTTAAGTTGTGTAAGAATCCGTTCATCGTCTGGATTTGGGAATCCTACTAAGGTTGGGTTCGGTTGCATTTTTGGAGGGTTTTTCATATGCCCGAGGTTGCTTTCTAGGTCTGCATCGGGGTTGTGGTTGAATTGCTCAAGCTGTATAGCGTGCTTGGGATGGTAAGGAATGATTTCGAGGACAAAATCTAATTCAAGTGGGGGAGAGTTATAACACTCGATTCAAAGTACTTTTTTGTTTAGACCCCTTAATGCATTAATGTTTTCCAAAATTGGTCCCCATGGGGCAGATTTTTCAACTTTAGGAAAGTTGGAGTACGTTGGGCGTACTAGTGCATGCTGGATCGCAGATTTAACCCACGTATGTTGGACGTATGTGCAGTACGTATGACATACGTGTGGATTATGAAACCCTAATTTCTAGGGTGTTTCACCCTATTTAAACCTTATGATAGCCTCTTTTGGTCATGTTTAGCCAACATCCACCCTCCCTTGTCCAGAAATCAAAACCCTAGTGAGTTCTTAAGAGTTTTGAGCCATAAAGTGTGTTTGTTGGTGCTTTGTGAAGGAGAATAAGAAGTGGACCATTTGGAGTTGTGCTTGTAGCTTGAGGATATGGGATTAGTTCATCATTTGCCAACCTTTTAAGGTAAAAAGCTTCCATCTTGCTAATATATGATGCTAGATCTTCTTGTGTGCAATTTTGTGCCTTTTTGAGTTCTTGGAGTGATTGTTGAGCCTCTTGATTCACTCTAGAAGTGATTGATGGTAGATCTAGGGTTCTTTTGGTCCCTTTGTCCATAAAAATGCAAGCTTGGAGGTGTTTAAGGACTCATCCATGTAAGTTCTATTGAGCTTTAGAACCCTATTAAGCCATGCATACACGTAAAGTTTCCAACTATCCGTGATAAGCCACCTTAAGGAAGTGAGATATGTGAGTATGAAGTAAGGGCTAAGCGGATTAAGTGCTTAATGATATGGGATGGCTAACTGGGGAGTATACTGGGTGTACACGCTGGTACATTGCGCGTACTATCCCCAAAGTGTGTACACTAAGCGTACGAGTTGAGTACACCCATCGTACTCCTCAGTGGGCTTTGCAAGTTTGGGTATTCAGTATTGGTCCCATTGGACCTTAAGAGTCTAGGGCTTTGTTGGGCCATAAGAATTCTATATTTGGGTTGATGCTATTTTGTTGGACTCTTTTGGTGAAAGGCCCACGACGAGATTTGGGCCCAATTTGGAAGATTGGGCCATATTTTGGGCTTTGAGTGATCATATTGGAATTTGGGCCTTTTGGATAATTGGTTTGCGCCTTGGAATTGGGCCAAGTTCGGTAAAGGGTAAAAGGATCTTTTACCCTAGTTTGGACTCTTAGTGTGAGTCGGGATCCAATTATTAATTGGATTTTATTTTGTAATTGATAGCGCGGGGATTCTAGTTGACCATCAACCATAGATTTATCTGTGAGATTGAGCAGTCTGAGGTGAGTTTCCTCATTTTGCTTAGTAGATCGAAGGTACTAATGCCGGTCTATAATTATTATGATAGGATGCTAGATTTCTGTGCGACTCTTGCATGTGTTATGTGCTGGAATGTATAATGAGGAATGCTTGATACTGGGCGAGGCCCAATGACTGTATTGTATGCTATTGTCTTTGTGATTATCGCATGTATTAGCATGATTATATGTTTATATGTTTATTATGTGTACCAGGAGGGGACCGATGTCAGGCGGGGACAAATGAATGATAGATTTGTAATCCGAGCGAGGCTAGATGTCGGGCGAGGTTCGAGGCCACGTAAGACTCGATGTCGGGCGAGGCCCGATGTGAGACGGGGGCCTAATATATGTTTATTATGTATGGTATGTGGTATTTTGGGAACTCACTAAGCTCCGTGCTTATGGTTTTCACTTTAAGTTTCAGGTACTTTTGGTTTGAAGGGGAAGAATCCGGGATGATTGTAGTGCACACACCACCGTTTTCTGTATTTTTTTTATTTACTCTGATATTTGCGATGTATTTATATAATTTGTTCCCCCTTGGATTCCATGATATTGTCTTTGGGATTATCGTTTTATTAATTTAAAAATGAAAATTTTTGTTTTATTTTTGGGACGTTACATTAATGTTTTAGTGAATAAATCTTTTTTAAATAATTGAATTAAATGAAAATTTGCTGTTTAGCAAACATATAATTGTCTAATATATGTATTTTTTGGTTCAAGTGAAGGATTATTGTTATTTCTTTTATTTGAGCCGTAACACAATTAGTGGAGAATAACAATAACGCAATTTCATTTTATAAAGCCCAATGATATTTTACAAAATCAATTTTGTCAAAATAAGAGGTTTAATATTTTACAACAGTTTTTTTTTTTTTTTTTTTTTTTTTTTTTTTTTTTTTTTTTAAATCATGTCATAATAATACAACTTTTATTTAATAATTTAGTAATATATATATATATATATATATATATATATATATATATATATATATATATATATATATATATATATATATATAGAGTCAAGATCAAATAATAAGGAAATTTTTGGTAGGAAGATAAGGAATTTTTTTATATGCATATTTTCTTAGCAAAAATGAAATGAATCATTAGATGATTCAAAAGTAAGATGATTCACAAGAAAAAACTCCGAAAAAAACAGCTTCATGATTCATTTTTAGGTAAATCAAGAAAAAAAAAATTCACTTTTATGGCAATTTTAGTGAATATCAACAAAATCATCATAAAAATGAACCATCTAAATGTTTTTTCGGGATTTTTTTTGTTGAATCATATTATTATTGATTCATTTAGTGATTCATTTGTTTTTTTTGCCACATATATATATATATATATATATATATATATATATATATATATATATATATATATATATAATAGAAACATTTTTCAAAACACCACATTGATTTGAAACTCCTTTGTCTTTTCATATTCTCAAATGACTTTTCAAATGTCTTCTAAGTAATTGATTTAACATTAAACACCAAACATGTTATATGAACTCTTACAGGTAAGAAGGATGTTATAAGAAAATGAAAAGAATTTTTTTTTAATAGACACAATTCTTTTAGAACGTATTAGCAGTGATGAAGTCCCTAAAAGAGTTCTACAAGTCAATGTTGTAGATGAATGTATCATTTTTTACTCATAGTTTGATTATGTTATATTTTTTTTCCAGTAGCGATATGCAATTCGAGTTGTAGTTTGCAATTTTTGAAGTTACATGTGAGAACATCATAATTAGCCTATATGTTTTTATCTCTTCGTTTTTGTTATGAATATTTCAATATGCTTTGTTTTTTTATTAGATTTTTGTTTTCTTTTATATTTACATTTGTACATGTATAAAAGGTTGTTTGAACCACATATTGTAATTGATTAAAGCAGTATACGTTAAGTATATTGATATGTTCTATAATTTGTATCATAAAAGCTTAATTTAAAGTCCATCGATATAGCAAGTTGTACAAGTCTTATATGAAGTGGCCTAAGATGAGAGGTTTGCAAGCTTAACAAAGTTTCTTTCATAATTAGTTTAATGTTATTTATAATTTTTTATTGTATGCCTTAAAATGCAGCAAACATGTCATAATGAATTTTTATATCAACTTCGTATAAATATAATTATTTCAAAATTAATAATAGCGATATGATTATTTTAATAGTGTGTATGTATGTGTCTGTGTGTGTATGTATGTGTCTCTCTCTCTCTCTCTCTCTCTCTATATATATATATATATATATATATATATATATATATATATATATATATATATATATATATATATATATATATATATATATATATATATAATTCTATTATGCGTAACGTTGAAGATTTACTTAAATCAAATTCATTTGAAAATTTCACAATAACAAAAGAGTTTTATAATTTGTGTACACTTACCAAAGGGCTTCTAGCCCAACGGTATTAGGTGGTGCCCTCCCTCATTGAGATCGAGGGTTCAAGTCTCATCGTGGACATAGGTGAAATTAGGTGTTAGTTTAGGTGTAGATTAGATACTTGTATTTGCCGGTTCAAAAAAAAAAAATTGTTTACACTTATGATTTCAAATATAAATTTATTAATCACTACAACTCAAAAGTTTTTGTAAATTATGGTTAGTAATTGGTAGTGTCTTTTTATTTTCCTCTCATGTATGTACATTGTCTCTGTATTAGTAATATATAAATAAGTTTTATCACAAACAATCATGTGTTTTAAGAAATTTTTAAGTTTTATTACTATGCGGATTTTTCTTGGAACAATAATTATTCTTTCATAACTAGTTTAATGTTATTAATAATTTTTTGTTGTATGCCTTAAAGGCATAAAACATGTTATAATGAGTTTTTATATCAACTTCATATAAATATAATTATTTCAAATTTAATAATAACGATATAATTATTTTAATGTGTATGTATGTATGTGTCTGTGTGTGTGTGTGTGTATATATATATATATATATATATATATATATATAATATGTGTCTCTAATATATTTTTTGTATGATTTATCAATGTTTAATAAGTTTTTTTTTTTTTTTTTTTTTTTTTTTTTTTTTTTTACAAATGTTATAGTAGACATTGTAGTGTTTTATGTTATTAAAAGTTATAGTATTTATGTTTTTCATATATTTGTTATTCATTAAATACATAAATTAACATACAATTTATATACAATTTACAAACTTTAAAATGATCAAATATTTATTTTTTATACTATTAATTATCTGTTATATATAGAAATCAATATATGTTTTATATAAATTTAATAACATTGTTTTTTTCATTTATAAATATTAAATCACAATTTATAGAATTAGGAGAATGATTAAATAATTGTGTGGGTATGTATGTTTGCCATTAAAAAAACTATATAAATGTATATTCTTGTGCAATGCGTGGGGATTCGTCTAGTATACTTATAAAAGGAATCTTTTTTCTTTCTCCAAGTTTATTTGAAACTTCTATGAGGCATTTTTACTCCAGTTATATCCATTTGAAACCTCCTATTAAAGTCTCTTAATAATGATTAACCATTTAAAGGTTTTATAACTTATATAATATGTTTAATAAGCAATTAATGGGTAGTCTACTATAAAAGACCAATCTTTTTTAGTAGTCACACAAATACCAATCACATACAAAATTCATAAAGGAAACAAGTCTAAAGGTTTTTATGTTGGTTTGAGGGCTGTAGATCATTTTTCGAGTCATGTTATTATGTTAATGTTTTTAATTTGTAAGTTTGTTATATACTAATTTTTTTTTCTTGGTTTGAGTATTCTTTTAAAACAATCATTTTATGTTGTGGTTGGAATTTTAATGTAAATTAGATTAGATTCATGTTATATATCAATCATATCTTATGGAATGTGATATAGATAATATTTAATTAAATATTGTATATATGTTTGTGTTGCTTCAAAGCAATTATTAATTAAAAATCACGGATATGTCATATGATCCATATTGTCCATGTAAGTCTCTTTTTAAATACAAATTGTCTATCTTATCACTTTATATTTTAGTATATGCTTAACATTTTAAATCTAATAATGAATGTTTTTTAAAAGTTTTCTTTCACTTATTAATAATAATAACTGGTTTTATAATTAACGAACAATAATAATAAATAATAAAATCAAATTATAAAAATCATGGGTATGTCATATTATCCATGCAAATCTCTTTTGAAATGCAAATTATCAATTTTATCACTTTATTATTTAGTATGTGTTCCATATTTGAATAATAATGTTAAATGTTTCTTAAAAGTCTTCTTTAACTTATTACTAATTATAATTGGTTTAAAATTAATGAACAATAATTTTAAATGATAATAACATCAAATTATAAATTACATAAGGTTGGCTACGAACAAATTGTATTTTAAATGAACATCATTAATGAAATTAGAAAATAATTGCATAAATAAAAAATTTTAGTTAATCAATCATAACAATTGTTAAAAATAAAACTAAATAGATAATTATATTAAATTCTATTAATGAGGAAGATGGAATGTCAATAAATATTATTGTTCAAAATAGTTGAGATTATATATATATATATATATATATATATATATATATATATATATATATATATATATATATATATATATATATATATAAGCGTAGAAATATTGTGTCAAAGTTAATGTCAATAACATAACTATTATAAACAAATATTTTTCAATATTTTAACCATATATTTTTAACTTGAGTCACGCAACGCGCGAGAATTCATCTAGTGTCTATTATATTTATAAAGTAATCATTTTTCCTTTCACCACATTCATTTGAAACTCTCATGACTTTTCAATTTCTTTCTAATAATAATAATTATTATAAGTTGGGTAATAAGGTTAAATAAATATCAAAACTAAAGTGTAATCATATATAAAATATTAAAATAATATATTTACTTCTACTTTTATGTTTTTTAACTTTTAACATATTATACTTAATTTATTAGTTTTAATATATTGTTGGATGTAAACCATTATCATTTTAAAGTTACAATTTTGAATCAATTTGTAAACAATACTTAAATTATTAATTTAAATACAGCATTACATGGTCAACTTAAATATAAATTTTAGTTTAACTTAAATTAACCAAAACATATTTTGTAAATAGTTAAGAGTGATAAATTGTAGTGTCTTTCTAATAATGATTATAAGTTGGTTAATAAGGTTAGATAAATATTAAACCTAAAGTGTAATCATAAATAAACTAAATTTCAATTTTAAAATAATATCTTTACTTCTATTTATAAAATTATGACTTTAACTATTAACATATTATACTTCATTTATTAGATTTAAAATTTTGTTGTATGTAAACCATTACCATTTTAAAGCTACAACTTTTGAACAGTTTGGACAAAATACTTAAATTGTTAATTTAAATATAACATTACAGTGTTAACTTAAATATAAATTTCAGTTCCACTTAAAAAACCATAAAATATTTTGTAAATAGTTAAAAGTGATAAATTGTAGTGATAAATGCAAAAACTAAATTGTAATCTCAATTTAACTAAAATATTTCATAAATATATTTTTATAATCGTCAAAAGTTTTCAAATAAGTAGTTTAAAATAACTTATAATAACAATAGTTAAAAATAACATAAATGATTATATTGCTGCATTTAAATCAAAAAACAATGTTGATGTTTTAAATAATTATAATGATAGAAATTAAAACATTAAGCAAATAAATTTTAAAAAATTAATTAACAATAAAAACTATAAATAACATTAAACCATATATTATATTTAATTTTATTCATGTGTAACCCGACATTTCAGATGACTGTCAAACGAATTGAGACCAGAGAAGTCTTGGTGGATTTTGGAAAGCAGCCCGGATGCAACATGTTGTTTCAGGCAGTTCAATGTTTCAGGCAATTCAGTGTTTCAGGTAGTTTCAGTGTCTTGGGCGGTACTAGTGTTTTAATTTTGTAGGTACGGACGGAGTAACTGATTGATTGGGAAGTCATAAGTCACTCGCAGTGGGATTAAATAATCTCAAAGTAGTTGATATAACCCTGTTGTGCAACTCTCGTCTGAGTCTAACCGTTGCACGGATGAATCTGCTACTTGAAGGATTATCGGAGCCTTCTGTCGAGTATAAGTGTTTTGTAGTTGTTTATGGACAATGAATTTGTTAGCATCAGTGTGAGTGATGACAGTTCGGTGTGAGGGGTCTGACAAGGGGTCAGACCACTGGGACCTGAGGTTCCGGATTCCAGGTGAAGTAGGATTGGTTTTATTTGAGAGATCGAAGAGTCGCTCTTCAACAAGCTTGAAGAATTACTCTAAGGATTGATTTAGTAGATCTGCATAGTTCAATGTATGATCAAAGTTGGAAGGGTTATGATTGTTTTGCTATCAGTTGAGAGATTCACAAAGAGTTGGTTCAGCACGATCGAGCTGTTGAGGAGTCATGATATTGCAGATTCAGGTCTTAGGAGGTAGAGACGGTTTGCAAGGGCTGAAGGTTTGGGTGTTATTTCGGGGTAGGAGTTTCGTTTCGTTTCGGTTTCGGTGGCCTTGGGAAGGCCATCATATGCACATAACTTCTGATCATGGTCATCAGGATTGATTGCTTTGATATGAGTGCCAATACGGAGCGATTTCGAGGAAGAAATATAATTTAAGTGGGGGAGAGTTGTAACACCTAGAATCTAGAAGGCTAATTATGGAAAATAAAACCTCATTTTTAAAGGTCAACTCGTCGAGTTTAAGGCATAAACTCGACGTGTAGGAATTACGAGTCACACAAATTTTCGAAGATTAACTCAACGAGTTGGAGGAGACCAACTCGACGAGTTGGTCGCGGTTTGAGAAACCCTAAATCGAGGTTTTACACCCTATTTTTGACAAGTTAAGCTCTAGGATTTTGCTTCATTTCCAGCCTCCATCGTCCAAAACCCTAAAGTCGTCACTTTGACCAATAATGTACTAGATCTCTTTTCTTGAAGTTTTAGCTTGAGTTTTGGGGCTTTAATCAAATTATACGAAGAGAAGAGGGTTCCAGGGGTTAATGGGATAGATCTAACCCCTATATGGCCCATTGAGGCTTAAACTTGCAAACTTTAATGGCCTCCATGTTCCATTCATGCAATATATCCATTTTGAGGCCAACAATGGACATTTGAGGGTGTTTCTAGCATGCTTGAACGTAAAGTTGGAAACTTTACGTAATTTGTCCACCTTGGGACATCAGATCTGTATGTTGGTGGATTGTAGTAGGAGTTTAGGGGGTCTAATGGATCAAGACCACCTTCAAAGAAACTAGGGTTTGAGTTTTAAGCTTAGTAAATGGTTATTGGGGGTAAAGTTGGAACTTTACCCTTCTAGACATCATAATGGAAAGGACTTGTGACAACTCGAAATTTTCATTCGATCAAACCCTAGAAGTCAATCACTTCATATTATAAGTCAAGTTCACTTTTACTTGTTTTTGGGAAAAATAAGTTCATTTGATTATTTTAATATTATTTTTAAGCGAACGGGTGAAAGAAAGTGCCGTCTCGGGTCTTGAAATTTAAAAACCGCAAACACCTCGTGTCTTAGAAGTTCATGGCCAAACTATTTTGTTTGGGTCGAAAAATCATCCCAAAAATCCGTAAACTCATGCTTATCCATGAGTTTACTCCCTAAGTCTAGCCATTTGTGTTTACTCCCCATTTACCAAAAGAGTAAACTCCAAAATATACTTTCAAGTATCATCCAAGTTTTTATTCAAAATCTTCAATCTAGTAAGTCTTTCTAGCCCTTTCAAGTTAGTATATCACTTAATCTAGTGATTGTACATCCTTTAATCCATCCATTTTTGTGTTTTGATTAGTTTTTCCAAAACACCAAGCACACCAAGAACACACACTAGTGTTCTTGGACTTAAAGTTCATTTCAAGCTTCCTCAATGTAAGTACTTCTATCCTAGAGTCATTTGAAGCTTGCTATACATGTTTATACCAAAGAAAAGTCCCAAGAACACCAATATAAAGGTGTTCACAGTTATGGGAGGTACCAAAACCGTAAACACAAAATATAGGGCCAAAATGGTGTGTTAAGGTACCTAGATGCTTCACAATGCCTTAGGGACTTGTCTAGATTCATCCTTGATGAGGTTATCACACAAAAAGCACCAAAATCATACATTTTTATGTGTTTACGGTTTGGGGATCTCCCAAAAACGTAAACACCCCAAATGATGTGTAAAAGTCCCATAAATGTCCCACGGTTGTTCCTTATGTCTAAATCTAACCTAGACTATTGCCATGTTTGAGCTAGGGACTTGAAACCGCCAAATACCAAACTTATGAGTTTAAGGTAGTAAACTCATGAGTTTAAGGTAGTAAAATCATGAGTTTAAGGTAGTAAACTCATGGAGAAATGGTCCTTAGGGCGTAAACTCCATTTAGGAGTCTTTTGATGCCACACAACACTTCCTAAGGCTAAATCATGAAGTATGAATGCTTGGAATAGCTTAGAAGACTTCAAATCAGCAAATGGTTAAAAGTTTAGGAGTTTATGACCGTAAACTCAAGGGGTGTTGATATTTAGGGAGTAAACTCATTTTAGGAGTGTTCCTTGAACCCCAAACACACTAGCCTTTCCCTACAACACTTAGATGCAACCCTTGAGACTTATAACACTTGTATAAGGTGTTTAGCATGTCCTAGAGTGTCTTAACTTTGTTTATTACTTGTTTAAAGACTATTTTTTCATATACATATGTCTTTATATGTTATTAGGATCTTTGTGCGTGTCTAAGTCTTCACTTGACACCAAGCACTTATCCGACACTTCCTTCCGATCCACTCGCAACAGGTGAGTTCATACCCCTTAATCAATGTTTTAAATGTTTTTAAATACTTTATGGGGGGGGATACAAGTAGAATCATGCTACTTATTATATCAATCGTATGTGATTAATAAGCAGCATTCAGATGATTTGCTACTCATTAGCCGTTTTACCAAACAGTTTCCTTCAAATGTTTTTCATAAACACTTTATATATTTAAAACTCCTTATTAAACTGTACATTTTACTATGTATGATTCATTCAAACTCATTTATAATTGTGTTTCAAACAAATGCTTCTTTATACTTAAACTGTTTTATCAAACCTATGCCTTTAAACCGTTTTATAGATTGACATCAAGTCGATCTTTTCTTAGATAATAATTATGTTCAAAGGTTTTACAAAACTTATTTTATGCTTTTATATTATCAATTGCTTGCCTATATATGTATAGATATATAAGAAATTTTTAAAACACTTAGGAAGGCCATCCACCCTATTTCCTTTTCGCGCTTGAGATGTGGTCTGGTGGGACATCGGGTATCCGTCTGAAGGTTGTTTAAATTTTAGTTATATATCATATGTACATATATAGTCATAAAGGTCCTTCCAGTTCATCCAATGCCCTTGGGTAGCAAGGGTATACATCCATGTTCATACACATCAGTTACATTACTAGTAAGCTACCATATGGATAGTTTAGGAAGATACTAGAACTATTACTAGAACATGATATCATATAATGAGTCAGTTCATTCATGAGTCAATACTTGCTAGATAGAGAGAGAACAAACATTACAGCTAGTACACACAGTACATTACTATACATGCTAGATAGAGAGAGAACACACATTATAGCTAGTGTACACAGTACATTACTATACTATTACATAGATACATCTACATGAGTACATTTACATGAATACGTTTACATATATACACTTACATGAGTACATCTTCATGAGTACATTTACATGATTACACTTACATGAGTACGTTTACATATACGATGATAAGACAGACATCACTAGGTGCTATAGTATGGAACAAGTTCAGGATCTAACTATACCGATGAATCACAACGCAATTGTGATAGTTATATCGGATATACATGACCATAGTAATGTGGATGTGTCACGACGTGCACATATACATGGGCGTGTAAAGGTCTCAAAATCCCTTTGACAGGGGAGCGTCTAGCCTGGGATCTAGCCATCACATTATACCTTATCCCTCAAATAAGGCAATAGGAGTACCGATGTAGTTGTTTATTACAAATACTACAGTACTTAGAAGAATTACCTTAGACTTGAGGTAATTGGTACGGTTGTAGTTCGACACTACACCATAGTACTATTTCATTTTCTCATTACATTCACTTCATGAACATTCACACGACGCACGGTAATGTAGAAACTATATTTTTGGTTAATGATAGTCAGACTTGGGAAAATACACACTCTTACAAGAGACACACACACAGACACTAGATGCCTTGGTAGAAGGCTACATTTAGAACAGTTAAGCCTTGGTAGAAGACTCCCTTTTTATAATAGTAGGAATCATAGGGATTTCTAGGGTTTTTCAAATGTTTACAGTTGTTTTACAAACATTTTCATACTTACAATTCATATATATTTTTAATACTTACAGTTCATATACATTTTCAATACTTATAATTCATACATATACAAATACTTACATACAAATTAAGACACTAAAATACTTATGATCTCACTAGCTTTAAAGCTGATACTCTCTTTCAAAATAATTTGTATCCTCAGGTCAACCATAGACAGGTACCGATGCAAGGTTTAGAGAAGATGAAGCTCGTTCAAGACTCATCTTTCATTTTTTTTATACTTTAGTGTCTATTATAATTTGACAGAACACACTTGTATTAAAATTATATAATTAATGCAATGGATGATGTTGTTGCTTGTTTACTACTTTTCATTGTTGTGATGCAGTACATGACGTCCTCCGCCCCAGAACGTTTCCGTCGTTCTTGGTTTTGGGGTGTGATAGGACTTGAGGTTTAGAGCTGTTGGATTCGAGTGAAATGGCTTAATGCATTAAGAATGGTTAACAGACTGAAGAACTCGACGAGTTCACAAAGGAACTCGTCGAGTTGATGTGAGTATGTCCCCATTCTGTTGAAAAGGAAATAACTCAACGAGTTAAGGGAGAACGTGATGAGTTGATTCGTGGTATCACGATTCTATGGTTTATGGGAACTCGATGAGTTGAGTCAACTCGGAGCGTTAACTTTAACTTTGATTTGGATGTTGGCTTTGACCTTGATCTGACTTTGCCTAAGGTTGACCCCTGTAGGGTTATGAAGTATAGAATGGGTTCTAAAGGGTGGTTTCATGTAAGGGCTTAGCCGCAAGTTGGAAAATTAGGCTATTGATGGACTTTCATGGATTTTATAATTTGGGCCTTAATGGGTCGGGGGTGAAATAGTCATTTTACCCCAAGTAAGGATTATGGATCATGGTTTGGAACTCTATTGCTAATTAGGTGATATTTTGGCATTGATAGCCCAAGGAGCTGCCAGGGTAGTAGCTAAGGATTTCTTGTAGTGAGCTTCAGTAGTGTAAAGTGAGTTACCTTCCAGTAGAAGTGGGTCGAAGGCACCAATATCGGTCCACGAGTAGTTGATTATAGTAGAGATGATTTTCTTCGTGATAATTTTTTGGTATGTCACTATCTGTTATGCTTTATGTGCTAGTATGCTATGATATTATGTGACAATGGTAGGAGGGGTGGGATAGACCCCGTTACCAATCGAAAGGACTGAAGGGGTAGGCCATCATCCATATATGTTAGTCAGTATGTGACTTATGTATTTAGGTAGTAGGATGATATGTGGTAGTAGTAGGGGGTGAAATAATCCCCATTACTAGCTGGAAGAGACCTAAGGAGTAGGCCAGCACCCAGATATGCCAGGCAGTTACTAGTTGAAAGATACCGAAGGGGTAGACCCTTGATACACAAGGTGGTTACCGGTTGAAAGAGACTGAAGGGGTAGGACAGCACCCGGATATGCTAGGCAGTATGTTAATTGTGGTTTTTCAGTTTGGGGATGAGCACTCAGGGAGGTGGTTCTGGTTCAGGATTAGGTCTCGACTCAGGTGGTGAGCCGATCGGGGGAAGGACTGACAAGATTTTGAGTTTGTGTTGGATTGAGGAGATACAAGGTGTTTTTCGCACTAGTCCCTACCTCATAGGAGCCAAGGTTCAGTTCGCCTTGGATCTCTTGTATCGAGAGTCAAGAAGTTGTTGGGAATTAATTACGCGATCTATTGCACTTTCTGAATTGGAGATATGTCTTCTGTGACCCGGTTTAGGGTAGATGATGTTCCTGCTGTTGCAGTTCATCCCTTGGTAAGTGAGCTAGTAAGTGTGACAGGGTGTCAGACCCTGAAGGATATGAGTCCAGAGTCTGAGGATGCGAGATCGATTTAGAGCACCTTGGGAAGAGAGGGTCATGCCAGGTGCGTATAGTATAGGGTCTCGGGAAGAGACCCAAGAGTTCTGATCATCGGGTGAAAGGCCGGTAGGGCTGGAGTCAGTGCAGCACATGCGTGAAAGTGCATAAGGGAGTTTGTTGTTCCAAGGGTTTAGGCTGCTACAAGTGTGGTGGGGTTGGTCATGTCAGCAGAGATTGTTCTTAGGGGGCAACCCCATTATGTTTTCACTACGATCAGGTGGGCCACAAAAGGCCAACTTTCCAAGGAGTACGGGAGGAGCAATGAAGGCGCCTGCAGTGTCAGACAGGAAAAGCCAAGAATCTAGTAGTGTCAGACAGGAGAAGTCAGGACTCCAACAGGCGATGTTGCGGGTAGATATCCTTGCATTCTTTCAGTTTTATCTATATATTGTTGTGGGAAGGGGTGAATGTGATATTTTAAAAAGTAAATAGATGAAAAATATCATTTTACAAAATATAGGGGTTGCAAGTGACATATTATATGGATTTGACTATAAGATTGTATCATTATTATACCTTCGAAATTGTATCATTATTTTACCTTTAAAATGTGGAATCTTTTGGTGACCACAACATGGTGGAGGAAGCACCACGACATGGTCAAATCTGATATGAAGCATGCAAATTTAATGCACAACGACATGGCGATGTTTGGGGTGCAAAACCCTAATTTTTGGGCGTAAAGCCCTATTTAAAGGTTATGATGGCTAGGGTTTCCTCACCCTTAACCTCCGTTACCCTCTCAAATCTAGAAACAAACTTTAGCCTTCATTGTTGACATCTTTAAGCATTTTGGTGGTGTTTTGTGGTATTGCAGATAAAGAATGGGCTATAAGTGCAAGGATTCAGCAATCAAAGTTCTTCACCACCTTCTTGTGCATATCTCGGACCTTTAGAAGTCTACATGTTTATATCTTTTTGTCTCAAGTCTTCTAGATCTAGATTTTGAGTCTTATTCTTCATGTGTGTTAGTTTGAGTTGATGGATTCCATAAAGTTGACAAGTTTATAGGTCCTTGAGGTCTCTATGTGACTATATGTTCTAGATCTGAAGTCCTATGAAGTTTTGGTTCCATGTTTGAGGTTTTGACACGTTTCTTCTTAGTTTGACCTAACTTGAATGCATGACATGTATTTGACATGCATGTTCATAAGCAAGGTTGTGACAACTATCAAATTTCGGTCAAGTCAAAGTCAACTAAAGTCAACAAGTCAAACCGTTTGACTCAATTTGCCCTTAGGTACTAGAATTTACATTATGAAATTTCTACACAACTCTCTATTCTAATGAGAGATCATAAATCAAAAAGTGCGAACATCTAGATCTCCTTAACCTAAAACTGTGGTACGTGGCGAGCCAAATCGATAAAACAATGTTGCATACTCATCGGGAGTGTGTAAGATCCTTAAACAAGGCTTAACAGTGTTTACGGACCTTGCATTGCGAAATCGAACACTCACAAAAGCCACACTCGAAACCTCTCTCAATCGTTTTCACTCTATCTCTCTCTATTTGAAATCTCTCTAAGTATGTGAAACCTCTCTCAAATATCTCTCTGTATGAGAAATCTCTCCAAGAATGTCAAATCTCTCCCAAATCTCTCCAAGTATGTGGAATCTCTCTCAAATATCTCTTTGTATGAGAAATCTCTCCAATAATGTCAAATCTCTCCCAAATCTCTCCAAGTATGTGAAATCTCTCTCAAATATCTCTTTGTATGAGAAATCTCTCCAAGAATGTCAAATCTCTCCCAAATCTCTCCAAGTATGTGAAATCTCTCCCAAATCTCTCTCAAAAGTTTCCCATAACTTTTTAGAATCATTCGGGTCATTCCGACCCTTAACCGGGTCAAAAACGGCTTAAAACGGGGTAAAAACGAGAAAAATGGACCTTAGGAACCGAAACCTCTTAAGAAGAGAGAAGCCTCTAAGGACCCGAAGGTCCTCTTAGGGACCGAGAGCAAGAAGGGCCGAACCCGAGAGCAAGTAGGAACCGAACCCGAGCAAGGAAGAACCAAACCCAAGCCAGGAGGAACCGAACCTCGTGCACCACCTGAACCCGAAGGCACTGTTCACCACTGTTCATTCGGCTCATTTCGGTCGGACACGTTCGCCTCTTATCTCCGGACCAAACCCCCTCGCCTTCGCCTCTCGCTTCCGGTTCACCTCGCTTCGCTTCCTCGCCCCCTTCATTTCCCTCTGTTCATTTCGTTTCCGGCTACAGCCCCCAGCAAGGACCGAACCTCGGCCTAGGGACCGAGAGGTCTCGCTGGGAATGCTTTTCTTCCCGGTTTTCGCGTAGTTTTGCGTTTAAGGCCCGTTTTTAATTATTTTAACGCGGGATTTTCACCCAAAATCATATTTTAACATAATAAACCCTAAATATTTACAATTTAATCATATTTTCATAAAAATCTTTATTTAAATAATAAAAGCAAGTGGGTAAAGTACAAAGAGGTGGAGTGTTGACTTTGCTTTACCTTATGACACAAGCAACCACTCCCATACCCACTCTATGATCAACCACACCTCCCCACCTTACCTAGGTCACTTCAATGTCCCTTACACTCAATTTATACTCATTCCCACGTTTTTAGAGCTGGAACAAACATCCTCTCTCCTCATTTCTCTCATTTGCTCTCATTTCACTAAGTATCAAACACCACTTTTCTCTCAAACTTTTTTCTCCACCAAACTCGAGATTCAAGGCTGATTATCAAGTGTTCTTCCACATTTGGTAAGCATAATCCACTCTCCTTATGATTATTTCACTTATTTCCACTTAAATCATGGATATCTTACACAAACTCCATCATATTTGTGTTAGAGCTTCGAATCTCCAAGTGATTCTTCAAGTGTTCTTGGGTTGAACACTTCTCTTCTTCAACACCTATCTACTGAAATCACTCAAGGTGAGTTCATACCCCTACATTTTCATGTTTTCTCAACTTTTCAGAGGGGGGGGGGGGGGGAATACAAGTTAAAACACCAAGAACTTAACTAAATTTTTCTAACAGCCTTCATCAGAAAAGTTCAACTCCATTCACGGACTGTTTTGGGCATCTTAAACATTTTTGTTTTCAAAACTGTGTAAGGTGAAAATAGTTCAAGTTTTTAGCTTTAAAATGACTACTTGCACATCTCCATACAATTTTTCTACAATTTATGGTGATTTTTACAAAACTGTCTATCATTTCAAATAACAACCCGGACCAGTCTGTGATTATGGACTTTTTCACCCAAGTTGGAAGTCATTAAAAATCTTGATAAACATTATGAGTAAACTAGACACATTTTTTGAACTCTCAGAATTTACGGATCTAGTTTTCGACTTCGTATGATTTTTCTATGATTTTCCCAAAACATTGCAGAATGGCTAAAGTTAGCCAACAGCATGTAAATATCATAACACTTTGTATTATGTTGAGCAAAGTGTATAATCATAAGTTCTAATTATTGAATGTGTTTCTTTGTTAGTTTATCATCATGAACTGAAACTAAGTCATTCGTAATAAATATTATTCATTCATTTTAGAACACGCATATTAAACTATAAAAAGTATAGTTTAATAAATTCATAACACTAATACATTTCCATAAAAGAGTTCATACATATTACAAACGTTTTAGATAAACTATAATAGGTATAGTTTATGATACATCACACAACACACTCGTACAGAAAGGGTGCATTCATACAGAAAAGATTTATATTCACACACATTTCACGTAAACTTGTTAGCCTATATTGTGAGACATTCTCTCCCCGTACGTCCGAGTGCGGGATATAATTCCTGGTAGTTATAATCAAAATCTCCTTGAGGGAGAACGTGATACTTGTATATAGATCTATATTGGGTTTGACACCCCACACCTTGCTGCTAGCTACAGTGGGACCTGCAGGTCTACGGGTGACAAATGTCATTTCAGTTTTCGCGACGCCTGAGAAACGTCGTGGCAGGTTCACATAGTCATAGTATGATTATAGCGACTCACATAGGGATTTAACAATCCATAAAGTTTACGGGATTTTATTTATAAAACCTAAATGAGTTTTATGTCGATTTAAAATCACTTTTTATCTCAATGAGTACAGATATTACTGTACACTTTTGGTTTTAGTAGTTATGACTACACATCATTTGAAACCACATTTATACCTTTAAGTATAGTCAATACTTGTTCTTTCTCGGTCCTCGGATTTAGGACTACATATACATAAAGTATTAACAAACATGAGAACATACGGAAATTTCATTTAATTCAACAGCTTCCATGTCCATTTAAACACATAACATTTTCTATTAGTAAGAAAGGTTACTTATACATTTTGGTCTTCGGTCATAAGACTACATTACACAGATTATAAAGAAAATATCGGATTCTCTGGATACATATTCTAACGCTTTTACAAGGAAAACGGTTTACTTTTCTAACGAAATCTCTTATGAACTCACCAACCTTTGTGTTGACACTTTTCAAAACTACTTGTATTCTCAGGAATTCAGTGAAAACAGGAAATCAACAACGTTTTGAGGATGGAACGATAAATCGTCATACAGTTCATTTTGTATCATAATGTAATTGATGTGAATCATGTAAACATGTGCTTTGATGTAACGTTTTCAATTATATTTGTGATGGTTGTATTTACTTTGAGCACTATTATACTCATTGTTGTGATACTCTACATGAAGCCCTCCACCCCCGGACGTTTCCGTCATCCTTGGTTTGGGGGTGTGACAAAGGTTTTTTATGATGGTTATGGGTACAGAGAATCCTTCTAGAAAGGATGAGTATGGGGCTTAATGAATTAAGGGTAATCCATTAAGAGGTCCAGAACAGATCCCACGACTTGGTGGTGTGCTCACCACGACGTATATAAAAGGTTCTTCGTGACTGTTTTCTCATTAGAATGTCACGGCGTGACATAAGCTTGACCACGACATGGTGGCCAACTATGTTGACTTTTGGCTGTTGACTTTGACCGTTCACCTTTGACCAAGTTGACTTTTGGTCAACTCGAGGGTTTTAGGTTGTAAATTGAGGATTTCCTCTAATTGTTGTATAGGTGGGTTGAGGTGGTCTTGATTTGTGCGGTAGGCCAAGATACTCATGCGATCCAGGTGTGCACACATAAAATTTATACCATTTAGTGTTATAAAAGACTAATAAAAAATATAGCTTTCGGTTTCCGACTGCCACCCGAAAACGCTCAAATATATCCTTAGATTTTCCTCTTCATCTACATCTGTACTTGACCCATTTCCTCCATGACTCTGATTAATTTTTGACACTCATTCACTATTGTTTGAATCTCTCAATTTTATTATAAAACAACACATAAACCACATGTTGATGACAAAATAACAAGAAAGCCACATCAACAAACAAGGATGAATGGCAAATGTCTTAGCTGATTGCCATTGTCCTCAAATGTTATTTATTTACGCATATAGTGATTTAAATAGAAAAAACAAGAATATGTTATCTAAAATGAAAATTATGAGATGACATGTCATTATGTAGTAGTTTTATATGTTCAAAAGGTAACATAAAATAGTTTAATTTATTGAACCAATTCAACTTTATATGTTTGGGGTCACATGAACAAATTCTTTTATGATGCATCCGTATAGTCGTATAGATATCTTGTATAAAAAAATATAACATATTTTTTTCAAGATCAATGACTCTTTGTTAGTTTTCGTAAGTGATCTACATAATATTTTTGTCTGTTATTGTAGGCAACCGTTCTTTTAGAATATATAACAAAATGATCATCAAACTTGCTAAAGAGATACATAGACATATTTTTCCCCACACCTATAAATTTTGTGGTTATTATATTTTATTTGGAGATGGATTTAGCACAATTAGTTAATGAGGGTGTGGGTTTGAATCCATATAAAGTCATGTTTTGCAAAAAGAAAAAAAAAGAGAGATATACTAATGAGGTTTAAACCACACTCTCCAACTAATGACCTTACGTATTAAGCAGTTGTATTCTCATGACTAGAGGTAGCAATCATGTCGTGTCGTGTCGTGTCGAAACACTAAACGGGTTGAAAGTGCACGATCCTAACCCGACCCATTTAATTAACGTGTCGTATCAACCCGTTTATTTTCGTGTCAAGTTCGTGTCGGGTTTCGGGTTAGAGCTATACCTTGAAATATTTCGTGTCATGTGAGGTTAAAAGATTGAGCATGTTGAAAGAGTAGGAGTTGGGTAGACGGAAAGGAAAAACTAATAATTTGGAGACAGAATAGACGAAGTCAAAGCAAGTTCAGATGACAAAATTAAAAGAGTGGGAATTGGGGAGGCGGATAACAAGGTCATGAGGATGTGAGAATGGTGAAAGAGACTGAGTAATTTGGGAGAGAATGGAAAAACTGAAATGAAGTCCTGATCTAGACGGCTAAGTCATTTCAACATTACAAAGCAATTCAATTCGAAGGTTTTATTTTGCTTATGGTTTTGGTTTTGTATCTTTCTAGATTATTTAAATAATTCAAAAAACATGCATATAAATAAACGGGTCATTTTCGAATCATATTCAAGTTGAAATTCTCAACCCTAACCTTACCCATTTAACTTTCGTGTCATGTCGTGTCAACCCGTTTATTTAAACAGGTTGAAATATCTTACCCAAACCCGTTTATTCCGTGTCGGGTTTTGTGTCGTGTCAATTTTTGCTACCTCTACTCATGACTAGAAATTTTTATATATTTCAAAAGTTATATTTGTTACGAAAGATAAAATGTAAATTTATGAGTTTTTTTAGTGATTAGGTTTTTATTTTATTTTTATGATATTTTCTGGAGGGTATAGGTGATGGAGGATTATGTTCATTTTAAATTTTTAATGAATCTTTTTTTCATCATTAAATGAAAATCTGTATTAAATAGAGAGATAATGTTTTGTATTATTCAGTTAAAGTGAAAGACGAATGGTTTTTCTTCTATTTGAGCCATAACAAAATTAGTGGCTAATCATATCGCATGGACGGCTCAACCATTTTTGGGGTTCAAAGCGAGCCAAAAATTTGAAGCCCTTTTGTAACACCGTAAATTTCAAGACAAATTTTTCATTTAAAATAATCATTTTACTCTTAGAAACACTTGTTTAAAATCTTATTCATAGTCGATTTACAAAACATAACTCCATTTTCACTTGCATAGAAAACCAAGATCCTCCAAAATATGACTTTGTCTCTGGTGTGTACAATCAAGCCGGTGCCGTCCCGTGATACTGAAAGAAACCTGTAAAACATCAAACAAAACACTGTAAGCACGAAGTTTAGTGAGTTCCCCAAAATACCACATATAACACATATTAGCCACTCTAGGCTATAACTCTGTGGGTCCGTGCACCCAAACTCTGTGAACCCTCAGGTTCTAGCTCTGATAGACATGCACCACATAAATCACATAGAAATAATGCAGTACAACACATAACATACATAGCATACAAATACTCTATCACATAACTCTGGTTACCTACTCAAGGTAAAGTATAGTGAGAAGACTCACCTGGCAAGCAGAAAGCAGATATCCCCACACTTGAATCTCGAACTCGCCACCGCCTAACACGTAAGGCAAATACTCTCATGAATATAACTCTCGAGGCTAGAATAAATCCTCTCATAACACCCTCTTATGGGTAAAAGACTATTTTACCTCTCTCTTGGCCCAAAGGCCACATCGCTGTCCAAACCCTAAAACTCAACGGCCAACCCTTGGTCGAAATCAAAGTCCTCAGTCTAGGTCAACCCTTGACTGACTCTACTCGCCGAGTCAACCCTGTGACTCGTCGAGTTCCCATAATCAGAACTTCCCCATATCGCGACTCAACTCGTCGAGTCACCACGAGACTCGCCGAGTCCCACAACTCTGAGTCCACTCACACCCAACTCACCGAGTCATCCCTTGACTCACCGATTCTCGACTCAACCAGGAAATATTTGGGACTCTTCGTCAAGACTCGTCGAGTCCAAGAACAGACTCGCCGAGTCTACGGCTATCTTCAACCTACTCGCCGAGTTGTTCATACAACTCGCCGAGTTCCAGGCCATCTTCATCCAACTCGTCGAGTCCACCCATGTGACTCGCCGAGTACTGACGGTCTGAATACATTCCGAAGCATTCCAGGCCATGCAACTGCTCCAAGACATAGATCTAGCCTCCTACCACTCATCCATCACGTAAAGTGGAAAACTTTACGTGAATCCAAAGAGATCTAAGTCGTTTGCACATTGGGGCTAGGGTTTGGGACATGCAAGCTTCACTAAACACTCCAACACAGGGACTTTCATGCTTTCTGATTCTTCTCCCTTCCAGATCTGAGGTAGCAACCTCAGATCTAACCTCTAGACTTCCCATTTCATCCATAGACAATTTCTCACAAACCCCAAAATGAAGAAACAACATAATCAACAGGTCAAAAACGAGATACTACCTCTAAGTGATGCCCCAACTGCAATGCAATTCGAATCCAAGCAAAGCCCCTTGCTCCAAGCCTTCAATCTTCCCAAAATTCCTTCAACCATTACTTCTCCAAGCTCCAATCCACTCAAAAATGGTGCTTCTCCGCGATTTAGGGTTTTCTGGGGCTCAAGGGGTGATAAAGAGGCTGGGAGGAAGACATAATGATCATTATATAAGGCTCAACCCCGAGAATTAGGGTTTTCTCCACTCAGCGCCTACTCGCCGAGTCCAATACACTGACTCGCCGAGTCGGCCACTTAACACGCGACCAAGTCGCGACTCTACTTGTCGAGTCCACACATGGACTCGCCGAGTCGGCCACTTAACACGCGACCAAGTCGCGACTCTACTTGCCGAGTCCACACATGGACTCGCCGAGTCGCTCTTTCCCAATTTACTCTTTTAGCCCTTCAACTCTACTCTTGATATTTCGGGATGTTACACCTTTGGCCTTTGCTATACTCAGAAGATGAATATATCGCAAAAATCAAAATCGATAGAAGAATGCAATGCCATTTTAGTTTCGTGAATGCAACGATCATTGATTTATTCTTCTGCTTCATTTATTTTGTAGCTACCGGATTAAATTTTTTAATGGATTAAATTTTTGGATTTTGGAGAATATGGAACCCCTTAGAACTGGGGGCTCTAAGCCCTTGCTTAAAAAAGTTCAACGTAGAACCAACCCTATCATATTGTAATTTAATTTTTTAAAGCCAATGAATCAATGATATTTTACAAAATTGATTTTGTCAAAATAGGTGATTTTTTAATTTACTAAAGTTTTTTCAAAAAAATAGAAATCATTTTCTTATTTGATATTTTAGTAATTGGCCATATAAGAATATACAATCTTTACACATGTAATCAATCATAGTCTAAAATGATAAATATTTCATTCATGTCGAAATCATATTTTGAATATTTAGAATTAATAACCCTTAATGTCAGCAATAAATATCTACAAATGTAACCTAGTATATGAATACCTAAAATTAATTAATAATTACCATTCATTTATGCAATAAACATTTACAACTATAATTTCCTATAAATACACCCAAAACTTATTCTCTTATGGCCTAAGAAGAAAAGCTTCCCTCTACAAGACACATAATTAATCAAGAATGGCAAACATAAAGCCAAGTTTGTTTTTGATTATAATCATGTTAGACGTATTCATGAAGTTCAATCACTCGGTGGCAACATAGCACGTCGTTGGTGATTCCTTTGGTTGGGCAGTACCACAAAATGACGGTCTCTATGTTATATGGTCACGAAACCATATCTTCAAAATCGATGACACTCTTGTCTTTAATTTTGTTAATGGATTTCATAATGTTGCAAAAGTAACGAAGGAGGCATGCGACAATTGCGACATCCAAAACCTAATCTCAATTCAAACCACCAATCCCGCTAGATTTACCGTAAACAATGCCGACAACCACTATTACATTTGCATCATAGGCTCGCACTGCAAGTCCTTTTTGAATTTAACGATTAGGGTTTCCATCCTTAACATTTCGTCTGCAATGTTATCTCATTGATATTCTATTATTATCATATAAAAGATAATGAAATAACACTTTGGTTAAACAATCTTATTTCATTTTCTTTAAAATATTGATGGTATGTTAAATAATCTAATATATAATTTGATAGATTCATCATTAAGAGTTAACAAACGAACAAAAAAATATATTCAAATTAGTATATGATAAAAGATCATTATTTATTTGTAATCATATTGTTAATATGCTTACCCTTGTCCCGTTTTATTTTTATATTTATTGCTTGTATCATATATAAAAGATCATATGGTGTGAGCATGAATTTTTTTGGGAGATCATCAATGAAAATAGTCTCTTTACCTTCAAGTATTTTTAAAATGTCATCTACATGTTACATTCTCTCATCGAGTTGTTACGGAGGATCTAATGAATATTTTCCAATATATATTTAATTTACCGCCACATCAACCTTTTTTCCATCCTTTTTCTTCCATCTTTTTCAACACACAATACATGAAAATAATAACTTTTCCAACCTAATGGTTACATCACTATTAGTTATTAATTAAATTTGAAAATTAAAAATAAAATAAAACATAACATTTTTTAATATATATATATATATATATATATATATATATATATATATATATATATATATATATATATATATATATATATATATATATATATTGCTTAGTGATTAGTGAATATGTAACTGATATGTATCTAATATTAGATATACAATAATCAAAACACTTACCTTTCTTTCAATCTAATAAAAAATGCAAGTTTCATATATATATATATATATATATTCGGTTTTTCATTATTGTTGGAATCTCTCGGTTTTATTATAAAACGCCATATCTATGACAAATTAACAAGAGAGCCAAGTCAACAAGGATGAATGGCAAATGTCTCAGCCGATTACTTTGTCCTCAAATATTTATTTGTTTATTTACACGTATAGTGATTTAAATAGAAAAAACATTAATATGTTATCTCAAGTGAAAATTTTGAGATGATCTGTTATTCCGCAGCAGTTTTATGTATTTAAAAAAAATAGGCTATTTATTGAATCAGTTTAACTTTATCTATAGTTGTCTTTTATGTTTGGGTTACATGAATAAATTCTTTTATGATACATCTTTATAGTCATAAAGAGATCTCGTATAAAAAAATTATGTCTTTTATGTTTGGGTTACATGAATAAATTCTTTTATGATACATCTTTAGAGTCATAAAGAGATCTCGTATAAAAAAATTATAACATATGTTTTTCAAGATCAATGACTCTTTGTTAGTTTTTGTAAGTGATCCAGAGATTGCAAATGTCTCATGTCTCAAACCAGTTAAGATCTATTTAACACCACATAAACATATATGAAAATATAGCATAAACAAATTAAATTAAACCTTGAAATATTTTACATATTCTTCACCAAGAAATCCTTAACACTACACAAAACATATATATATTATTCAACCTAAAACATCAATTAGAGCAACACCCCGCTTTCTTAACAGCAGATACATCATCTTTACCTCCAACATTAATCGTTTGTCCCTTGGGTACAACCATGGGATCATTACCAATATCAAGTGCTTTCTTGCTCACCACATGATAAATCTGAGTCAACACTTCGGTGAAAGCATTCTCGACATTTAACGATTCAAGAGCCGATGTTTCCATGAAAAAGTTATTCTCTCTTTCTGCAAATGCCTTTGCATCATCCATTTGAACCACACGTAAATGACGTAGATCCGCTTTGTTCCCCACGAGCATGATCACAATGTTTTGATCCGTGTGATCTCGAAGCTCCTTCAACCATCTTTGAACATTTTCAAATGTTATACTACGTGTGATGTCGTATACGATCAATGCACCTACCGCTCCTCGATAATAAGCGCTAGTTATGGCCCGATACCTATTTGATATATACATATACTGTCAGATATGTATATATATGAGACTGTGTCTAGCTAATGTGGGATAACAGATACAATCAAGGTGGTGTTAGATCTAGGAATTCCATAAATTAATTAATGATGAAAATACCTTTCTTGACCCGCGGTGTCCCATATTTGGGCTTTGATGATCTTGTCATCAACGTTGATGCTACGGGTGGCGAATTCAACCCCGATGGTTGATTTGGATTCAAGGCTGAATTCATTCTTGGAGAATCGTGATAAAAGATTGGTTTTCCCAACACCTGAATCCCCGATCAAAACAACCTTGAACAAGTAATCGTAATCATCATCTGCATGAAACGCCCCCATTTCTTTAAAGGGAGATCGCAACTGTGTTCATGGAGAAGATGAGGAAGATTAGGTGATGCAGAGAAATGTGAGAAAAGAGATCCAAGATTGGATGATGATAGAAGTTTTCTTTTGTTTGATCCGATCACATAAATTTGGATGATCGTTGTAACGATTGCCGTTGTATATAGGAGAGAGAGAAAGATGTAAAGGAAAATAGAGGTTAAAAGGTATTATGTATTTAAATTAAATGTCGGATGTGACACAACCCAACTCAACCTGATCGACCTCAAATTGTGGTGATTGTTGGTTTCTAGTTCTTCCCATCCATGGATTTAAGAGTTATGAACCTATAATTTTGATAAATTTATGGATATTTTTATACATGTACTAGTTTATGGGAGATATTCTTTCAAACGTTATATAAATGAACCTATAATTTTGATAAAATTGTGGGTATTTTTATACATGTACCTGTTTTTTGATATTCTGTAAAATGGTATAAGTTATTGAAAGAAAATTACAAAAATGATCCCTATCGTTTGTTGATTTTTGTGGGTGTCGTCCATGAAGTTTTAAAGTTGGGGATTTTGTACTTTTGACCTCGTTTGGTAACTTGATCCACATCAAACTTAAAAAAAACTATTCCCCCCCCCCCCCCCCCCCCCCCCCCCCCCCCCCCTTTTTTTTTTACATTATATCTTCAAAATTAAGTTCGAGAAAATATTTTGATTTGTACCGATATAAAAAATGTTGAAGAATCATAGAAAAAACAAATTCGATTACCATACAATGGCATAAAAGTGTCATTTATTTGAAAAAAAAAACAATGATAGTAAACATTTCCAATTCAAGAGATAAAGAAATTTGGGATATCTTCAGAAAAATCCCAATATTTTCGGCAAATTTTTAATAAAGTCCTACATTTTATTTTTAAATAAAAAAGTTCCGACTTTTTCACATTTTGAATAGAAAAGTCCAAGAAACGGCTAATTTATTCACTTTAGCTATTTTTGAACTGTTCAGCAGGTCATGAGACCAAATTGTTAATTTTTCGAAAATAATAGGACTTTTTGCCAGTTTTCGTCAAAATTTCTATATAATGTATAAACATATTTTTTACATATCTATATCAATTTTTACGTATTTGTGTATTTTTTATGTTTTTATATTTATACATTTGCGTATTTTTATGTATTTTAAATGTATAAACGTATTTTTTTTACTTATTTATATGTATTTTTAACCATTTTACATATTTTTTTTATGTATTTTTATGTGTTATGTATTTATATGTATTTTTATATACTTTAATGTATTTATGTATTTTTTAAAGCTTTTTATATAGATGTTTATATATTTTAAGTGTATAAACGTATTTTTTTTACGTATTTATATATATTTTTAAGTATTTTACATTTTTTTATGTATTCTGTATTTATGTATCTTTTTAAAGTTTTTTATATAGATGTTTTTGTATATTTATTTATTTTAAATATATAAACGTATTTTTTCGTATTTTTATGTATTTTTTTAAAGTATTTTACATTTTTTTTGTGTTTTATGTGTTTCTATATGTATTATGTATTTATATCTGTATTTTTGCATATTTATGTATTTTTTTTAGTTTTTTATAAAGATGTTTATGTATATTAAATGTTTAATTGTATTCTTTTTACGTAAAAAATATATAAACACGAAAAATAATACAATTAAACATTTAATATACATAAAAATACATAAACATCTATATAAGAAAACTAAAAAAATACATAAATACACAAAAATACATATAAATACATAATACGTATAAAACACATAAAAAATATGTAAAATACTTAAGAATATATATATATATATATATATATATATATATATATATATATATATATATATATATATATATATATATATATATATATATGTTAAACAATACGTCTATACATTTAAAATACATAACTATACAAAAACATCTATATAAAACACTTTAAAAAAATACATAAACAAGTAATACATAAAAATATGTAAAATACTTAAAAATATATATAAATACGTAAAAAATACGTTTTTACATCTACAATATATAAACATCTATATAAAAAGCTTTAAAAAATACATAAAGACGTAAAAATACAAATACATATAAATACATAATACATAAAAAATAACCCATAAGAATACATAAAAAAAATATGTAAAATGATTAAAAATACATATAATAAGTAAAAAAATACTTTTATACATTTAAAATACATAAAAATACGCAAATATATACATATAAAAACATAAAAAATAAACAAATACGTAAAAATTGATATAAATATGTAAAAAATATGTTTATACATTATATAGAAATTTTGACGAAATCTACCAAAAAGTCCCATTATTTTCGAAAAATTAACAATTTGGTCTCATGACAAGCTGACACCGTATAATTCAAAACAAAATTTTCAATTTTTATAAAAACATAATTCCATCAATATTCATCAAACAACCATTTTAATTATCCAAAATAGGTCAATACAAAATCCCAAGATCACAATGTAAAACTCCGAGCGTGTGTGTGTACGGATCAAGCCGGCGCCTTCCCGCGATCGTCACTAGTACCTGAAATAATAACATCAACCACTGTAAGCACAAGGCTTAGTGAGTTCCCCAAAATACCACATATAACACATATTAGCCACTCGAGGCTATAACTCTGTGGGTCCGTGCACCCAAACTCTGTAAACCCTCAGGTTCTAGCTCTGATAAACATGCACTACATAAATCACATAGAAATAATGCAGTACAACACATAACATACATAGCATACAATACTCTGTCACATAACTCAGGTTACCTACTCAAGGTAATATAGTATAGTGAGAAGACTCACCTCGCGTATCTCGGTATCTCACAAATCCTGGAAATCCCTCGTGCTCGATCCTCCGAGCTCTAATCTTCCTATAACATTATATGCTTCTAATTAACACTTTGTATTTCTAAGGTTGACTATTTATAAGGAGTCAACACAGGTCAACTCAGGTCAACGGTCAACTCTGACCGGACTCGGCGAGTACCGAGGAGACTCGGCGAGTCTAGACGTTTTCACCACCCTCTGAAATCCTCTTACTACACGTCGAGTATCCCCCCTTTACTCGACGAGTTTCACCTGAATGAATCGCGGGGCCACCCCGACTCAACTCGCCGAGTCTCAAGGACAACTCGGCGAGTCCAGGTTTGACTCAGTCCACTCGTCACCCCTTCCAACTCACCTTGACTCACTGAGTCTACCCATGACTCGATTTGGACCACTCGCAGAGCAGTCCCAAGGCAATTTTCAAGCTACTCGCCGAGTCGGATGAACAGACTCGGCGAGTCCATGCCATGCAACCACTCCAACTCGCTTCTAAGGTCAGATCTGCTTCCAAAAACTATAGATCTGGCCTCCCTTGATTGATTCATCACGTAAAGTTCCCATCTTGGTGCTCATAACACCACCTATAGCTCCATAATGGAGTTTTTGACCTAAGGCATGAGGATTCCAATCCAAAGCCTCCATTGATCCCTAAAAAGCTTGGGTAAAGGGACACTCTGGACCTCTAAGAGTCCAGATCTATGGTTCCAACCTCATAAGGGACCAAAAGGGCACCAAATCTAGCCATGGAAGGGTTCAACAAACCCTAAATCTAAATAAACAACAACAAACAAGAAGGTAATTCGGATTTATTACCACAAGATGATGCTCTGGACTCCTAACCCACATAAATGGCTCCTTCTTGCTTTCTCTTTGGCTAGCTCTTCTCTTCCTTGCAAAAATGGCACCTCCAAGGTCAATAATGGCCTCCTACTTAGCTCCAAGTGCTCACACACGATTAGGGTTTCACTCAAGAGGCTGGTGGGCTCAAATGACGGCCATTAGGCCCTTTAAATAAGTCTCAAACCCGAGAATTTAGGGTTTCATTACTCAGCGCAGACTCGCCGAGTCCATATCCTGGACTCGCCGAGTCTAGGCGCGCTCCTTCGTCCAAATCCGCGTCTCTACTCGACGAGTCCGAGCCCCAACTCGCCGAGTCCCCCTCACAAATCAACAAAATACAATTTACACGATACCTGATAAAAGTCCGGATGTTACATTTAAATATTTTAACCTTATATATATATATATATATATATATATATATATATATATATATATATATATATATTAAATTAACCCATGTAATACATATGTCTCCCAACTAGTATTATATTATATAAAGTCAAAATAATATTTTTCAAAATTTCTAGTAATTTGGATAAAAAGATAAAAGTCGAGTTATTTCCTTATAGTTCATGTATTTAGTTTTGTAGTTATCCTGATATATTATAATGAGTAATTATAGAAAGTTTCAATTGGTAAACTATACTACTATTTTAGGAGAACTGCAAAAGTACATTGATGTCATTATTTTTTATGCTTGTTGGAGATACGACCACAATTATCTGGTTATGATTAAGAACAATCACAAAGACTATAAAGTCAAATACCACTAGGAACATACACAATCGAAGTAGTATGATGATTTTTCAAACGGAATATGGAGCGTTAACGATTCAATAGTATAAAGTAAATAAAACAAATAAGACGAAAGAAAAAGAAACATCGGGATTTTATGCGGAAACCACTCTGGGAAAAATCACAGGTATGGGATGACAACCAATTCACTATGTCGATAAGGTGATTACAATGTTGTGAAAGTTATTATTTTTATGCACATTGAATACAAGAGACCTAACCTTACATTTATAATAACAAGATCAACTTAACTATGGTATTTATAGAGATAAGAGTATATCCTAGGTAACAATTCATTAATTAATCATATACTTATGCCTAAAGAAGATGGAAAGTTAACCCTAATAATGGACAACTCAAGTAATCTTCAAGTTGCTAGGTCTAAAGGCGAGAAGTCTGAAGCCGATGGTTCTAATGCTGACATCTAGTGCTGTAAGCAAACCGAACAAACACAAACAAGGACTTGTTCATGTTCGTTCGTTTAAGTTAGCCGAACTAATGAATGAACACGAACGGATAAATGAACGAGTTTTTTTGTTCATGTCCGTTCATTTAACAAATTACATTGTTCATGTTTGTTCGTTTATGTTCGTGAACATGCTAAACGAACATAAACTAACGAGCATAAATGAAAAAAGATAAAAAAAAAACATAATTGAACATACATGAACATATAATATAGTAATGTAATCAAACATAATTAAGTATATATGAACGTAAAAGGAACTTATATGAATGAACCTAAACGAACGTAAACGAACAACATAAACACATAATTGAATGAACGAAATCATTATTCATGTCCATTCGTTTAACTGAACGAACGAGAATTTTTGTTCATGTTCATACATTAATTAAATAAATGAACAAAAATGAACTTCTCATCGAACGGTTCACGAACAGTTGGTTACTATTCAATTCTTTTGTTTACAACCCTACTACATCCAAGTAGAGAACACAACATAAACTTTTGGAGGCATATTTTTGTTGGGTTTTGGGCAATCTAACACTTCCTAAGTGTGCATGCAACCCTAATAAACCTTGGATCTATGTTTGTCTAAATACATGCAAAATAATAATTTTTTCCAAGGTTCATAACCTATCTAACATAGCATGGGGTACTTTTAAACATAAAAGAATTAGATGAGATTATATACCTTTTGATGATGAGTTTGATTCTTAAGGAGCTTGAGGGCCAAACACCAATAGTGTGAATGCCTCAAATGGAATCACAAATCACCAAAAACTCTTGGAAAACTTTGAAAGAGTGTATACACACTTATAAAATCGGTCACACACAAACACACATACTCTAGTTACACTAGTTTCACTAGTGGCTATTTCATGCAACATAAGCATGCTTATATAGTGTACATGATTAGGGTGAAACCCTAATAACCCATGTCTTTTCCTTTCCAAGGATCCATGGGTTAAAAGCTCCATGGATCATCCATGGACTTCCATATTAGCTTAGCCCATTAACAAATGAGTGTTAGCCCACACCATATAAAACCAATAGCCCACAATCTAATTAGTCTTCCTTTTAATCTCTAAATTAATTCATAATTAATTTAAGACTAAGACTAATTAAATAACATGACTTCATATTAATATATTATAACTTATAATATATTAATAATCATATGTGTATAACTCTCATAAAATTATCCATAAATAGTTTGGATGAAATGCAACCCAAATGGACCATGTCGGGTCGGGTCAAGTATATACCAAATAAGTTATAGACTTAGACACCTTATCCAACAAACTCCCACTTGGATAAGTCTAATAACTATATTTGCGTATGTTACTTCAGGAACCAACCAGCAATCGTAGCTCTCGAAAACTCTGTTGAACTATGAAGCGCCATTTTAGATAAGTGATCATACAATCCTCTGTTCTCATGATATCAGCCGGACAAATACATGGAACAACGTCGTACTTATTGTCCAGCAGTTTGTTTCCCAGTTTTCGATTTGTTTGACAAAGAACTTAATCGAACACATCAATTTAGTTCTGATCGGCCGGTACATAGGTCACAACAAAATCATCGAGGGGCCCAGATATCGCTTCTATTTCTAGAAGGAACAAATAAACTTCGACTCATATACTTGTTCTACTACTTGTTGAATTGTACACAAAGGCACGTTTTATAACATCAAGTTACTGATGCGTTTACGTGCAATCAGTGCACAACCAACTCATAGGTAACAACTCATATCTCTAGGTTTGAAGATTTATATGATATTGCTGTCTCACGATCACTCGAGATAAATTCCATGAAGTGATACAAGTGAGCGTGGGTTTATTCCAATACTCATAACTTATGAGCACTCATGAATGTTGTAGCAACCATTGCTATGACTAAACCCATTTAGCCATCTACAAACTCGACTCATGACAGCCTTGATTCATACCTACTTCCAACATATGAACGACTGTGGAGTGTTTAAATAACTTAGTTATTCGGAAAGAATAACCTAGCTATTTTGGAAGTCAAAACATGCAAAGTGAAACACAATAATAATTGAATCCAATATGGTCTCAGAACCCTTTTGAATATAAATAGAACCACCTTTTATTTATCACCATATTGATTACACATTATTCATTGTATAATGTTTCAAACAATCAACTTAAGACTTGAATAAAAACAACAGTCGTCCCATGCTCCTAGCATGTACACTTTGTTTTTCTAAACAATAGTTATGCCATACTCTGAGTATGCACATTATGTTTGTCTATGATCCTTACATTATGATGTAGATCAATTGAACATGATTCCAATGATACTCATTTCACAATCCCAAATCCTTATTGTAAATGTAAGAATTTCTAATTTCTACCATTTACCAAAAATCTGTTAGACTTTAAACTTATATGCATTGTTCCTCTTGTAATGATTATTCACAAAGTCACCAGAACCTTGTCACCAGTCATTATAGAGTATTCCAAAGAAGGTCAACTTCTATGGAACGAAAGTCTCATATTCAAAGTACATTGCTTTGAACATCCTTCCTGCATTAAGGTTTTCTAATCTTACATAGATTGAATAACTTCCACCTATGGAGACATTTCCATAGTCCCATTTTGACTATCACTTCCGAACAAGAGTTACCTCTTTTCAGAAAATGTCAATATGGTCCTGCCAAAATTAACACTATACTTCCAAATATCCCTGAGCAACCAATCTTTGGCAAACCTCAGATTGTCCTCGACAATTGCTTCATCACTTTAGTCATATCCAGTTCTAGACTTTTCCCTTCTAAATGCCCTGAGCATTTGGAAAATTTAGAAAGGATGAATATTATAGCACATGTAATCGATCCTATATCTGACACATATGGGACACGATTCATGATGTCTCACATAAAGACATGATACTAGACTAGTCTTTTGCTACAATATTTTTTATTTACCATGTTTTCAAAATTTAACTATGAAGAGGGATGCTGTAGTCATAATTTAATTTTGAGAACGCAATATATATAGAATTTCCTTAAGTCGAACCATTCAGACATAAAATTCATATATATGTCCTTGACTAAAGATGATTAAAATTTCAATCTAAGCTTCTAGAATTGAAATGAAGTATAATTTTCTCTCCCTTAATTATAGCAAAACGACTTTTTCAACCCCTGCAACTTCACGAATTAAAACTTTTGTTTTTCTATAATTAACATTGCTAGCTTGAAATACTAATCATAATTATCATGCTCCCACTAACATGATGATTATCAGCATAACACTTATGCTCCCACTAGCTCTGACATATTTCCAGAAATCTGTTGGATTTCTGAAATTTAGATTCATACACCCTTTCTAGATAGCTCACATGTGTGTCTAAACAATTTTCAGAACTATGAAAAGGGATGCCGCAATCATAGTCTCAATTCCTTAGACCTTTTCCATTTCTCACAAGTCCATGTTAGTGTGCCGGTTAACCACACGCGCTCCACTAACGACTTTTGAAAATGCAAATAACACAATTGCTATCTACTTAAAATCTACTTAGTGAAAGCGTTTCCTCACCATCATTCTCATGAATCGGAGAGAAACCTTATGACACTTAGATTTTACAGTGTATGAGTTCCTATCCATGTGAATTTGTCAAAACCATAATCACAAGATAAGGTTAGTGACAAATTCAGCCTTACATGGATTAAACTTGTTTAATCTTAGTTTCTTGTCACCTTGGTAGCACAAGGCCCACCAATGCTTCCAAGTTGAACTCTAATAACTCACATGCAAATTCAACTTATTTGAAGTAGGTACCGAAATAAGAATTATGTCAACACGATAGGTTGCAAACCTTAAGTCGTTTGCTAGTGATATATTACAGGTTTTACTCTTGATTAAATCTTGAAACTCTTTCAGAATCTTTAAGGCTCCCACTGTCCCCTTGACATATAAGTTTCCCCAGTCAAGAACCATTCCTTGACAAAACAAATATTCAAGGGATAGTGCGGATTCTTATCAAGACTAACACTTCACACAATTGGTCTTAGTTGGTCTTTGTCTCATCCAAGACATCACAACTTACCAATCTCAAATGTACAAGAGTAGAAAACATTTTACTCTTACATTTGACTAGTGTTAATAAATCTTCCTTTATGTCACTCAAGGTTACAATCTTGGAGTATGACTCTAAGAATTGTTTTGGAACGAAGTATGACTCATCTTCTTGATTTTAACCGATCCAACAGTTCATGACCTCTCTTCTTAGCCATAACAATGCACTAAGACGTCCTTAGAGTATGAATTTGTGATATGGTTTCATAATCATTAAGATGATCATGAAATATGATACTAAAGTACTCTCACATCCTTTCAGATTTGAGAAACTTTTATCTTTCTGCCTAATTTGATTCTTCTCATTTGTTTTGTCATACATTGTAACCTTTCCAATGTTACATAATTACACTTAACCTTATAAGTATAATCATATTTACTAATCTTTAGTAAATCATGACAAATCAATCTTTGTGGTGGACCTTGACCAGCGCACACCCAGTGTACCTAATTCCTTAGTCCTTTAATTGACTCACATATACATGTGATCAAAGAATTAGTCTTAATTTTCAAAGATGAAAATTCTCATTCATTATACAATACAACTTTTATGATTCCAAGTTTTTTGTCCAATTGAAACTTGGGTGATGAAAAACTTTCTTCATTTGGTAAATTTAGACACTACCACAAATGAAAGAATCAAATCCACTTTCTAATATTGCTATTACTGGAAACATATAATTAACAATTTTCCACAGATGCCATTGTAAGGATATTTTTAAAATAAATAAAACTAAAACCCTTTTTTTCTTTTATTTTAAAACTTTGTGGAAAAACTTATCCTTACAATCCACATGAAAACCTTGTTGTTATCTATTCATAAGCAATATATTATAACTCTTAAGCAACAGCTCAAAATTCTGATTACCGAACCATGCGATTGAAACCCACCTTCGCAATCAGAATCAACATATACTTACTTTAAGCTTCCTATATTTTCTTTGATTCTTAAAACATCAACATGTGACCCATTCACATTATGTAATAAGAATCTCCAAATAGAAACTTAATAGAGTTAGTCAGTGGACTTTAACTGAAGTAGAGTCAAACTTTTTGACTTGATCAATCTTATGATCTTTCAGGTAAATATGGCAGCTTCGCAATCAGTGTCCCTCCCTTTGGAAATAAAACATATAGACCCTTTGGTAATGGCACATGAGACTATCTCACACTTAGCATTTCTCTTTACCATTTGGTCAACCGAGTTGACTATGGCCGATCCCTTTCCATCGGGAAGAGAAATGCTTTTCTAGATATCCAATGCAACCATTGCCAATGTCCATTTAAGATTTGGGAAGTTGTTCTTTTAATCAAATTTGCTTTACTGGTGTTCCAAATCATTGTTGATTCCACAACACCAAGCAAATGGATAACATCATTAAGGGTCACGTCATAGTCTGTCTTATAATAGTCCCAAAGAGACTCACTATATTACTAAGAAAGTGATTGAACATCCAACTTTCACGAGACTTTGACACCTAACTCTCCCGGCTTGTCAATATGTGACTTTATCTCCAAGATGTGAGCACACATAGACTATGCTTGCCAATAGGTATTGAGTGACTTTAAACTTTTTAAGAACTTGTGGGTGAGGGAGAATAATTGGAGGAGGTGGAGGGAGTGAAGCATGATGTTGAGGCACACCATCTTCAAGAGATTTGGGAAGATCATAGTTGTCTGAACCAGACATCTATAATGGGAGAAAATCAAGTTAGTTGTTTCAAAATCCTTAATATAACACCCAATATGAAATATTAAGGCTAGGACCCAACACAATATTTTATAATTTTGAAGAGGGATGCCGTAATCCAAGCTATAAAATATTTGAAGGTAGGCGAATGACGATTCATGAATTTCCACCATGAAAAAATGAAATAATTTATTAGGTTTTAATTGGATTTGAAATTCCTAGATCTTTTGAGATTCATTGAACTTTCCAATGGCATGTTTCAATCTCGAGTGTGCCCTCTCAAATTTTGTGACTGGGATGCCGAGGATCACAAAACAAGGTGTGAATAACCATACCAATTCACTTGGTACCCTTAATATTATCACCTAATCGATGTGCTGGTTAACCACGCACGCTCCATTGATCTATAACAAACATTAAGTCACCATTCGTGGTCCTTACTAGTCCAAGTTAGTGTGCCGGTTAACCACACACGCTCCACCAACGACTTGGTAAGGTACAAAGTGTGAATTCCATGGGCTAGCACCAAATTCACATTTTTCCTAAAGTAACTAAGATTGTGAATTAAATAAAAATATTTAGTTACTTTATAATAATCATTATACTTTTAATGAGAATTTAAAGTCATTGTTCTACCCGTTCGGCTAACGACTCTCCACCGATCAAGCAAGCGGTGGGTGAGAGTGGACACCCATTAAGTCGCCATTTTATAGGCAACAACCTTATACCCACCTTATAGACTGGCTTTGTGAATGAGGCCTACTAACGGTAAAACGACTTGTTCTTATACATATATATAATAATTAACCATTAATGTTATAAATAGTATAAGTGTTGAATTTTAACTTTTAAAATTCTAAGTGTTGGAATTAAAGTTTATTAAAGTGTGTGAAACTTTTCCAAATTCCAAAACTTGAGGGCAAGTTTTGTAACTCTTCAAAACTTTTCATTTCATAACTTATGAATTAAAGGTTCATAAAATGAAGACTCTTCATTTTATGTAACTTATGTGTTTTTAATGTGTGTTAAAGAAAAGTGACTTTTGGATATCCATAACTTGAGGACAAATTATGGACTCCATTAAAACACATAAATGATCAAGAATTAATCCTAAACAATTCAGCAAATGATTCCTATCATCTTCTAAATTCATAAGAACATGAACATATTATCAAAGTTTCAAAGATTATATGAACACATACAAAGCATGAAATTTTGATATATGCTATTGTAAATGGATTAGAACAACCATTACACCAACTAAAATAAGTTTTAAAACATCAAAACAGTTTAGGGTAAAGTTTCTAGTCCATTTCCAGCAACAAAAGTCGAAAATCTGCATTCTGAACCTTCTACTCGCCGAGTGCACGAACCTAATTGGCGAGTAGGATGAATTTTGCCTAGGACTCGGCGAGTCCCCCCATGGACTCGGCAAGTCCATCATGCAGACAACAAAAATTTCAACTTTTTTTTTTTCACTATTTTGCATCAAGTATCAAACAAGCAAGCCTAGTCTCTGATACCACTGTTGGGTTTTGAGCAATCTAACACTTCCTAAGTGTGCATGCAACCCTAATAAACCTTGGATCTATGTTTGTCTAAATACATGCAAAATAATAATTTTTTCCAAGGTTCATAACCTATCTAACATAGCATGGGGTACTTTTAAACATAAAAGAATTAGATGAGATTACATACCTTTTGATGATGAGTTTGATTCCTAAGGAGTTTGAGGGCCAAGCACCAATAGTGTGAATGTCTCAAATGGAATCACAAATCACCACAAAATCTTGGAAAACTTTGAGAGAGTGTATACACACTTATAAAATCGGTCACACACAAACACACATACTCTAGTTACACTAGTTTCACTAGTGGCTATTTCATGCAACATAAGCATGCTTATATAGTGTACATGATTAGGGTGAAACCCTAATAACCCATGTCTTTTCCTTTCCAAGGATCCATGGGTTAAAAGCTCCATGGATCATCCATGGACTTCCATATTAGCTTAGCCCATTAACAAATGAGTGTTAGCCCACACCATATAAAACCAATAGCCCACAATCTAATTAGTCTTCCTTTTAATCTCTAAATTAATTCATAATTAATTTAAGACTAAGACTAATTAAATAACATGACTTCATATTAATATATTATAACTTATAATATATTAATAACCATATGTGTATAACTCTCATAAAATTATCCATAAATAGTTTGGATGAAATGCAACCCAAATGGACCATGCCGGGTCGGGTCAAGTATATACCAAATAAGTTATAGACTTAGACACCTTATCCAACAATTTCATCCAATTTGAGAACACAACATAGACTTTTGGAGGCATATTTCAAAATTTTGTACCACAAAGTCCCAAATTCAAAAACATCAACAGATTGAAAACCACATAACAACTCTAAATTCTTAATTCTCGATATAACCTCAAATGAGAATTGTAACAAAAATATCCTCAAATGTAAATTGCATTCTCCACCAAGAGCCTCATAACTCAATTGCATTTATGTGAACCTACTAAGTTCAAACATAAGTTAAAATTGGCTATCATAATGTGTTTGTAAGAATATATGTATGATTTTCATTAGAACTGAACTTGCTTACAGTGAAAACACCTCTAGCAATGATCTCTCTAATAAAGTGATAACATATATCAATATGTTTCATCCGATCGTGAAACATTTGAACATCGGTTAGAAAAATTCTCGTAGATTGTCGCAGTACACAATATTGGCCTTCAACATGTCACTAAGTTATCTAATTAAACACTTCAACCAAATTGCTTCTTTATCAGTTTCCGTTATAGACATACACTCAACTAGTGGATAATGCATTTATAGATCACGACTAAATGTTAGTCTCCTTATCAATTCCTTGTGAAGGGGATTGATTGATAACATAGCAAATACTTGAAGGTCAAGAGCACAAACCATACTTTCTATATAGTTATGTTATTCAGTCTTTCGGCCACGCCGTTTATTGGAGTGTGAGTCACTACGTGATGACAAGTAATTCCTTCATTTTGAAAATACACATTTAACTTGTCTGAAACAAAACTTTAAACTGTTATTCATGCGAATATCTCTTTAACTCCAACCCGAATACTTCTCAAGTAATAATTTTTCTAGCTTTTAATATTTGAAAAAAATTCACTTATCACTACAAGAAACATTTGTCTTATGTATAGGTACAAATGTCTCTTAAATAGCTTTTAGAGATGATTTGTCGCATTAATAAGGTTTGTGTAGACAAAATCCCCCACTTATAGCCCACTTTGTCTAGGGTAAGTTTTCGTCGACATATAGCTGTCAACGTTTCTCTTTCATATTTATTTTTTAAGCGACAGGTCTCCTATGTGTGTGTATGTGTGCAGGTTCTCAAAAAAAAATTGATGAAATGCTTTACAAACAACTTATCTCGTGCACAGATTAACACAAAAAACCTTTGCGTCATTTTTTACTCTACTTGTTACAAAAATACATAAATTTAAACATAACCATTCTAATTCCTTAAAACTAGGTAACAACTTGATAATGTAGTATAAAAATGATTTAAAGTCAGAGAAAATAATAAAACAACGATCAATGTGAAAAATCTTTGTTTTATTTTTATCTAACTTTAAATAATATTTGTTATTTCATAAAATCCAAGTGTCACACAATCACCGAAAAACAATTGCTTGATCATATATATATGAGCCATGCAAAAGTTGAAAAAAATTAAAATGTTTATAGTCTGAAAAAAGAAGACTTTGTTATTCTAACATCTGCGAGCTACTAAAAAAATTTAAAATCTAAACAAACTGATTTTTTTAAACTTCAAAGTGATTTTTTAATATTTTTATGGTTTTGTTATAAATAAGTAACAAATCTATATCAACTTTTATGTATTATTGTATAAAAACTAAAAATAAAAATGGTATGAATTAACGTATATATTTGATAAAAACCAACAACTTTTGTTGCAAAGTTATAACTAAACATTATAATCAGTGATCAAAAAATTTGATACATAAATAGATGAAAATAAACTTCGGTTTTTTCAATTAAATCCATTAAAAACGTATCATAAATATTTTTTTTTCGAGAAATTAACAATACTGTATTAAATAATGTTTTATAAAATTTGGCAAAAAAGTATAAGAATATATTATGATTTTTTTTATATTTATATAAACAACTTCAATGACAATTATTGTAATAAATCTTTATTTATAAATTTATCAAAAATATCATGTTTGTATCGTCGAACTTTTTTTTAGTTTTGTCATTTTTTTTTCAAATTGTTTATTATTAATAAAGTTTGAAAAATATAAATTAAAAAAAAACTTTATATATATATATATATATATATATATATATATATATATATATATATGTTTTTTTAGACTAGAAAATGTCTGAAGATATTAGAAGAATTTGGTCTATATCTGCGCCAAGAAGAAGACGCACAAATATTTTTATGTCTGCAGTCTTAAGAAAAAACAAACATTTTGCGAACGCTAACGTTTGTACGTGGTCTGCACGGCGCAGACAGAAGACACCACGTGAATCTGGAGATAAAAAAAAAAAACACTACACTTAAGCCGACGTGTATATTGTATCTGGTCGTGAAAGCCATATCCTACAAGAGGTTATGGGTTATAACTTATGTCATCCCTAATATTTAAAACAAAATAATGATCACCAATCACCTTCTTCTTTCCAAATTCGTCAGCGATGACTTCAAATTGGACGTTTATCACCAAAGATTCTCAGATTCATCGAAGCTCAGTCATCCACTTCATTAAACATCATATACTCCCTTCTCCAGTGAAGTGGAGGAGAGGGAGACGATGAAAGACTTTGTAGAAGAAGATGAAATCACATCTCCACTTCGTAAGCAAATTCACTCAAATTTTAACTCAACTTCATCAATCGCAGATACCCGCTGACCAGTTCTGGCGATTCTGTTTGATTTTTCTCCGAATTAATTTGTAAATGTGCAGTTTTGAAGAACACCCAAATCGATGGATCCACCTCCACCTCCACCTCCGCCGCGCCGGAGGAGAACTCGCCAATAGAGCAAGTTGCCCTCACGGTTCCGGTGACAGACGACCCGAGTTTACCGGTGGTTACGTTCAGGATGTGGACGCTCGGGACAGTCGCCTGCGTGCTACTTTCTTTCCTCAATCAATTCTTCTGGTATCGCCGTGAGCCTCTCTCGATAACCTCGATTTCAGCTCAGATCGCCGTCGTCCCTCTTGGCCACCTCATGGCGGCGACCATTACTGATAGGGTTTTCTTCCAGGGAAAGAAGTACGAATTCTCACTCAACCCCGGACCTTTCAATGTGAAAGAACATGTGTTGATCACGATCTTCGCCAACTCCGGCGCCGGAAATCCTTACGCGATTCATATTGTGAGCGCCGTGAAGATATTTTACGGCAAGACGTTGACTTTTTGGGTGTCGTTGATTGTAGTGGTGACGACGCAGGTATTGGGGTTTGGTTGGGCCGGGATCTTCCGTCGGTATTTGGTGGAGCCGGCCGCCATGTGGTGGCCTCAAAATCTTGTCCAAGTTTCCCTCTTCAGGTACACCTTGCAAAATGGAACTATTCATTCAATTCTGACCACTTTTTACATTCTAAAGTTCCAATCTTTTGTGCTTAATTAGAATCTTGAAATTTACTCTATAAATTCTTGAAAGCCAACATGTTTTAAACCATTGTTGACCATACCTCATACCTGAAAAGAAAAAGAGATAAAAAAATGTGTTTACTGTAGTGCATTTATGATAGTGTATAACTGTGTATCATGAATGAAAATCACTCTCTCTTAAACAATTCTTTTGGATAGAAAATCAAAAACTACATATATGATATGATACCTAACAACATAACATTGATTATTATTATTTTAATCTTGTAGGGCGTTACATGAGAGAGAGAAGAGGCCAAAGGGTGGGTTAACTCGCAATGAGTTTTTCCTAATTGCTTTCATTTGCAGTTTTGCTTACTACGTCCTCCCAGGATACCTTTTCCCAATGCTTTCCTCCCTTTCATGGATATGTTGGATCTACCCAAAATCCGTATTAGCCCAACAAATCGGGTCGGGCCTCCATGGGCTTGGTGTGGGTGCCATTGGGTTCGACTGGTCCAGTATTTCCTCTTACCTCGGTAGCCCACTGGCTAGCCCATGGTTCGCCACTGCCAACATTGCTGTTGGCTATGGTCTAGTCACCTATGTCATAACCCCTCTTGCATACTGGTTCAATGTCTATGAAGCAAAACGGTTCCCAATCTTCTCAGATGACCTCTTCACCTCAACCGGTCAACCCTACAACACCTCAGCCATTATTGACTCAAATTTCCACTTTGACTCAGTTGCTTATGAGCAAGAAGGTCAGATTTATCTTAGCATCTTCTTCGCCATGGCTTATGCTGTTAGCTTTGCGTGTCTCACTGCTACTGTGGTCCATGTGTTGGTGTTTCATGGGAGGTGTGAATCCTTTTGTCCCTTTTGAATCTTTTTAGAGTGTGAACAATGTTTTATGTAATGTTTTTATGTTGGTGTAGAGAAATATGGGATCTAAGTAAGTCTGCATTTCAAGAAAAGAATATGGACGTGCATAGTAGGCTTATGAGACGATATAAACAAGTGCCACAGTGGTGGTTCACTTGTATTCTGTTGACAAATATTGTTGCAACGTTATTCGTATGTGAATATTATAAAACTCAACTTCAATTACCATGGTGGGCGTTCTTGTTGGCATGTGGACTCTCGTTTTTTTTCACACTTCCTATTGGTGTCATCACTGCCACAACAAACCAGGTATCTTGGATTCTATAATCTATACTATAATAAATTAATAATATTTCTTCAAAAGAGTTATCTTTTTAATAACCCCTGAGCTGGCCCACACTGTTAAAACATTATGTGAGATGTAAATCAGGTACACACTGGCCCACTAGGTGGCTCGCATAAGACTTGAACCTTGTAACCTATGTTATGAACTTACGATGTTTAACATTGGTATCTTATATTTGGAGGTGTAACATGGGTATTTTGGTAATTTGGTGTTTATGCAACAGACACCAGGGTTGAATGTGATTACGGAGTACATCATAGGATACTTGTACCCAGGATACCCTGTGGCCAACATGTGTTTTAAGGTTTACGGATACATTAGTGTGAAACAAGGGATCGCGTTTTTACATGACTTCAAACTTGGACATTACATGAAGATCCCTCCAAGATCAATGTTCATGGCTCAGGTTCCTTCCCTTCACCGATTTATTTATTTATTATTATTTTTTTTTATTTAGAACAGCTAACACACATCCACTACTCTACTCCTAAATCTACACTTTTAATCAATGTGATCAGATATGCGGGACACTGATATCAGCACTGGTGCACTTAGGAACCGCATGGTGGCTAATGGACACAGTCCCAAACATATGTGAAAGAGCCTTGCTGCCCCCGGGCAGCCCATGGACCTGCCCGGGTGACCATGTCTTCTATGACGCCTCAGTCATATGGGGTCTAATTGGTCCCCAAAGAATCTTTGGTAATCTAGGCTACTACAACTCCATAAACTGGTTCTTTTTAGCAGGAGCAATTGCTCCTATTCTAGTTTGGCTCTTACACAAGGCTTTTCCTACTCAAAACTGGATTAAACTCATCACAACACCAGTTTTATTAGGTGCAACAATCAACATGCCTCCTGCCACTTCTGTGAACTACAACAGTTGGATTATTATTGGTTTTTTATCGGGATTTGTAGCGTATAGATACCATCATAACTGGTGGGGCCGACATAATTATGTGTTGTCAGGGGCTTTAGATGCAGGATTGGCGTTTATGGGGGTGTTGTTGTATGTTAGTTTGGATATGGAGGGAGTTAGTTTAAATTGGTGGGGAAGTAAACCGGATGGTTGTTCTTTGGCTTCTTGTCCTGCTGCTAAAGGTATCGTGGTTGATGGATGCCCGATTATTTGATTTTGTAATATTATTGTTGAAGGTCTATGTATAGATTTGTAGATGTGATGTTTGTTGCTTTTCATTTCACTATTTACAATAATGTTGGAGTGTAAATGTACATTACAAGAAAATCTGAAATAGCTATGGATATTTTTTGGTGTTGTTATTCGATATCGTTAATTTAATTCGATTCTTTTAAATTTTTAATTGGTGAATTTACATCTTACTCGATATCTCCTCAATTCGATTCTAATTAAAATTGATTTAGGTTTATGGCATTTGGTGATAGTATGAAATGTTAATGTATTTCAAAGATTTGTTGATAAAAGATGGTGTATATGTTAGTAGATAATGAAGATCTGAAAGATTAAACCAAATCTTAATCAAAATGATAAAGTACCTAACTGTTGGCTAGGGTTTGAAAATGTTGGTAAAAATTGTTGTGAATTTGTATATTGGTTAGAATATCATTACAAAACAAGTTCTTTAACAAAATTGTTAAGTGATATTTGATTTGGTAAAATGTGTCAATTTAAGATTATGGATTATCTATTGATAATGAAAGGGATTGTTAATTCTTAATAAAGGGATATATTATAGAGATTTGCAAATATAGCAAAAATTTCTAATTATTTTTCTAAAAATAGCCAAAAATTAGCAAATTACATAAAAATAGCCACTAAAATTGCAGATCATTAGGACCATCTATGAAATCGGAAGTCCATCTACGAACTTTCAAGTCATTAATGCACGACTTGTGCATAAAAGACTTGTACATTCGAAGATGGACTTCCATATGATATTTGACCATGTGAAATTGAAAAAGACAAGTATGAATACCATTTTCTTTTTGGATAACCCTCGTTTTTTCATCTTCCAACTCGGAAAAACTCTCTTACAACCTCTTATTAAAGAATGATGGAAAACGTATCAAAACCTTCATGGTGTTGATTTTTATGAGTAGTCAGCCCATTTATTATGATTAGCCGTATAGTTTACATGATTACCACATAAAAAATATATTAAGATTAGGGTTTTTTAGTTAATAGCTTTAAAATATATAATAATAAAATAATTTGATTTAAGATATTTTTCGATCAATTTTAATCTGGTTTTAATCTTAAAGTACAAGCATTAATATTTGAAGACTAGAGGACCGGTCTAGGGTTATGACTCACCGTGTAACACCCGTTTATTTATTAGTTAAATAAATTAATTAATGGACGAATGGTAGTCTAAAATAAACAATTATATATGTAGGGCGTTGGATTTGGGGAGTTAATTGCCACATTTTAGAAGTCGGGGGTTAAAAGTGTAAGTTACGGACTCAGTTTATAAATATTAATGAAGTCACGTGCTCTGTGGTAACTATTTGGGTTTAATTGAAAAGGAAATGAGATGGAAATGCTGAATATGTCATAATTGAAAGTTGGGGGTTTAAAAGGTAAATTTTGGATTAGTTTTGTAAAGATTTTAGAAGTTGGGGGCTGTTTAGTAAAATCCAGACTTATTTTGCAAAGGTTTTCAAAGGGTAGGGTTTAAATGGTAAATTGTAGCCTAATCTTGAAAAGAAAATGAGAAGGAGGGATCAAAGGTATTATTTTGACGCAAAGTTTGTATGGGATACGAGTATTAAGGGGGTGTTTGGATAGGAAAAAAGAGGTGCTTATTGCTTATTCCCACAATAAGCTAATTTAAGTGTTTGGATAAAATCCAGCTTATTATGCTAAATAAGCTAATTTTAATAAGCATTCCTCCCCATGCTTATTGCTTATTGCTTATTCCCACCACAAATAAGCTATAAGCAATAAGCTAAAAATCTAATCCAAACACCCCTTAAACCCATCACTTTATTCCACCATGCGAACCCTAACCTAAATAGAACATCAGCCGCCACTCAACTCTTATGTCTCCCCACCTCCGATCAGCTGCCGACGACTATGACCACCGAAGCCAACAGTCGTGCCCATCCTCCTAACCGAGAGACATGTTAGAGACCAAGTCGGAGTAAGGGTCCCTAGCCGCCACAACCTTTGGGACGACTTCAATCGCTGCTACTTCGCCGGGGGTTGCCTCCGTCACAGCCCCGCTACCGGAATCGATGCGTTTGCCGAGATGGCTGCCAAGACCGATAATCAAGTGAGTTTTGCTACTGTGAGGGTCGTGAGTGACCGGAAGTTCGTTGGTAAGCCCATCTGCCGCCATAGAGTCGCTGTTTTCCGCTGCTGCTGATCCTTTCCATTGTCGACCAGCTGCCTATCGCCGCTAACTTTGATGTTGTTGCCATCATCTCGTATTGCTGTCGGTGCCACCCATCGCAGGTGGGTGTTGGGTATTTTTGTCCAAAAAAAAGGATTTGTGTGTGTGTTTGGTGCGTGTAAGTGTGGGTATTTCTACTGTGAGAAGGTGTTGTATGGGTTGTTTGGCCGGAAATCGCAAGCCACCTTCTGCCACCGTCGGCCACCATAGGGTGGCTGTGCGTGTTTTATGTTGTTTAGTGTATGTGTTTATTTTGAGTTTCAGCAAGGTGTAAATTACAAATTGAATAATGGAAAGAAACTAAAAACCACCACCTTAGGGTGGTGGCTGCCGCAACGGGCCGACGTGTCAGGTGGCGATGTGCTTTGATAGTGTTTTGAGCTGATGGGATGTTTGGTCAAGGAGCTAAAGAAACCCTAATGGGCTCAATGAGACTTAGTGGGCTTAATGAACCCTAAGGGGTTCAATGAAGCTTAATGGACCTAAAAGCCTAAACAGCTGACTAATGGGTCTAGTGAAACCTTAATGAGTCTAGTTAACTTTAATTGATCAAAAGGCATATCAATTTGGCCATATCAATTTGGCCTAATGGAGTACGATGGAGTTTGAAATCCTAATTAGGGTTTAGAAAACCTTAATATTGGATTTATGGGCTTGGACTTATTGAGACCTACTTTTGGCTTATTAGAATAATGGAATTGTGTGATTAAGCCCAATCACACCACATGATTTATTTAGAAGAATGATATGATTTATTTAGAAGAATGATGGACTTAATGGATTAAGTCCTTAATGAATTAAGAGGGTGTTTGACATTTCTTTTTAATTATCTTTTTGACTTTAACTTTTTCAAAAAGTTAAAAATTACTAAAAGTTGTTTGGCAAATTAAAAAGATCTTTTAAAACTAATTTTTAGTCAAGAAGGAAAAGTTGGCTGGAGAAAAGATAAGAATTCCTACCTTTTTGTGACTTTTAGCTTTTATCACTTAAAAGTCATAAAAGACAAGCCAAACACATTTTAAACACCATCTTTTAGACAAAGTTCTTTTACAAAAAGACTTTTATGTTCACAAAGCAATCCCAAACACACCCTAAGTCCTTAATGGGTTAAGTGAGAAACACTTAACCCTAATCGTCATTTTATGTGTAACCTTAATTTCACATGGGTGTATTGTTGGGCTTTAGATTGAGACCATGTATAGGCCTAGGCCTAATTTGGAAAATTGGGCCATGTGTTGGGTTTTGATTCTTAATTGGCTTTGGGCCTATGGATTGGGCCTTGGGCTTGTATAAAGCCAAGCTTGGGGTAATGTAGTAAATATCCAAAGTATGTACTAATGGTTATGTAGTGGAACCCAATTATTAATTGGGTGTTATTTTGGTATTGATAGTTTGGAAATCAGTCATCCAACAGCTGGGGTTGAGTCTGCGGGACTTCAACAACGAGGGATTGAGTCTTTGGAACTTTAGTAGTGCGAGGTGATTTACCTTCCAGTAGGGGGTCTAAGGCCACAATGTCTGCCCACCAACAGGGGTAGTTGGTAGATAGTTGTCTTTGTGATAATTATCTTGGTATGCTTATCTGATATGCTTGTGAGATATGCTTAAGTGATATGCTATGTGTGTTCATGGTAGTAGCAAGGAATAGTTTTTCCTGACTCGATTGTTAGGACCAGAGGGTAGGTCAGTACCCCGGATATGCCTAATTGTATGGTTATATCATGTTATTATATGATAGTGTTAGGGTTGAAATAGTCCCTGGTTACCGGTTGAAAGATACCGATGACGGATACCAGTTGAAAGATACCGATGATAGTTACCGGTTGAAAGATACCGATGATGGATACCGGTTGAAAGATACCGATGGCAGTTACCAGTTGAAAGATACCGATGATTGATACCAGTTGAAAGATACCGATGACAGTTATCGGTTGGAAGATACCGAAGGGGAATACATAACCCATTCAATGTTTATCTATCTATTTATGATATAATGTTAGTATGTGATCAGTATGATACGATGTTAGTATGTGATCAGTATGATACGATATTAGTATGTGATCAGTATATTATCAATATGTTATGATGTTAGTATGTGATCCGTATGTTTATAATGTTAGTATGCGATTAGTATGATCAGGATACATTATTATGTGATTGTGGTAGGGGTGAAATAGTCCCCAGCTGCCGGTTGAAAGATACCGATAGCTGTGGGAACTCACTAAGCTTCGTGCTTACGATTTAGAGTTTTGGTTTTAGGTACTTTGTTACAAAGGAAAGGAGTCGTCTTGGTCGCAGCACATCACACTATGTTTTCTGCACACGGGATCCTTGGGATTATACTCTGATATGGTTTCATAATGTTATATCTTGGATTATTAACACTTGGGTTTTATGTAATAACCTACTTAAAAATGAAAATTTTGGCCTTGAATTTTGGATGTTACAAGTTGGTATCAGAGCCTTGGTTTGAGGGATTCGGGTACACACACGGGTGTGTCTGAACTCAAACTAAGGACTTGGTATGAAAATTTTCAAAAGTAAAATCATTTTATACAAAGAAGTTTCACAAGAATTTGAAAGAGAAAAGAATTTTAAAAAGAACAAGGTGTGTGATGCGTGCAATCAGCCGAGCTCAAGTAAGTTTTTCCCAAGATACCATTACATGTTATTGTTGGATTAATGTCTAAGTCCATAACTATAATTGGTAAGACTTGACCCGACCCGGCATGGTCCATTTGGGTTGCATGGCATCATGCACTTGGATAGACTATAATGAGAGAAATAAGACACTTACGGTTATTAATATATTATAAGTTCTAGTATATTAATAATAAGAATAATGAGATTATTTAATTAGTATTGATCAAGAATTAATCTAGAATTAATTAAGTGATCAAAAGAAGACTAATTAAATATATGGGTTGATTGTGTAAATCATTCATTCTTATATATGTGGGCTTGTGATCCAAGATTCCTTATGTTGGACTAAGTCCATGGGGTGACCCATGGATACTCCATGGAGATTAAAACCCATGGAGCATAAGGAATGGGTAAAGTCATGAGTTACATGGTGTAACCCTAATAGCCACCATATAAAAGAAACCCATGGCTCAAGAAATCGTGACTAACACTATGTGTATGTATGAGGGCTACACGATTTCATGAAGTGTTCTAATTTCTCTCTAAGTTATTCCAAGTGCTTATGGTGTTGTGTGAACCATTTGAGGTGTCACACTTGGGGCACTAGGCACTCAAGCTTCATGAAGACAAGCACTATCAAAGAGGTATGTATTCTATCTTGTTATATTGATAATATTGTATGCTAGATTAGGATAATACCTTGGATGTTCATATTTGCATGTATAATAGAGAAAACATAGATCCAAGGTATTTAGGGTTGCATGTACACTTAGGAGTGTTAGAATGCTCATAACCCAACAGTGGTATCAGAGCCTAGGCTTGTTTTATTGTTATACCTGCAATAGAAGCTGAAAAATCGAGTTTTGATGCTGTCAGCCCAGCTGACTCGCCGAGTCCATAAAGGGACTCGACGAGTCCAAGGCAAAATGCATCCAACTCGCCGAGTTGAGTTCATGCACTCGACGAGTTGGACCCCAGACAACATATCCTCGAGGTTTTTGGCTAGAAATGGACTAGGAACATTACCCTAAGTTGTTTTGAACCTATAAGCTTGTTTTTAAATGTGGTAATGTTCATGCTAATCCATTTTCAAAGATAATTGTCAATAGATTCATGTTTTGTATTAGTTTAAAGGTTAGACTAATTAGATGAAAAAGTTTGATTTGAATTATCTTGTTCTTATGAGTTGCTTAGATTAATAGAAAAGTTGAGTGAAAAAGTTGTTTTCAATCCAAATTAATCTAAGAGTTGAGTATAAAATGTGTTTGTGTAACTTATCCCTAAGTTACATGAAGAGTCACATTAAAGACTCATAAAACTCATAAAGTTGGCAAAGGTTACAAAAAAGATGAAGAGTCTTGTCCTTAAGTTATGGAGGTTCAAGAGTCACTTCATTAATAAATAAATAAATAAAATATGTAACCTTAATTAATTCCATAAGTTATAAAATAAAGAAAAAGGTTAATTCTTTATTAGTTTAAAGTCTTCCATAATTTGTCCACAAGTTATGGAACTTGAAGAGTTTTTGGATTAAAACTACTTTAAATACATAAGTTATGGAATTAATTAGTTTTGAATAGTTTCAAAACTTGCCCTCAAGTTTTGGAATTTGTAAAGTTTTCTCTTATGAATACTTTAATTCCAAGTTAGCCCTTAGAATTTTAAAAGTTAAAATTCAACCCTTATACTTTATAATATTATAAGTTAATAATATTTATATGTATAAGAGTAAAGTCAGTCTTACCGCTAGTACGCCTCATTCACGAAGCCAGTCTATAAGGTGGGTATAAGGTTGTTGCCTATAAAATGGCAACTTAATGGGTGTCCACTCTCACCCACCGCTTGCTTGACTGGTGGAGGGTCGTTAGCCGAACGGGTTTGACATGACTATAATTCTCCCTTCATTAAAAGTATTAATGATAAATACTAAGTAACTAAACTTTTAATAATACCCAATCTTAGTTACTTAGAAAAATGTGAATAAGGTGCTAATCCACGAAATTACACTTTGCACTTTGTTTGAGTCGGTTAGTGGAGCGCGTGTGGTTAACCGGCACACTAACTCGTATTTAACAAGGTAGGCAAAGGGTAACTTAATGTTTATCATAGTATCGATGGAGCGTGTGTGGTTAACCGGCACATCGATTGAGGGATAAACACTTAAGGGTACCCAGTAATTTGCATGGTTACTTCACACCTTGTTTTGTGATCCTCGGCATCCCAGTCACAAAACCTGAAGGGCACACTCGAGATTGAAACATGCCATTGAATAGTTCAATGAATCTCAAAAGATCTAGGAGTTTCAAAACCAATTAAAACCTAATAATACATTTCGTTTATCTTGGTGGAAATTGGTGAATCGTCATTCACCTACCTTCAAATTGTTTTATAGCTTGGATTACGACATACCTCTTCTAAGTTATAAAATAGTCTGTTGGGTCCTAGCCTTAATATTTTCATATTGGGTGTCATATTAAGGACTCAAAGATCAACTATCTTGAATATCTCCCATAACATGTCTGGATTAGACATTTATGATCTTCCCAAATCTCTTGAAACAAGCTTTCCTAAATGAAGATGATGTCCCATGGATATCATACTTCTCTCTCCTCTTCCAATTATTCTCTCTAACCCACAAGTTCTTGAAAAATTTAAGGTCACTCGAACCCTATTGGCAAGACAAGGTCTAGGTGTGATCACATCTTGGAGATGTAGTCACATATTGACAAGCCGGGAGAGTTGGGTGTCAATGTCTTGAGAAAGTTGGTGGTTCAATCACTTTCTAAGTTACATAGTGAGTTCCTTTGGGACACCTATGAAATAGACTATGACAAGACCCTTAATGATCTCATCTATTGTTAAGATCAACTTCCTGAAACTTTATGGACATTGACAATGGTGACACTGGAAATACAGAAAAAGCATTCTCTTCCCAATGGAAAGGGATCGGCCATAGTCAACTCGGTTGAACAAATGGTAAAGAGAAAAGCTAAGTCTGTAATAGTCCTGTGTACCATTATCAAAGGGTCCATATGTTTATATTGCCAAAGTAAGGGTCATTAGTTGCGAAGCTGCCTAATTTACCTAAGGATGTTAAAGTCAATAAGATTAACTCTACTTCAGGTAAAAATCCACTAATCTAACTCTGTTAAGTTTCTATTTTCAGATTCCTGATACATGATGTGACTGGGTCACATGGTAATGTTTTAAGAATCAAAGAAAAGTAAAGGAACTTAAAGAAAGAATATGCTGAATCTGATCGCGTAGATGGATTTCTATCACGTAGTTTGAAAATCGGATTCTTGAGCTACTTCTTAGGAGTTATGAGATATTGCTTAGGAATAGATAACAACAAGTTTTCATATGGATTGTAAGGATAAGTTTTTCCGCATAGTTTTAAAATAAAAGAAAATTTTTTATTTTATTTATTTTAAATATCCTTACAATGGCATTTGGAAAAAAAATTGTTGCTTATATGATTCCATTAATAGCAAGAGTGGAAATATGAAATTGATTCCTTCATTTGTGGTAATGTCTAAATTTACCAAATAAGGAAAGACTCTCATCATCCAAAGTCTCAATTGGACCAGGACTTGGAATCATGCAAGTTGTATAGCATGATGAATGAGAACTTTCAAGTATTGGAAAAATTAAGACTAATTACTTATTCACATGGATGTGTGAGTCAAGTAATGGACTAAGGGATCGAGTACATTGTCATGTGCACTGATTAAGTCCACCACAAAAGATATAAGGCTATTCGTCATAGTTTACTAAAGCTCAGTAAATATGATTATACTTACAAGCTTAAGTGTAACTCTGAGACATTGGAAAATGTTTCAATGTAAGGCAGAGCGAATAAGGAGAATCAAGTTAGGCAAAAGGATAAAAGTTTCTCAAATCTGAAAAGATGGGAGAGTACTTTAGTATCAGCTTTGTGATCATCTTAATGATTAAGAAACCATATCAAAATTTGTTCTCTAAGGAAGTCTTAGTGCATTCTTATGACTAAGAAGAAGGGATCTTGAATTGTTGAAATGGTTAAATCAAGAAGACGAGTCATACTTCGTTCCAATACAAGTCTTAGAGTCATACTCCAAGATTGTAACTTGAGTGACATGTCTCAAAGAAGGTTTAAAACACTTAACAAATGTAAGAGTAAAAGTTTTCTACTCTTGTACATTTGAAATTGGTAAGTTGTGATGTTTTGGATAAAACAAAGACCAACTAAGGCCAATTGTGTGAAGTGTTTGTCTTGATTAGAATCCACACTATCTCTTGGATGTTTGACAAGGAAGTCTTATAGGTCAAGAGGACAGTGGGAGTCTTAAAGGTCTTGAAAGTCTCAAGAACTAATCAAGAATAAAACCTAAAGTTCTTCACTAGCACACGACTTAAGGTTTATAACCTATCGTGTTGACATATTCTGTGCCCATTCCAGTTAAAGTTGGCTTTGCATATGAGTTATTAGAGTTCTCAATGTGTTGCACAACAACTTGGAAGCAATGGTAGGCCCTTGAGCTGCCAGGTGGCAAGAAATTAAGATTGAGTTCAATCCATATGGTTTTGGATTTGACATTATCCTTGTCTTGTGATTATGGTTTTGACAAATTCATATGGGTAGGAACTCATACACCATTAAATCTAAGTGTCATAAGGTTTCTCTCCGATTCATGAAAATGATGGTGAGGAAACATTTCCACTAAGTAGATTTTAGCTAGATAGCAATTGTGATCTCAAAGTCGTTAGTGGAGCGTGTGTGGTTTACCGGCACACTAACTTGGACTTGTGAGAAATGGCAAAGGTCAAAACGATCAAGACTATGATTACGGCATCCCTTTTCATAGTTCTTAAAATTGTTTTGACACACCCACAAGCTATCTAAGGAAGGTGTATGTTTTTGATAAAGTTTTATCAAAACAATCTAGTATCAGAAATCTGAACTTTGGTAAGAAAGTCAATAAAGTATTGATTTCTAGAAGTCCAGTGATTTCTGAGTATATGTCAAAGCTAGTGGGAGCATAAGTGTTATGCTAATAATCATCATGTTAGTGGGAGCATGATAATTACGATAAGTATTGCAAGCTAGCAATGTTAATTATAGAAAACAAAAGGTTTCAATTGGGAAAAAGTTGTTTTGCTATAATTAAGGGAGAGGAAATTATACTTCATCTCAAATCTATAAGCTTAGATCGTGAGGTTTTAATCATTTAGTCAAGGATATATATGAATTTCATGTTGGAATGGCTCAACATAAGGAAATTCTGTATATGGGTCCATTATTTGCGTTCTTAAATTCGATTATGATTACGGCATCCCTTTTCATAATCTGAATTATGAGAACTTGGCAAATTGAAATGGAAATGTTATAGCAAAAGACTGGTTTAGTCTTTATGTGAGACATCATGAATCGTGTCCCATATGCTTTGGATATAGGACCGACTACATGTGCTATATTCATCCTTTCTAAAATTTTCCAAATGCCTGGGGCGTTAAGAATGGAAAAGGTTTAGAACTGGATATGACTAAAAAGGATTAAACAATTGTCGAGGACAATCTAAGGTTTACCAAAGATTGGTTTCTCAAGGACAATTGGAAGTATAGTGATAATTCTGGAAGGACCATATTGACATAATCTGTAAGGAGGCAACTCTTGTTCAGAAGTGATAGTCGAAATGGAATCTGGAAATGTTTCAAAGTTAGAATTTTCAATCTGTGTACGATTAAGGAAACTTAATGCAAGAAGGATGGTTCCAAGGACTTGATCTCCTTTGGAATGCTCTGTAATGATTGTTGTTAAGTCTTTCTGACTTTGTGCATAATCATTACAAGAGGATCGATGCATATAAGTTTAGAATCTAACAGATTTCAGTAAATGACATGAATTTGGAATTCTTGCATTTGCAGTAAGGATTTGGGAGTGTGAAAAGAGAATCATTGAAGTTATGTTCATTTGATCTAGTTCACAAAATAAAGATCATAGACAAACATATTATGCATACTTGGTGTATGGCATGACTAGTGTTTAGAAAACATAGTGTGCATGCTTGGAGCATGGGACAACTATTGTTTTAAATTCAAGAATAATGTTGATAGCTGAAACAATATACAATAAATAATGTGTAATCATATGGTGATAAATAAAAAGTGTTTTATTTATATTCATAAGTTCTGAGACCATATTGGATTCAATTATTATTGTGTTTCACTTTGCATGTTTTGACTTCCCGAATAAACTAGGTTATTCTTCCGGAATGACTAAGTTATTCAAACCATCCACAGTCGGTCATATGTTGGAAGTAGATATGAATTAAGACTGTCATGGGTTGGCTTGTAGAGGTCTAAGATGTTGGACAAAGGGCTACAACACTCATGAGTGCTCATAAGTTCTGAGTATTGGATTCAACCCGCGCTCATTGGAATCACTTCATGGATTTTATCACGAGTGATCATGAGACGATAATATCTTATATTCTTCAAACCTAGAGATATGAGTTGTTACTATGAGTTGGTTGTACATTGATTGCACGAAACTGCATTTGGTAACTCGGTGCTATAAAACGTGTCTTTGTGTATGATTCAACAAGTAGTAGAACAAGCCATATGAGTCAAAGTTTATCCATTCCTTTTACCTTCGGGATAAAAGCGATATCTGTGGGCCCCTCGATGATTTGATGATGACAAATGGAAGTGCTCGGCCGGGCCAGGACTGATTTGATTTGTTCAATTAGTCAGTCGTCATAAATCGGAAATCGGGAAACAACTAATGGACAGAGAGAATGATTATAATCCATGTCTCAGTCCATATGATATCTAGAATGGAGGAATATATGATTCCTTATCTAATGGACAAGTCATTGACAAGATCAGAGTTCATCTACAAGGTCAGAGTTCGACAAAAGCTTTTGAGAGCTACGATTGCCAGTTGGTTCCTGAAGTCATACGCAATAATAGTTTTAGACTTATCCAAGTGGGAGACTGTTGGATTAATGTCTAAGTCCATAACTATAATTGGTAAGACTTGACCCGACCCGGCATGGTCCATTTGGGTTGCATGGCATCATGCACTTGGATAGACTATAATGAGAGAAATAAGACACTTACGGTTATTAATATATTATAAGTTCTAGTATATTAATAATAAGAATAATGAGATTATTTAATTAGTATTGATCAAGAATTAATCTAGAATTAATTAAGTGATCAAAAGAAGACTAATTAAATATATGGGTTGATTGTGTAAATCATTCATTCTTATATATGTGGGCTTGTGATCCAAGATTCCTTATGTTGGACTAAGTCCATGGGGTGACCCATGGATACTCCATGGAGATTAAAACCCATGGAGCATAAGGAATGGGTAAAGTCATGAGTTACATGGTGTAACCCTAATAGCCACCATATAAAAGAAACCCATGGCTCAAGAAATCGTGACTAACACTATGTGTATGTATGAGGGCTACACGATTTCATGAAGTGTTCTAATTTCTCTCTAAGTTATTCCAAGTGCTTATGGTGTTGTGTGAACCATTTGAGGTGTCACACTTGGGGCACTAGGCACTCAAGCTTCATGAAGACAAGCACTATCAAAGAGGTATGTATTCTATCTTGTTATATTGATAATATTGTATGCTAGATTAGGATAATACCTTGGATGTTCATATTTGCATGTATAATAGAGAAAACATAGATCCAAGGTATTTAGGGTTGCATGTACACTTAGGAGTGTTAGAATGCTCATAACCCAACAGTGGTATCAGAGCCTAGGCTTGTTTTCTTGTTATACCTGCAATAGAAGCTGAAAAATCGAGTTTTGATGCTGTCAGCCCAGCTGACTCGCCGAGTCCATAAAGGGACTCGACGAGTCCAAGGCAAAATGCATCCAACTCGCCGAGTTGAGTTCATGCACTCGACGAGTTGGACCCCAGACAACATATCCTCGAGGTTTTTGGCTAGAAATGGACTAGGAACATTACCCTAAGTTGTTTTGAACCTATAAGCTTGTTTTTAAATGTGGTAATGTTCATGCTAATCCATTTTCAAAGATAATTGTCAATAGATTCATGTTTTGTATTAGTTTAAAGGTTAGACTAATTAGATGAAAAAGTTTGATTTGAATTATCTTGTTCTTATGAGTTGCTTAGATTAATAGAAAAGTTGAGTGAAAAAGTTGTTTTCAATCCAAATTAATCTAAGAGTTGAGTATAAAATGTGTTTGTGTAACTTATCCCTAAGTTACATGAAGATTCACATTAAAGACTCATAAAACTCATAAAGTTGGCAAAGGTTACAAAAAAGATGAAGAGTCTTGTCCTTAAGTTATGGAGGTTCAAGAGTCACTTCATTAATAAATAAATAAATAAAATATGTAACCTTAATTAATTCCATAAGTTATAAAATAAAGAAAAAGGTTAATTCTTTATTGGACCCGTACTACTGAAAGCACATGATCCATACTTGAATCGGTGAGAGTCTTGGTGAATCTGAGAAGCTTCTGGGAGGAGTTTGTGACCCGGTTTGGGGACAAAGGATGTTCTAGTTTTTGCAGCTTATCCATCGGTAAGTGAGCTAGTGAGCGTGATAAGGTGTCAGATCCTGAAGGATATGATTTCTAAGAGTTGAAGATGCGAGATCGATTTGGAGTACCCTGGGAAGAGAGGGTCATGCCAGGTGCGTATAGTAGAGGGTCCCGGGAAGAGATCCATGACTTTTGATCCTCATGTGAAAGGCCAGCAGGGCCTAAGTTAGTGCAACACGTACAGGACAGTGCACAAGGGAGTTTGTCGCTCTGAGGGTTTAGGCTACTGTAAGGTAGCGGGGTTGATCATGTCAGCAGAAAGTGATTAGCATTCCTCCAGATGTTGCGGGTATGTCGTCTTCTACTGCTACTAGATAGATGTTGGGAATACATATCGCTTTGGAATTGTGGGTGAGTTTGGATAAGTGGGACCTCGGGTCGGTCTTCTCTGGGTTATCAAGGATCATATATTCTATCTTGCATGCCGAAAATTCCTTGATGAATCTATAGAGGGATGTATTTTACGGGGTGGATTCTATGTGTACCGTTCTCATCCCGGATCTCTGTTGGGATTTGTACCGGAGTATTATTCAGAGAATATTGGGTCAGGAGTAGAGCCTCTAGTTGTCAGCATGGGAGATGGACCGAGGTGTTAGACTGGACTAGATTTCAAGAGTACTTGTCAAGATTTCTGAGTATGGGCGATCTTAAGGTTTAACCTGTGATTAATCGCTAGCATTGGTAAGCACATGTTGTAATTAGTGGGATACTCGAAAGCGAGAAGGATTAAGAATCCTTCAATTCTCGTGTGCCGTGAAGACTTAGCTGAATCAAAGTGGGGGAGAGAATTTTTATGAATTTCTCCAAATGTGAGTTCTGGTTGCGCGGGCTACAATCTCTTGGGCACCTTGTCAACCAGAAGGGTATTCTAGTCGATCCGACCAAGATAGAGGCCGAGATGTAGTGGGAGATTCCAAGGTCTCCACCTGAGATTCGAAGTTTCCTGGGTCTAGCGGGTTATTACCGGAGAATTATGCGGGACTTCTGTCACACCCCAAAACCAGGAACGGCGGAAACGTTTTGGGGCGGAGGACGTCATGTATAATATCAACAACAATGTAAAGTAGTAAACAAGCAACAACATCATCCATTGCATTAATAATATAATTATTATACAAAAATAAGGAATTTGTGAGCGATTCTGGTTGACCCTGATGTACTTAGATTGTTCATGTAAAGAGTAGAAGTATGTTCTCGAAAGTTGGACCTACATCCCCATGATGCAGTCCTAGTCACGGGTGGAAGTAAGTTCGTAGAATGGTCTCAAGATGTTTTTCGTTCGAGTTGAGGTATCGTGGGTTGGTGAATAACAAGATCCAACCACTGAAAGAGACTTGGAAGTGTCTCCGGAGATAAATCGCTATAGTCCAATGATTTGACTAAAGCATGATTCAGATAGACTCTTATGAATGAATGACAAGAGTACTTGAATGAAGAATGAGATAGAAGTTAGCCGGCTATCAATATCTGTGATATTCACGATGTAAAGTTTCTGGAAAATGACCTTGTAAAGTTCTTACATCATATCCACTAAAGATAGTTCCTGACAGCATAAAGACCTAACTAAAGTACTTACGGTACAAGATAATTTCATAGAAAATGCCACATCCGACATAGACAGAAAATACGATTCCTTTTTATAAGGGAAATAAAGTAAAACATCTACAACTGGTGACGGTCATCCCTCTGGTGAACTCGTAGTTCAACCAATTGACGTTCCCTATCAAGTAGGTGTCTTTCACGCACCATCTGGCGTACTCGGAGTTCTAAGACTTTGGCTCGTGATTCAGCCATTGCTTGCAGCGGGGTTTCATGGCTTCTCTCTGATCTCTCGTGTGCATCTTCTAGATGGATGGTGTGGAGGGTATGCATTCTAGCATAGGCGACAACTTCTGTAATATGATGTAGGGCTGTCCTGCTTTGAATCTCATTTCGGGCCACTCTGCGGACCAAGATTGGCAAAACTATATTTGCTAAGCCCTCATTGCTCAAGTCATAAAAGCTTCGGTCGCCATCAAATAGCATAGGCTGATCTTGTCCTTGGCTCCATATTTCCAAGCATTCCACTCACTCAGGGTCGGGCCATGAAAAGCCGGACGAGGGTTAGGAATTAGAAAGGGAGCTGCTTGGGGTAGGTTTTCAACCTCTGTTTCGGGGTTAGCATCATACGAAAAGTCTTCATCATGGTGATCATTCAAGGGGAACAGGATGATCATTCTCTGGTTATTCTCCAAACCAACCAGCTATGACTTCGTTCGGAAGGTACTGGTTGCCGAGGGGATGGAGTCCAGTCATGTTTTCTATGCGAGAATTTAGGGTAAGAGAATAATTATTAGACGAATTATCTAGATAATTATTTAGAAAATCTTCATCAGTTACATCGCTATTTGTGAAGTGCATACCAGCTATGTGTAATCAAAATAGGATAGACCTTCGAATAAGTGACCTTAATTCCAAATTCACACAGAATGGGGTAAGGCAAAATTATCACAGATTCTAAGTCTATAATATCCTAATTACATGTAGCCTTAGTGTATCCACTTAGCAACTATCAACTTAGTAATGAAGATCCCGTTTTAATTCTCAAGTATAAAGTACTTATAGTAACAACAAATACTCATATAGTATTTTAAATTTCAATGTTATGTTCTATTGTTCTCATTGTGGTAGGGTTGGTAAGATTTTAGCATTGTTGCAACTAGGGATGTTATTTGGGTCGGAACCGAACCGAACCGACCCGAACCCGAATAAACCGAAAACCGAATAAGGGTAATTGTATGAACCGAAAACCGAACCAAATAAGCAATACGGGTTCGGTTCGGTTCGGGTATTATTCGGTTCGGTTCGGTTCCAACCCGAATAACCCAAATAACATGTACAAGATGATTAAGGAGTCAAATAATCCGAATAACCCAAATAACCCAAATTATATTTACAAATAACACATTGAAAGATTGAGTAGTAGATTAAGATACAAATACTTACTTGAGTTTCTTGATTTAGAACCTAATTTTCCATGACTTGAATGGAGTTTGATCACAATAGAAACTAGAAAACGAGGATGAGGAGATAATTTTTTTTCCAAACGCAAGGGCAGATTTTTTTCTTATCGTTAATGGACTTTGAACTTTGAACTAGTGATGATTGATCAAAGATTCCAGGTTATCGCAACTCGCAAGGGAAGCAGATGCAACTCGCAAGGATGAGAAAAACCTCAATCGATCAAAGAGTAATGTTGTCGATTTGGTGTAATACGCTACTGTCGAGTTGGTGTAATACGCTACCGGATGATCGAATATCGATTTCGTTGATTTTTTTATGGTGTATTACGTGGGTATTTTGGGTAACGATCGATAGAACACAAGACCGAATAAGCAATCGTGCAAGGGAAAAAATAATGAATTTTCATATTCGGTTCGGTCCTTTTGGACCGAATAAGCCCTTATTCGGGTAACCCGGACCGAATAACCCGAAAACCGAATAAGCCTTATACAGATACCCGAAAACCGAATCGAATTGCTTATTCGGGTCTAATTCGGTTCGGTTCGATTCGGTTCTCGGTTCGGTTCGGGTTTTCGGGCCAAATTCTCATCCCTAGTTGCAACCACACACTTAAACTTAGGCACATGCTAGTCAACCCTCGGATAATATAGGCGATCAGGCTATATCTTCCCAGTTTTGACCATATGTCTCTAAGCCCACTTGTGTTGTCCAACAATCGTAATTCTTTTGTACTGTCCTAGTGACACTGATTTTAGTATGAATGCAGCACGTATACTTACTTAAATATTTTATTATTTAAAGTATAAACTCTTGGTCAGAGTATTTTTAATCCCTTATGTATTTATAGTTAGTATATCTTTTATGGGTTGATATACTTAATTCACTATAAACAATGCTCTGATACCAATCTGTCACACCCCAAAACCAGGAACGGCGGAAACGTTATGGGGCGGAGGACGTCATGTATAATATCAACAACAATGTAAAGTAGTAAACAAGCAACAACATCATCCATTGCATTAATAATATAATTATTATACAAATGTGTTCTGTCAAATTTTGATAAACACTAAAGCATAAATCAAAATGAAAGATAGGTCTTGAACAAACACCATCTTCCTTTCTCCTTGCATTGGTACCTGTCTATGATGACCTGAGGATATAAGAAATTTTGAAAGCGAGTATCAGCTTTGAAGCTGGTGAGATCATAAGTATTAATGTGTCTTAATTTGTAAAACTTATAATTTTTAAGACTTGACATTGTTTTGAAAGAAAGCTCGTATAAGTATAAAACTATTTGTAGAACAACTGTAAATATTTGAAAAACCCTAGAAATCCCTATGATTCCTATTAGTAACAAAAGGAGTCTTCTACCAAGACTTGACTGTTCTTAATGTAATCTTCTACCAAGATCTAACTGTTCTGAATGTAGTCTTCTACCAAGACCTAACTGTTTTGATTGTAGTCTTCTACCAAGACCTAACTGTTTTGATTGTAGTCTTCTACCAAGACCTAACTGTGTTACTATTATTATCATTATAAGAATTTGTATCCTTTGGTACTAAGATACTTACATATAATTCACCTTATTGGTTATGTGAATGAGTCACAAAATAAAGGCAATAATACAACTAACCTGAATATTACCCTTTGGTACTAGGGTAACTATCATTGTTAACTTTAAGACATCCGTAGACGTACTCTTACCTCTGTTGCTAACAGCTGGGTATAGGAATAGTTAATCCCTTAATCGTATACCTGCAATGGTACCAACCGTTGACATCCGTGGATGTACTTTCACCTCTGTGGCTAACAGAGATTTTAGGAATGGTCAATCCCACAACTGTATCCTTGGGTACTAGGATAATAAACCTAATCTATCTCGTCGGTTATGTGATTGAAATCACAAGGTAAAGATAAGAATGAGGGTTTTGATAACAGAGTCGATACATATAAAATGTAATAGGACTCCTCCTGATATATCTATGTAACAGTGCTCTTATAAGCATGATCATGTAAAAGTAAACATGTATATGTACTTATGTAAATGTGCTCATGTAATTGTAATCATGTAAAAGTAATCATGTATATGTACTTATGTAAATGTGCTTATGTAATTGTAATCATGTAAAAGTAATCATGTATATGTACTTATGTAAAAGTGCTAGCTATAATGTGTGTTCTCTCTATCTAGCAAGTATAGTAATGTACTGTAATGTTCTAGAAGGTATTGACTCATGAATGAACTGACTCATTATTATGATATCTCGTTCTAGTAATTGTTCTAGCATCTTCCTGAACTACCCATATGGTAGCTTTCTAGTAATCTAAATGGTACGTATGGACATGGATGTATACCCTTGCTACCCAAGGGCATAGGATGAACTGGAAGGACCTTTTATGACTATATATGTGTACATGATATATAGCTAATATTTAAACGACCTTCGGACGAATACCCAAAATCCCACCAGACCACATCTCAAGGCGCGAAAAGGAAATAGGGTGGATAGCCTTCCTAAGTCTTTTAAACATTTCTTATATAAGTATACATATAGAGGCATGCAATTTATAATATAAAAGCATAAATAAGATTTGTAAGACATTTGAAATATAAGTATTATTTTAAGAAAAGATCGACTTGGTGTCAATCTATAAAACAATTTGAAGGCATAAGTTTAATAAAACAGTTTAAGTATAAGGAAACATTTGTTTGAAACACAGTTGTAAATAAGTTTGAAAGGAAATGTACGGAGTAAGCTGTACAGTGTAAAAAGGGGTTTAAAACATATAAAATGTTTATAAAAAGTCATTTGAAGGAAATTGTTTGGTAAAATGGCTAATGAGTAGCCAAATCATTTGAATGCTGTATATTAATCACATGTGATCGATGTAATAAGTAATATAATCCTACTTACTAATCACATGTGATTGACATAATAAGTAGCATGATTCTACTTGTATCCCCCCCCCCCCCCATAAAACATTTAAAAAGAGTTTAAAACCTTAGTTAAGGGGTATGAACTCACCTGCAGTAAGTGACTGGAATTGCACGGGCTGTTATCGTACGGAAGGATCGGACAAGTGCTTGGTGTCAAGTGGAGACTTAGACACACACAATGATCCTAATTACATATGAAGACATATGTATATAAATAATTAGAGATTTAATCACTAATCATACAAGTATAAACATTTAAGCGCGAGGACAACACTTTTGGTCAAGTGCTAGGAGGCTAATGGGTTGCAACAAAGGAGTGCAATGCCCCTAATGGAAGTTTAAGGTCAAAAGACCATATTCATTAGAGTTTACGGCCCAGGGGAGTAAGCTCCTGGCCGTAAACTCTCAAACAAGTCATGAAATGGAGTTTAGAAGTACTACAACCTTAGAGGGGAATTGTTTCAAGGCTTTACAAGTGTTTGGGCACCATATTGACTCCTTTGGGGAGTTTACGGCCCAAAGACCCCTTTTCCCTTGGAGTTTACGGTCGTAAACTCCCTTGGGAGGGTTCTTATTGTCCTTTCAAGTCTCCAACATTTCTAGGAACAAGTCTAGGCTTCAACCATTGGCTTAAGGAAGGTTTATGGCACTAAATGGGACCATTTGATGGAGTTTACAGCCATAGAACTCTTTGGGCCGTAAACTCCCTCACACATGAGGTTCTAAGAATTTTAACTAGTCCAAAACTCATCTAGGTACTTGCAGTGTCTAGGGTGTCCTTTGACCCCTTAATAGGAGTTTACGGCCCAAGAAATACTCTTGGCCGTAAACTCTTCCACACTTGAGTTTCCATGAGTTTTCTAGGTTCTAATCTTTTAGAGGTACATGCCAAAATAAAGTCTAAGCCTTAGGAAGAGTTTGAAGGGATTTTGGCACTTAATCTTGGAGTTTACAGCCCAAGGAGCTACTTGGCCGTAAACTCCCTTCTAGAATTGATTTCTAATTGTTTTTTTGGCCTAAATCATGAGTTTAAGGCTTCTAGGTTTTTGTTCTAAGGCTAAAGGAACATTAGGTACTCATTTGTGCCCTTTACTTGGAGTTTACGGCCCAAGAGGTGTTCCTTGGCCGTAAACTCATCAAACTACTTGGTTTTGATTTGTTTCTAGCCTCTAATGCTCATACATAAGGTCCTTAGTTAGATGCCTAACACGGAAATGGGACTAGGTGGCCTTTAGGCTTGATTTTGGAGTTTACTCCCCAAGAACGTTCTTGGGCGGTGAACTCCCGGATCTTGTGTTTTGGACATGTAAATATTGTTATTAAGCATATAACAAGTATTAAAACACATCTAGGGAAGTAGACTCACAATCTGGGATGAAAACCCGAAGATCCGTGAGAGAGAAATGGGCTTTTCTCTAAATGGAATTCAACTAATGAACCAATTTGGTTCAGAATTCTATTTATAGTCCTGAGATTTTTAGCAGAAAATGTTTCTATTCTCGAAATGGATTCTAATGACCTAGAGTAATGGAATTACAGTGTTGCACCAAACCCTAGTGCAACCACTCTCCTAATATCTCTTGAGGTGTAAAACCCTAAAGCTGCCACACTTATTCCAAAAGTTTGAATTTTCACTGTAACTGCTCTACTACTATTGGATTGAAATGGTTTGATTTGGATGGAAATTTCGGGTTGTCACAACTTCTCCGAGATTACGGTTCTTTTGACTCAGCTAACCAAGAGATCGATGGCCCTTAGCTGGGGGCCTAAGCAGTAGACAGCCTTCGAGACTCTCAGACAGCGGTTGTGCGAGGCATCGATTCTCACCCTGCTAAAGGGTGTAGATGATTTCGTGGTTTACTATGACGCTTTGATCACGAGCATGAGTGCAATATTGATACAATGGGGTCACATGATAGCAGGATTCAGAAACCAGGTTAGAGTTCCGGTTAGGACTCAAGTTCAGTTGTGTGTTAGGTCGAGTGCGTGTTCGACCTAGTTTGGAAAGTGTTATAAGACTACGGGGGTAGCCGTAGCATTCACCAGCAGTCAAATAGTTTGGAAAGTGTTGTAAGACTACGGGGGTAGCCATAGCATTCACTAGCAGTTAGATAGTTTGGAAAGTTTTGTAATACTACGGGGGTAGCCGTAGCATTCACTAGTGGTCAGTTAGTATGGAAAGTGTTGTAAGACTACGGGGGTAGCCATAACATTCACTAGTGGTCAGTTAGCATAAGGAGTGTTGTAAGTCTGCGAATATAGCTGTAGCATTCACTTGGTTGGTAGATAACATGAGTGCGTTGTTAGGACGTGAAAGGAACAATAGTACACACTAGTTCGGGTGCAACAGTGAGGATATGGAAATCCACGGTTTGGATTTTGGGATTACCCAATGGATTAGATCTGGTTGAGCCAACGATACGACATTTGGAACGTCACTTCAGTTATGAGATCAGGGAAACAATGCATTAATGACTTGTATGTTCCCAGATGGACTTCCGATTTCATAGATGGCCTTAATGACCTGCGATTTTAGTGGCTATTTTGTGTAATTTGCTTATTTTTAAAAAAACAATTAACAAGTTTGGCAATATTTCAAAATTTATGTATATTATATATAACAACATTATGCAATAAAGTTAAAATCACAAAGTAGGTTGCTATAATTGATAACTAATTAGCCTAATTTGTTGAAGTATTTCACAACCAAAGTGATTGGAAATGTTTAGAACTTGATTTGTCATATCTAAACATGTAAGTTATGACCAAAGTGATATGTGTAATGTATATCTAAATATATGTTATGTAAATGTATAGTATCAATTTTATTAAGAGGAAGTACTATGGAAAATACGCATTTTGAAGTGCATTTTGACAAAAAGAAGTCAACTCATGCTTCCATAGCTTATTCAATTTTATCATTAATTTGACAACACATAAGATGCAGTTTTTGGGATATAACTTCCTTTAACTTCCAAAGATTTTTATCATTAATTCGACAACACACAAGATATAATTTGCTTATATAATACAGTTAATAGCTAGGGATTTGATTATACTATTGTTTTCAAGCTCGTGTCCTATGGGATGTAGTTTGTATTGGCTGAACCGTGTTAAATATTATGCCATTGTGTGTGATTTATTCTTAAAAAAAGCATAGCTATATGTAATAGGATTGATCCTACAAGCACTATGAATGACACTTAGTCCCCAACTAAGTTAAGATAAATAGAACAAACATACAATCAAGTAAAAATGCTTGTAAATTGCTTAAAGGGAAGTGATTGTTCCTTGAAATTTGGCCGATGATGGTAGATTCTCAAATAATGATGGAAGAGTTGTGTTCTAGGGTGTTTATGAAGGTCTTCCTAGTGGTGTAACAAACCCATACTTGTAGGGATGGTTGAGTCATTTCGGGTTAATATGTTTAATTAAACATGTTGAAATCTCAATCCAACCCAAAATTTGTAATTCACATTAACCTAACTCTCTCTCTCTCTCTCTCTCTCTCTCTATATATATATATATATATATATATATATATATATATATATATATATATATATTAGTACCATTACATGACTCAGACAACTCCAGTGAGCCAGACCTGTCTGACGATCGTCTGCTAGTCTTGCCTGATGCCAATGAGTCAGCCCTGCCCGATGCTCGCCTGCAAGCCCAACCTGACGAACGCACGCTCCCATAGGCCTTGCTTATCCATGTCTAACTGAGCTAAATTGAACTAGCCAAGGCCTAACCTAATTTGCATTGATCTAATTATTCCCATTAAATAAAACATGTTCTCTTCTAATATTTTCCATCATGACTATACACTCGCCCATGAGACAAAGATGGTTCTTCTCATATCAGGAAGAACTATCTCTTCTTTTCAAACCATCCAACTTGATCCAATCCTGAGGCGGTTGTATGGACTTTGAATGTAACTCCAGATCAACACGATAGCAAGAGTCAAGAGACCTCCCGAGGATTTGAGTCACATCATTTAGCGTCATCCACCAGCTCGAGCAAACATCCATTGTTTCCCGATGTTCAAGCTTCATCTGCTAAAAAATCTTTACAAAATCTGGCCCTCGGAAGCTCCATTTCTTCAAAGATCTACATAGATATGTTCTTCAGCAAATATCCATTGTTGCCCGATGTTCAAGCTTCATCTGCTCAAAAATCTCCACAGATCTGGCCCTTAGAAGCTAAATTTATTCAAAATCTCCATAGATATGTTCTTCAGAGGCTTCGTCTCCTCAACAATCTTCAGATATCTATTGTCCAAAGGTTTCATCTCCTAAAACCCGCCTTTAACTTCATCTTATTTATTAAGAAAAAAAAAACAAGAAATCCTATACCTTTTTTTCACTGATCGATTGTTACAATAAAGGGGGTGTTTGACTTAGGTTTTTAGAGGCCAAAAGTCATTTTTGGAAAAGTTACAAAAAATCAGGTTTTTCTGACTTTTCCAAAAAGTTGATTTTCCTTCTATGCAAAATCCAAAAGTAGCTTTTAAAAGTCTTTTGCCAAACATCTTTTACCTATGATCTTTTTCTAAAAGGACTTTTGGCCACAAAAAAGCTAAGCCAAACACCCCCAAAATACCTAGAATCTCTATTAACAGCATAATGAAGAATAATCGGTTGTGGTTATGTTTCTTTCTTAATCCCAACTAGACGTCGTCACTTCGAATACCTTCTCAATTTCATTTTTCTCTTTTACCATGGTTCGGGGAACTGTACATACAATATTTCAAGGGCTCAAGATCTGGCAGTAATCAATTGGGGAAAGAGCGAAGGTTGCGGTGCTAATGTTGGCAGTAAGGAAGATCTGGATTCGTTGGATCTCAGTACAAGAGTAGACGACGACCTCAAACTAGTTTTCTATTTTAGGGATTCAGGAGCTTTAAGCTCGTTGTGCTCAGTAATAACGATACTCTCTATTATAAGAGCACATGTGTATAGTCTTAGTCCTAGTCATACTCCTATACTGGGTCTAATGCTTGTATCTAGGAATCAGTTTTATTTCTCTGTATTTATACCAACTCATGTAAATGTTATTCTTATTCAATACAAGAACTCTTAGTGTTCATCAGTTTACATGGTATCCAGAGCCTTGTAACTTTTTTTCCATTGTCTTCTTCCTACCCATGGCTAACAATCAACTTATTCTTGGTCTCGCTACAAACTCCACCTTCCAAATACCAACCATTAACATCAATTAAAGAAAACTACTGCTTATGGCACACCATAATTGTGTCTGCCCTAGAAACTTTCGACCTCGAATCCTTCATCCTTGCCCCAAATCCCCCTACTGAAACTCTTCCTATTACTCCTGCCACCGACCCTCCCACCTCTGAACCTAACCCATACTTTCTATTATGGAAGAAAAGAGACCTATTTGTACTATTGTGGCTAAAATCTACCTTATCTGAACGATCATTAGCCATTGTTGCCTGAGCTACCACCTCGTATTCTGCTTGGTCTGCTATTGAGCGGACATTTCAATCCCAGACGAAGGCCCGTCGTATGTCTCTGAAGCTTAAGCTTCAAAGCCTGTCTAAAGGGGCTATGACCATGATCGAATATCTTGAACAAAAAAGGGCTATCGCCGACTCTCTAGCGGAAAATCTTTCCCCAATCTCAAACGAAGACTTGATTGGGCACATTCTCTGTGGCCTTGATTCCTCTGATGGCCCATTCATTGCAGCTTATATGGTCAAGGATGCCGACTCAAATGTTGATAACTTAATTGGGCTTCTTCTCCAAGAGGAAGCACAACTGGAACAAGAACACAACCGACAACTTGCTATTCCTCCTCAGGCTCCAAATGCTCCCGTTCCACTTGGTCTACAAGTCAATCGTGTTCCGACACGACCCACCTCTTCCACTAGTTCCGGTTCTTCATTCAACTCTTCCTCTGGCTCTTGTTCTTCTGATTCCCTACATCACCGACCCCATTGCCAATTGTCCAACATGTCGAGACACAAAGCAGTGGACTACTGGCAACGATCCAACCTCGTGGACTATCCGTCTTGGAATCCCAGTCCCCACGATTCTCAGATACGTCAAGCCCATGTTGCTCAACACTCCGGTTCTTCTAAAGCAGTCGATCCAAACTGGTATTTCGATACCGGTGCCACGGATCTTCAGAACATGACAGTACCTGATGAATATCATAGCCCTGATAAACTTCAAGTGGGCAATGGTAATCAACTTTCTATTTAACATATTGGTTCATCTACTCTGCATCATCTTAAACTGCCGACTATTCTGGTTGTTCCCAAAATAACCAAACGCTTGCTCAGTGTCTCTAAACTGATTAAAGAAAATAATGTCTATTTACAATTTTGGCATAATCATTGCTCTGTCAAATCATTGCAGGGACACACTCAGGGGACATTAAGGATGGTCTCTATCGTGTTCCAGCCTCCCCCACCACGTTGTCCAACAATTCACCTCCTCTCATCGCACTCACTGGAGTTCGTACTTCTCTTCATGGCTGGCACAAGAGACTTGCTCATCCCCATGCACCTTTTCTCAAGCGCCTGTTGTCTTTATTCAAGCTTCCAACTTCCTCAAATGCCTTCCCTGCTGTCTGTGATTCTTGTCAGCTTGGAAAGAGCCACCGGTTTCCACTCACTGCTTCTCATGTTGCATCTTTAAAACCTTTTGATTCAGTTTATTCTGATGTATGGGGTCCCTTCCCACATTTTTCAATGAATGGACACCAATATTTTGTTTTGTTTATTGATGATTACACAAAATATGTGTGGATTTATTTCTTATCTCAAAAATCTCAAGTTCTCCCCACTTTTATCCAATTTCATAAAATGATACAAACTCAATTCAATACTACCATCAAAAGTCTACAATCGGATTGGGTACAGTGCCTCTCACAAGGGATATTTGTGTTACCATCAACCTTCTTCTCGCATATACATTGCCAGACATGTAGTTTTCAACGAGGATGTTCTCCCGTTTTCAACCACTTTGTCTCCCACTCCTCCCATCCCATCTTCACCTTCGCCCCAATCTTCTACTGATACTACACTTCTTCAGTTAGCAACTTCTTTGTCCTCTACCCTTTTGCCTTCACCACCTCACACTCCTATTTCTCCCAGTCCAAGTCCTACTGTACCCTCCAACAACACATCCTCACCTACTCCTAGTACTTCCAATTATCAAAACTCTACAGTAAGCTCACGTTCCAAACAAGCATGTCCTTCCACCTCTCACTATCGCCCTTCAAATACCACCACACATTCCATGATCACTCGAGCCCAAACCAATTCCCTCAAACCCAAAGCCTTTTCAACATCCACCAATCCTCTACCTACTGTTAAACCCTCAACATTTAAACATGCAATTAAGCACAAATGCTGGCAAGATCCAATGAGAAATGAGTATGATGCCCTTATGCGAAATAAAACTTGGTCATTTGTTTCCTGTCCCACTAACATTAATCTTGTAGGCTGCAAGTGGATTTACAGGGTTAAAAGAAAGGCTGATGGAAAAATTGAACGACACAAAGCACGTCTTGTTGCTAAAGGCTACAATCAACAGGAGGGTGTCGACTACTTTGAAACTTTCAGTCCCGTCAGCAAGCCTACCACAATCCGTTTAGTTCTATCTCTGGCTATTTCAAATGGATGGTGCATACGCCAACTTGACATCAACAATGCATTTCTTAATGGTGATTTACAAGAGGCAGTCTACATGAAACAACCACGAGGATTTGAGGATTCCACAAAACCCAATCACGTTTGTTGCTTGCATAAGGCACTATATGGACTTAAGCAAGCTCCCCAAGCTTGGTTCACTAAACTAAAAACATATCTTATCAATCAAGGATTTCATCCCTGTCACTCGGACACCTCTCTATTTTTTCATCATTCATCTTCTGTCACTATCTATGTCTTGGTTTATGTTGATGACTTGATTATCACTGGGACAAGTGCAACTCTTATTAACTGCTTCATTTCACAGCTCAATGGTGCCTTTTCTCTCAAAGACTTAGGTTCCTTACATTATTTCCTTAACATCAACATCACAACCACCGCGACTGGTCTCACCGTGAGTCAAGCTGGCTACATACATGATATACTCATACGAACACACATGCATGAAGCAAACCCGGTCTCAACACCTGCTGATAGTCAGTCTCGTTTAACAGTGCATGGTGATCCATTTCCTGATCCAACCCTATACCTACAAGTCGGTGGATCCTTACAATACGCCACCATCACCCGCCCAGGCATAGCTTTTGCTTTCAATAGAGTTTGTCAGTATATGCACTCGCCCACTACTATACATTGGCATGAGGTTAAACGAATTCTCAGGTACCTAAAAGGCACACTAACTAATGCTTGCACTTCAAACCCACAACCACTACCTCACTTCTAGCCTACTCGGATGTTGGATGGATTTCAGATCCAGATGATAGTAGGTCACAGTATGGCTTTGCCATTTTTCAAGGTTGTAATCTCATCAGTCGGACCTCGTGAAAACAACACGTGGTTGCTCGTTCAAGTACCGAAGCAGAATACCGTTCACTTGCCTACATAGCTGCATAATTGATATGGATTAAACAATTGCTGTCTGAGTTGCACTCTCCTCTGCTTAGTTCTCCCTAATTACTGTGTGATAACATTGGTGCCATTTTTAGTACAAAGAATCTGGTTATTCGTAGAAGATCTAAGCACATTGCTTTGGATGTTCACTTCATCAAAGAGCAAGTGGAAGCCAAGGAACTCCAGATCAGTCCCATCTCCTCAGTTGATCAGGTAGCGGGCATCTTCACGAAGACTTCACACAAAGATCGCTTAATGACCTTAAGACACAAGCTTCAAATTCGACCCGACTTTGAGCTTGGAGGGGGTAATAACGGTACTCTCTATTATAAGAGCATGTATGTATAGTCTTAGTCCTATTCATACTCCTATACTGGGTCTAATGCTTGTATATAGGAATCAGTTGTATTTCTCTGTATTTATACCAACTCATGTAAATGTTATTATTTATTCTTATTCAATACAAGAACTCTTAGTGTTCATCAGTTTACACGCAGGTATCAATATATTTGAGAATTGTTCCCCCAAGACACTTGTCTAAATCTCATTTCTATTGCTTCACTCTCCATTATCACTTCTCAAGTAATCACTGGAGCCTCCGATTCCACCACAACTACCAAAGAAAATTGATTTCATTTACTCGATTTGGCACATCCTTGCAATTACTCGATTCCACAGCTTGACGTACCTTTGTGATCCTCTTGCCAATATGTTAATAATTTATTTCATTGCACTTTGTGCCATTGTATACCCAAGAACTGAAGTTGGCATACTGATATGACCTCAACTAACACAAGTTTCAATTGGGTCCAGGTCACCAATGGTGACACCAATGAGAAAAAATTTGAGTTCAACTACATCTGCTCCAAGACATTTCATAACAAAAAAGAGATATACTGTATCGAGACCATTAAAAATGGTGGATGCATACCCAATATAAACTAGTGACACCAATTAGAATGGATGTATACCCAATATAAACCAGTGACACTAATTAGAGTACTACCTGATGTAAAAGCCAAGAAAATGAAAGGGATCAAATTGAATTTTGACATCAGACAAACAATGGTTTATTTTGGATGCAAGGTATGCCTATCTCTCTTTTCTCAAGTAAATCAATACCATCTAAATATTATTTCTATTTAGTCAAATAAAATATTTACTAAAACTTTATTATAATAATTGTGGCATGCATTTCTTGGGTTTTGAGCATTCTAACACTCCTAAGTGTACATGCAACCCTAAATACCTTGGATCTATGTTTTCTCTATTATTCATGCAAATAAGAACATCCAAGGTATTATCCTAATCTAGCATACAAAACAATGAGTGTAACAAGATAGAATACATACCTCTTTGATGTAGAAAGTCTTCATGAAGCTTGAGTGCCTAGCCCCAATAGTGTGGAAGCCTCAAATGGAATCACAATCATCAAAACACTTAGAATAACTTGAGAGAGTTCTACACTTCATGAAATCGGCTAGCCCTGTTCTTCACTTTCTAATGTGATTCTAGTGGCCGATTTTTGTCAAGAATAAGATCTTTATATAGTGTTACAATTAGGGTAAATCCTTAATTGTCATGGCTTTCCATTTCCTTGGATCCATGGGTTCAAATACACCATGGAGCATCCATGGACCATCCTATGGGTTTTAGCCCAACTTGATTATCCATGGAGCATTAGCCCACTATATAAGTATGGATGATTTACACAATCAACCCATATATTTAATTAGTCTTCTTTTGATCACTTAATTAATCCTAGATTAATTCTTGATCAATACTAATTAAATAATCTTATTATTCTTATTATTAATATACTAGAACTTATAATATATTAATAACCATAAGTATCTTATTTCTCTCATTATAGTCTATCCAAGTGCATGATGGTATGCAACCCAAATGGACCATGTCGGGTCGGGTCAAGTCTTACCAGTTATAGTTATGGACTTAGACATTAATCCAACAGTCTCCCACTTGGATAAGTCTAAAACTATTTATTGCATATGACTTCAGGAACCAACTGGCAATCGTAGTTCTCAAAAGCTTCTGTCGAACTCTGACCTTGTAGATGAACTCTGATCTTGTCAATGACTTGTCCATTAGATAAGGGATCATATAATCCTCTGTTCTCATGATATCAGCCGGACAAATACATGGAACAACGTTGTACTTATTGTCCAGCAGTTTGTTTCCCGATTTTCGATTTGTTTGACAAAGAACTTAATCGAACACATCACTTTAGTTCTGACCGGCCAGTACATAGGTCACAACAAAATCATCGAGGGGCCCAGATATCGCTTCTATTTCTAGAAGGAACAGATAAACTTCGACTCATATGCTTGTTCTACTACTTGTTGAATTGTACACAAAGGCACGTTTTATAACATCAAGTTACTGATGCGTTTACGTGCAATCAATGCACAACCAACTCATAGGTAACAACTCATATCTCTAGGTTTGAAGATTTATATGATATTACCGTCTCATGATCACTCGAGATAAATTCCATGAAGTGATACAAGTGAGCGTGGGTTTATTCCAATACTCATAACTTATGAGCACTCATGAATGTTGTAGCAACCATTGCCATGACTAAACCCATTTAGCCATCTACAAACCCGATTCATGATAGTCTTGTTTCATACCTACTTCCAACATATGAACGATTGTGGAGTGTTTAAATAACTTAGTCATTCAGAAAGAATAACCTAGCTATTTTGGAAGTCAAAACATGCAAAGTGAAACACAATAATAATCGAATCTAATATGGTCTCAGAATCCTTTTGAATATAAATAAAACCACTTTTTATTTATCACCATATTGATTACACATTATTCAATGTTTCAAATAATCAACTTAAGACTTGAATAAAAACAACAGTCGTCCCATGCTCCTAGCATGTACACTTTGTTTTTCTAAACAATAGTTATGTCATACCCCAAGTATGCACACTATGTTTGTCTATGATCCTTACATTGTGATGTAGATCAATTGAACATGATTCCATTGATACTCATTTCACAATCCCAAATCCTTATTGTAAATGCAAGAATTCCAAATTCACGTCATTTACTGAAATCTGTTAGATTCTAAACTTATATGCATTGATCCTCTTGTAATGATTATGCACGAAGTCAGAAGGACTTGACAACAACCATTACAGAGCATTCCAAAGGAGATTAGATCCTTGGGAACATCCTTCTTGCATTAAGTTTCCTAATCTTACATAGATTGAATAATTTCTAACTTTAAAACATTTCCAGATCCCATTTTGACTATCACTTCTGAACAAGAGTTGCCTCCTTACAGATTATGTCAATATGGTCCTTCTAGAATTATCACTATACTTTCAATTGTCCTTGAGAAACCAATCTTCGGTAAACCTTAGATTGTCCTCGACAATTGTTTAATCACTTTAGTCATATCCAGTTCTAGACTTTTCCCTTCTAAATGCCTTAAGCATTTGGAAAATTTAGAAAGGATGAATATTATAGCACGTGAAATCGATCCTATATCCGAAGCATATGGGACACGATTCATGATGTTTGACATAAAGACATGATACTAGACCAGTCTTTTGCTACAATATTTTTTATTTGCCATGTTTTTCAAAATTTAACTATGAAGAGGGATGCCGTAATCATAATCGAATTTTCAAAAATGCAATATATATAGAATTTCTTCAAGTTGAACCATTCCAACACAAAATTCATATATATTCTTGACTAAAGATGATTAAAATCTCAATCTAAGCTTTAGAATTGAAATGAAGTATAATTTCCTCTCCCTTAATTATAGCAAAATAACTTTTCAACCCCTGCAATTTCACGGATTGAAACTTTGTTTTTTATAATTAACATTGCTAGCTTGCAATACTAATCATAATAATCATGCTCCCACTAACATGATGATTATCAGCATAACACTTATGCTCCCACTAGCCCTGACATATTTTCAGAAATCTGCTGGACTTTTGAAATTTAGATTCATACATCCTTTCTTAGATAGCTCACATGTGTGTCCAAAAAATTTTCAGAACTATGAAAAGGGATGTCGTAATCATAGTCTCAATTGCTTAGGCCTTTGCCATTTCTCACAAGTCCATGTTAGTGTGCCGGTTAACCACACGCGCTCCACTAACGACTTTTGAAAATACAAATAACACAATTGATATCTACGTAAAATCCACTTAGTGAAAGCGTTTCCTCACCATCATTTTCATGAATCGGAGAGAAACCTTATGACACTTAGATTTTATAGTGTATGAGTTCCTATCCATGTGAATTTGTCAAAACCATAATCACAAGGTAAGGTTAGTGACAAATTCAGCCTTACATGGATTAGACTTGTTCAATCTTAGTTTCTTGTCACCTTGGTAGCACAAGGCCCACCAATGCTTCCTAGTTGAACTCTGATAACTCACATGCAAATCCAACTTATTTGAAGTAGGTACAGAAATGAGAATTATGTCAACACGATAGGTTGCAAACCTTAAGTCGTGTGCCAGTGATAAATTACAGGTTTTACTCTTGATTAAATCATGAAACTCTTTCAGGATCTTTAAGGCTCCCACTGTCCCCTTGACATATAAGTTTTCCTAGTCAAGAACCATTCCTTGACAAAAAAAATATTCAAGGGATAGTGCGGATTCTTATCAAGACTAACACTTCACACAATTGGTCTTAGTTGGTCTTTGTCTCATCCAAGACATCACAACTTACCAATCTCAAATGTACAAGAGTAGAAACATTTCACACTACATTTGATAAGTGTTTTAAACCTTACTTTATGTCACTCTATGTTACAATCTTGGAGTATGACTTTAAGAATTGTTTTGGAACGAAGTATGACTCATCTCCTTGATCTTAACCAATCCAACAATTCAAGACCTCTCTTCTTAGCCATAACAATGCACTAAGACGTCCTTAGAGTATGAATTTGTGATATGGTTTCTAAATCATTAAGATGATCATAAAACTGATACTAAAGTACTCTCCCATCTTTTCAGATTTGAGAAACTTTTATCCTTCTGCCTAATTTGATTCTTCTTATTCGCTCTGCCATACATTGGAACCTTTTCAATGTTACAAAATTATACTTAACCTTATAAGTGTAATCATATTTACTAATCTTTAGTAAATCATGACAAATCAATCTTTGTAGTGGACCTTGACCAGTGCACACCCAGTGTACCTAATTCCTTAGTCCTTCAATTGACCCACATATACATGTGATCAAAGAATTAGTCTTAATTTTTCAAAGATGAAAATTCTCATTCATCATACAATACAACTTGTATGATTCCAAGTTTCTGTGCAATTGAAACTTGGGTGATGAAAAACTTTCTTCATTTGGTAAATTCAGACACTACCACAAATGAAAGAATCAAATCCATTTTCCAATATTGCTATTACTGGAAACATATAAACAACAATTTTCCACAGATGCCATTGTAAGGATATTTTAAAAATAAATAAAATTAAAACCCTTTTTTTTTCTTTTATTTTAAAACTTTGCGGAAAAACTTATCCTTACAATCCACATGAAAACCTTGTTGTTATCTATTCACAAGCAATATATTATAACTCTTAAGCAACAGCTCAAAATTCTAATTACCGAACCATGCGATCGAAACCCATCTTCGCAATCAAAATCAGCATATACTTACTTTAAGCTTCCTATCTTTTCTTTGATTCTTAAAAGATATCAGCATGTGACCCATTCACATTATGTAATAAGAATCTCCAAATAGAAACTTAGCAGAGTTAGATAGTGGACTTTACTTGAAGTAGAGTCAAACTTATCGACTTTAACATCCTTAGGTAAATTATGGTAGCTTTGCAACCAATGCCCCTTTCTTTGGCAATATAAACATATGGACCCTTTGATAATGGTACACGGGACTATCACAGACTTAGTTTTTCTCTTTACCATTTGGTCAACCGAGTTGACTATGGCCGGTCCCTTTCCATTGGGAAGAGAATGCTTTTCTGGATTTCTTGTGTCATTATTGTCAATATCCATCAAGTTTTGAGGAAGTTGATCTTAACAAATAGATAAAATCATTAAGGGTCTTGTCATAGTCTTTTTCATAGGTGTTCCAAAAGAACTCACTATGTGACTTAGAAAGTGATTGAACCACCAACTTTCTCAAGACTTTGACACCCAACTCTCTCGGCTTGTCAATATGTGACTACATCTCCAAGATGTGACCACACCAAGACCTTTACTTGCCAATAGGGCTCGAGTGACTTTAAACTTTTCAAGAACTTGTGGGTGAAGGAGAATAATTGGAGGAGATAGAGGAAGTGAAGCATGATGTTGAGGAACATCATCTTCAAGAGATTTGGGAAGATCATAAATGTCTAAACCAGACATGTTTTGGGAGATATTCAAGATAGTTGATTTAAAGTCCTTAATATGACACCCAATATGAAATATTAAGGCTAGGACCCAACACAATATTTTATAATTTGGAAGAGGGATGCCGTAATCCAAGCTATAAAATATTTGAAGGTAGGCGAATGACGATTCACCAATTTCCACCATGAAAAACGAAATAATTTATTAGGTTTTAATTGGATTTGAAATTCCTAGATCTTTTGAGATTCATTGAACTTTTCAATGGCATGTTTCAATCTCGAGTGTGCCCTATCAAATTTTGTGACTGGGATGCCGAGGATCACAAAACAAGGTGTGAATAACCATACCAATTCACTTGGTACCCTTAATATTATCACCTAATCAATGTGCCGGTTAACCACACACGCTCCATTGATCTATGACAAACATTAAGTCACCCTTTGTGGTCCTTACTAGTCCAAGTTAGTGTGCCGGTTAACCACACACGCTCCACCAACGACTTGGTAAGGTACAAAGTGTGAATTCCATGGGCTAGCACCAAATTCACATTTTTCCTAAAGTAACTAAGATTGGGAATTATTAAGATTTTAGTTACTTAGTATTTATCATTAATACTTTTAATGAAGGGAGAATTTAAAGTCATTGTCCTACCCGTTCGGCTAACGACCCTCCACCGATCAAGCAAGCGGTGGGTGAGAGTATACACCCATTAAGTCACCATTTTATAGGCAACAACCTTATACCCACCTTATAGACCGGCTTCGTGAATGAGGCCTACTAACGGTAAAACGACTTGTTCTTATACATATATATAATAATTAACCATTAATGTTATAAATAGTATAAGTGTTGAATTTTAACTCTTTAGAATTCTAAGGGCTAACTTGGAATTAAAGTATTCATAAGTGAAAACTTTTCAAATTCCAAAACTTGAGGGCAAGTTTTGAAACTATTCAAAACTAATTAATTCCCTAACTTATGTGTTTAAAGTAGCTTTAATCCAAAAAACTCTTCAAGTTCCATAACTTATGGAAGACTTTAAACTAATAAAAGAATTAACTTTTCTTAATTTTTATAACTTATGTAATTAATTAAGGTTACACTTTTACTCTTTAATGAAGTGACTCTTGAACTTCCATAACTTGAGGACAAGTTATGGAGTCATAAAAAAAAAATCAATGACACAAGACTCTTCATTTTGTAACCATTACCAACTTTTATGAGTTTTATGAGTCTTTAATGTGACTCTTCATGTAACTTGAGGACAAGTTACACAAACACATTTTATACTCAACTCTTAGATTAAAATGGATTGAAAACAACTATTTCAATTAACCTTTCTATTAATCTAAGCAACTCATAAGAACAAGATAATTCATATCAAACTTCTTCATGTAATTAGTCTAAACCTTAAACTAATACAAAACATGAATCTATTGACAATTATCTTTGAAAATGGATTAGCATGAACATTACCACATTAAAAAAAACAAGTTTATAAGTTCAAAAACAACTTAGGGTAATGTTCCTAGTCCATTTCTAGCCAAAAACCTCGAAAATATGCTGTCTGGGGGTCCAACTCGTCGAGTGCATGAACTGACTCGGCGAGTTGGATCGTTTTGATCAATTTTTAGGCATGGACTCGCTGAGTCCCTTGATGGACTCGCTGAGTCTGATGATCAAACAGCAACACTTTCGATTTTTTAAGCAGTTTTGCAGGTATAACAAGAAAACAAGCCTAGGCTCTGATACCACTGTTGGGTTTTGAGCATTCTAACACTCCTAAGTGTACATGCAACCCTAAATACCTTGGATCTATGTTTTCTCTATTATTCATGCAAATAAGAACATCCAAGGTATTATCCTAATCTAGCATACAAAACAATGAGTGTAACAAGATAGAATACATACCTCTTTGATGTAGAAAGTCTTCATGAAGCTTGAGTGCCTAGCCCCAATAGTGTGGAAGCCTCAAATGGAATCACAATCATCAAAACACTTATAATAAATTGAGAGAGTTCTACACTTCATGAAATCGGCTAGCGCTGTTCTTCACTTTCTAATGTGATTCTAGTGGCCGATTTTTGTCAAGAATAAGATCTTTATATAGTGTTACAATTAGGGTAAATCCTTAATTGTCATGGCTTTCCATTTCCTTGGATCCATGGGTTCAAATACACCATGGAGCATCCATGGACCATCCTATGGGTTTTAGCCCTACTTGATTATCCATGGAGCATTAGCCCACTATATAAGTATGGATGATTTACACAATCAACCCATATATTTAATTAGTCTTCTTTTGATCACTTAATTAATCCTAGATTAATTCTTGATCAATACTAATTAAATAATCTTATTATTCTTATTATTAATATACTAGAACTTATAATATATTAATAACCATAAGTGTCTTATTTCTCTCATTATAGTCTATCCAAGTGCATGATGGTATGCAACCCAAATGGACCATGCCGGGTCGGGTCAAGTCTTACCAATTATAGTTATGGACTTAGACATTAATCCAATAGCATTTACCTACATGAGTTAAGGTATTAATGCAAGGAATACTAACCTACTATACATTGTAGAAAATCTTTCTTACTACATCTTATTTACATATGAAAAAACACCCTATATTTTGATATCTAAACCGACAAATAATCTTCACTTTAATCACAAAAAACTCAAGAATCACAAGGAGAGGCTAGGGTTAGGGTTTTTCTGTGTTGGAGGACGAAGGAGGCTGTTAATGAACCTTAAAATGAAGTTTATGGGGTTTAAATATGAAGGAAACCCTAAAAGATCATAGGCTTGGGCTGTAGCCCATCTCATATCGTGAGCCCTTGTGCCTTACGTCATGAGCTCAATTAAATCTACATTTTTAATTAATTCACTTGTCACGTCGTGACCTCTCTGTGGTCACATCGTGACTCGTGACCCCCAGTTTTACCCAAAAACCATGTCTTTGACTCCTTGATGCCTAAACCAATCCGTTCTAGAAACTGGGTGTTACAATTGATTCCTAGTAGCTATTAGACTTATCCAAATTGATCAATGTTTTACCATTAAAGAGAGGCCAAGGGATCATGGCCTTTGTAGGGAAGGAAGGAGGTTATGTCATTAAAATGGTTTCTGCCTAAATTAGTGATACACATGAGATTAAAACTAATTTCTAACTGAATAAGAAACATTAAAATCTTCAATAGAAACGAAGAAAGACTTATTTATTTGATTCAACCAATAGTTTTATTGTCAACGATATAACTAATGTATGTAACTAATAAACATATTTGAGAAAACAAAATAACAATATTAACAAAATATTACTCACCTTTGTAAACCTAGAGTCATCCATACTGATAATGCATACAATCGACAAAGACTAGAAATAAACCTGAAAATCATGTAACACAATAGTCAACCCGATAATGTTTTGGAATTTGGTCGAGGAAGTCATCATAATCATCACCACTTCAAACATAAAAGATATACATGCTACACAAGTAAATCTAGAAAAACGTTTTCTGTACCAAATTTTGGGTGTAATATATATATTGATCTGGTCGTCGAGATAAAGGAGATGTTTGATTCTAGGACAACTGAATACAGTGTGGAGAAAAGCATGATTACATTGTTGAAAACCAGACCAAAAAAAAACATTTCCAACAGTATGTGGAGGCGGTAATGATCATGACTCAGATGTCGGTGACAATTTGACGACAAGAGTTGGAAGATATGTTGCAAGTGCCAACAAGATTGCTAGGGCTCTATTTGATGTTGTTATGGCGTTTGCAACATATCTTTCAACTCTTACCGCTAAAATATCACAAACTTCTGAGTCACGATCATCATTGCTTCCACACATTGTCGAAAATAATATTTTTTAGTATGGTTTTTTATCAATGTAATCACGCTTTTCTCCACATTCTATTCATTTATCCTAGAATCAAACATATCACCTGTCTCGGCGACTGAATCAATGCCAATTCCATCAAAAAATCAATATAGAAAACTTGGTTTTAGATTTTACTTTTGTAGTAGATATATATTTTCTGTTTACAATGGTGTTGAATATGATGATTTCCTCGACCAAATTTCCAAAAGTTTATTGGGTTGGCTACTGTGGCACATGAATTCAACTTATTTCTAGTCTTTGTTGGTTGTATGCGTTATCAATATGGAGGAATCTAGGATTTACAGATGTTATATTATTTTAATATTTTGTTGATATTTCTGTTTTGTTTCCTCAAACTGTTTATTACTTATATACATTAGATATATCATTAACAATAGAAATAATGGTTGGATAATAAAAAATAAGTCTTTCATTGTTTTTATTAAATGTTTCTTATTTAGTCACATATTAGTTTTAGTATGTATCACGGATTTAGGCAGAAACCATTTTAATCAACGAATCCCCATTTTTCCTTATGACCCCTAACCTCTCTAAAATCTGGAATGCAATAAACAAGCCTTTATTTTGAAGAATGTCCCATGTGGTCTTTGAATAGTTTGAAGGGAATATGCTACTCCTGTTTATACGCGTGTTCCACCTCCTTATGGGGAGTTTTTAGAACTACCTACCATTTTGACATAAACATGAATATTCTAGAAGTATTTACCATAGTCTATATCTATCTATAAGTTTCTAAATATCTCTAGAACATTCCACCATGTCCTAGAGAAGTCTAGGATGTTCCAAGGTTTTCTAAAAGGTTCCATAAGCTTCTTGTATCTTTAAAGGTCTTCTAGAACATTCCATAATCTTTCTGGTGGATCTATAACCTTCCACGATACTCTAGTATGTTTAAGAACCTTTTTGGGTCTTTCAATACATTCTAGATTCTTCTTGGGTCTTCTAGTATTATCCATATCTATTTAGAGTCTTCCCGAGTATTCTTGAACTCTCAAGTGCTCTAGATGGCTGTGAAAACTTCTAGAAAATTGGTCAGTGACATTTGGCTTCTATTCTAGTTTGGATCTCACACAAGGCTTTTCGTACTCAAAAAAGGTCCTTTACACAAGGCTTTTCACCGCTAATACATATACATTATAATCACATTCAATATCAATATAAAGAATCGAAAGAAAATAGTTCTAGAATAGGAATAGAACCTGTGGTGGAACAAAACTAGAGTGGTGGTGCTGTGGCGGCAAAATTCCGGCAGTGCCGGTTGGATACAAGGAAATTTCGGTCAACACTACTCAAATCACAAAATTCAAGGTCTTAAACTCACTACATTGTCACCGGAGAGAAGAGAAAGAGAATAGAGGGCGAAGGACCATTTTTTGTTCAGTGCGTATGAAATGTCGCTGGTGACGCTGCTTCTATCGCCGATGATCCCGTAGTTGTCACCGGTGAAAAATGTGTTGTGGTGATCGGAAATCTAATCGGTCGCCGGTGATAGAGGATGTGGTCGTTGAATTAGAAGAGCAAAAAAACGCATAGAAGACAAAAGCTAGACAGGAAAGTGGAAGATGAGGGTATATCTAGGCAGCACATTAGCAGCGACAGGTATTAGCGGTGACATCGATACGCCATTTTTGAGGCGACGATAGGGTTTTAGCAGCGACACCACTGGAGGGAACTTCTACTGCGCATATTTTTCGAGCATTAGCGGTGATAGATGTTTCCGCCATTAAAGCCACCACTATTACTATGTGTAATATTCATTTCCAGCCGTTGGATTAGGGCCAGATCGAACGCATAGGGGTTAAACACAACCTTTGACGCGTATCGTGGTTTTTAACCCCTAGCTGCTATGACCACCTTTAGTGGTGACATCTAACATAAAAGTTAGATGTCGCCGCTAAAAGCATCTCGCCACTAATAAGAAGTATTTCTTTTAGTGTTCTATCTTCATTAGCAAAACCTAACCAAACCACAAGGATTCATCATTGTCCTCTCCATTCTCCTTTCAATAGGTATGTATTTTGCTTTTCATTTTCTTGACTGCGTTTTCTTTTTATGTTGGATTCAACAAAATCATTTTTATGTTGGATTGAGCAAAAAAAAAATTTCGACTTGAAGGTTTAAAACAATTAAACATTAGAATCAGGTTTCCTAGGGTTTATTGTTGTGTTTCTTTTTTACTTCATGCACATGGCTGCGTTTTTTTTGGCCTCATGGCTACTGTTTTTTTGATCTTATGCTTTGGAACAGTTAATTAGAATCAAGGTTCTTAAGGTTTTCTTTGCTGTATTTTTTTAGTCCATGGCTGCTAATCAAGGTAAAGAAATGACTTTCGTTCGTTTTTCTTGTATTGTTTGTGTGTGGTTTAAATGTAGTGGTCTATGCAGTTATTACGGTCAAAATCCAACGGCTGTCACCGGGTTCTATTGGATATAGCGATTTTATTATATTGTGTATAGGTTATATTATATATTTATATATAATTTGTATATTAGAGTATTAATACTACGTATAATAATATCATAAAAAGTCATATGGTGGCAGTTGCAACTTTCAAGTCGTTCTTCATTAATTTAAAAAAAATGAGCTTGGATAGAAAAACTCACCTTGCAAAAATCTCTATAGGACCCTCACCTTGCAGGACCCCGTTTCCGTACGGGAGTATTTTTACAATTTTTTTCGAGTTCGGGGTGGGTTTTACCCTCATTTAGTTTTTTGGGGTAGGTTTTACCCTAGTTTAGTTTTTGGGGGTGGGGGCAAGGAGTTCCATCCCGAATACCCTGCGTGGGCCATGAAATAATTACATTATATTTAACTATTTATTTATAAAAATAAATATTAAACTTAGAGCAGTCATTGTGTAATATATGTTTTGTATTTTAATAATTAGTGTAATGTGTAAAGCTAGATGAAATAGATGAGTTAAAAATATGGTAAATAAGATTAAAGGGAAGATTTTAGGCCATATGGGGTTAACTGGGATTTAGGGGAAACGGGAGCGGAATTAGGGGTGGTCTTCAAATTCGGGGGGTGGTATTGGGGGTCAGGAAACGGGGAATTCAGGGTTAGGGAAACACACGAATTTAGGGGTGGGGGCAACTATTTCCGCCCCCGTTTGGTCTCATTAACATCCCAAAAGGGGAACAAAGGCTTCCTTATCATTATGTCAACCCATCAAAAAATTCAAGTTTTGGTTTGGGATCATTAAAAACAAAGTTTTATTATAAAGAATGCCCACAAATCAGTTTTTTACTATAGCAATTAGCCCAATAATGACTTACAAGTACTAACGGTTGTAGTGACACTATAGTGTTGACACAAATAGCAGCAAATCGCGCTGCTAATAGCACCATTGTTATTCCAAACCGCTATTTGATAAATCTTGTTCTTACAAGTTTGCGAACCGCTATAGCACCTCTATAGCGTGCGATTAACTGCTCAGGTTGTGGTTAGATGTATTTAGTTGTTTAATGCTTGTATTGTTTGTGTGTGGTATAACTGATCATTGTGTTTTTTTGTTTGTATTGTTTGTGTGTGGTTTAATATCATTGTGTTAATTATCTGTAGTTGTTAAATGCTTGTATTGTTTGTGTGTGATGTAATTAATCATCTTTGCATACCACCTCATCGCCATGTCATTTCCCTTCACCCTGAACTGTCACTCCCCTCATTTTTTAATATCCAAATATGTATCAATAATATATCAATATTATATTCATTTTATAGGGAATTAAAAACCATGAATTTTGATATATATATTTTATAATTTTTTAATATATATATATATATATATATATATATATATATATATATATATATATATATATATATATATATATGATTTAATAACAAATTAAAAGAAGGAAAATCATGTGGTGTATTAACTTTGTGTGAGGTTCACCGCACCATCTCTCACTCACTTAGAGGGTGTGGTGTTCCTCTCACCTCTCAACTCAACAAAACATAACATGTCATGTCGACGTGTATATATATATATATATATATATATATAAAACAGATAAATATATAACTAGTCAAACATGCATATTACATATCACTATCACATGCTAACATCCTACATATCAAGATACCGATCTAACAGATCTCTACAACATAATAACATATTATCATCACTGTTTTGAAAACCGGACCGGCCGGTTGAACCGGTTTAACTGGGAACCGGCTGTGATACCGGTTCTTTTGGCATAAAGGTGCCAACTATATGGTCTTAAGGGCTCTATGCACCCATTAAGTCCATTTTATGGCTTCTTTTGAGCATTTGAGCTTCTTCTTTGCATGCTTGAAGGTAAAGTTGGAAACTTTACATGATCTTTCAACTTTTAGGGATAGATCTATAGTATGGGGTTATATTTTTTATGATTTAGTGCTTAATGATTAAGTCTTTACCCTTTTAAACCTAGGGTTTGGGTTTTGGACCCATTTTGGTGGTTCTTAGGGGTAAAGCTGGAAATTTTATCCTTCTTAAGGCCATTTGAGTAAAGATCTGGGTCATGAAGCTCTTAGTTTTATTAAGGACGGCTTAATGGATTAAAATGTTAAATTTCTGGCCAACTCGAAGAGTTCATGGAGGAACTCAGTGAGTTGGATCGGATTCTCCCGACTTTGCAGACTGATGGATACACTCGGCGAGTAAATGGATGAACTCGGTGAGTTAGGTCAACTCGGATTGTTGACTTTGACTTTGACTTTAGTCTTTGACCAAGTTTGACCTATAAGGGGCTTCTGGGCTTTTTGTGCTAAACTTAAGGAAATCTTTTATGTTTCGGGGTTAGGTAGAGTCGATATTAGGAGTCGGGATCCATTCAATTACCTTTCTGTATTCGAGGTGAGTTTCCTTACCGGGTTTAGCGGGTCGAAGGAATCAATTTTGGCCCATGTTTATGTTTTGTTGTTAGTATGCGAGTTGTCTTTGTGACTCTTGCATGTGCTTGTGTTTATATGTTTTCCGGGCTAAGGCCCGATGCCGGGTGGGACCTAATGGATATTTGTATGCTATGTATCTCTATGATTATAGCATGTTTATGTGTTTATTTGATATATGTTATTGTACATGGGTTGGGGCCCGTTTTATCGAGCTCAGCTCGATGCCTGGCGGGGCCTGATGTTGGGCGGGGCCCACTATCTATTTATTGTATGTTACTATGTGGTATTTTGGGGAAACTCACTAAGCTTTATGCTTACGGTTTTTAGTTTATGTTTCAAGTACTTCCGGTTGTAAAGGAAAGAGCTCAAGATGACTACATTGCACACACCATTGAGATTCCGTTATGATGTTTTACTCTGATTTATAAGAAATTGATACATTGGTTTTATTCAAATGTTTGGATGATATGGGGAAAAATACTATTTTATTTATTATTAAATTGAAATTTTTGGGACCATATTTTTGGATTTTTCAAGGTTTGAGAGTTAATGTCGAATAAATAAGGTCCAAACCCTAAATATTAGGGTTTGGTACTTCACCCCGTACACCCAGCGTATGCATACGTACGCCCATCATACATTGCTCCCCCCACCATTCCAAAAGTGGCAATAATAGCCCCTCCCATCCACAAATATGACATTATAAGGACCAAAATGTAATAAATCTCAATATAATGGTCAAAAGTGAAAGTACCTCGAAACAAGATGTTACTCTATAAGACCCAACTTTTAGTGAGAACCTCTTACACCAGAAACTCTCCAAACTATAACCACAAACTAACTCCACAAATGTACTTCATGAAACTGGGAACTCATCAATTTAAACTTCAGAAAACATACCCTAAGACTTATGATCATCCGATTGTCGTACCTATCCTTAGTCCATGACTAGGAACACCACCAAAACATGTAGCAAGAATACTCAAAACACAACAATCATGAATTTCAACCAATTCCAAATCCTGAAATTGTACCAAAACCTTAAATACACCCTTGACTTCTTGACACGTCATTACAAACCCACTGTTCCTACGAGCAAAGACGCACAATCCAAAAACTCTCACGTTGTATCCAAATCCCTGATTAACTCAAGTGTACTCCCACTTGACAAATCACTCAAGACATTCATAATGAACTTCCTAATTGAGGTTCCATAATCGATACCCAACACTAGTAACCAAGCTTCGAATAAACAACCTGCAATCAAACGGGGTCCACCATTACAAAACCTTCATTAAGCGATTTTTGATGCACAACCAATACATAAACCAAAACAAACTTTTACTACCGACATGATCCAAACCAACTGGTCCTTGAGTCTCTTGACTCTCAACAATTTACTAACATCCAAAGATCCACGCGTGAAAATGTAACATCCCAAAAATTTGTACCCAAATTTTTTTCTTTAAATCATTACCAAAGCCATATTCATAAAAACATATCATAAGTCATAATGTAAATTCAGAGTATTAATTCCAAAACATATTTCATTATTAGAGTAAAACATCCTAGGCTGACTAATCAACGGTGTATGCCATGCGATCACCCCGAGCTCTTCCCTCCGCTACCGGAAGTACCTAAAACCAAAACTGGAAATCGTAAGCACGAAGCTTAGTGAGTTCCCCAACCTACCACATACCCTGCACAAACACATACTGTACATACTGGGCCACGCCCGCTATTCCAAAGCCTCGCCCGCTACAACGGCCCCGCCTGGCTTCGAGCCCCGCTCGGATACATATCTGTTTCTTTTAGGCCCCACCTGTCTCTGGGCCCCGCCCGCTAACCACATAATACAAACTAGCATATAACACATAACTGAACATACCCTACTGTATTCCTGTCCTAAGGCCTCGCCCTTATTCTGTTAATAGTGAGTCATGGAACCCCATCCAAGCTCCCACTGTAAGTGAGATATAGGCCCCCGCCCACACTCACTCCATACCTATCTCGGGCCTCGCCCCTGCTCTGCTACTAATGAGATATGGAACACCGTCCATACTCTGCTATTGGTAATATACGGGACCTTGCCCACACTCACCTCTCTACCAGGCATATACATGCATCACACAGACAACAAGTATACTCTATCATGTAAACCACTCCTTGGGCACCAGCCCGACATTGAACCTTGGTCCCGAATATCATAATAGCAAACAGTGCCTAGAGTTAACCCCCGGGTCTTCCTACTCGTAACTACATGGGTTGGCATTGTGGCCTTAGACCCATTCACACAAAGGGAAACTCACCTGCACTGCTGAACTTGCTGATAATCCTCTGGCTGCTAACCGACAATTCTCTGAACCGCTGCTCCACTAGCTCCCGGAGCTACCAATATCAATATACATAACACTTAGATCCAAACAGAACTCTTAGAAGTCGTCTAAGTCCTACTCTTGCCAAAGTCAATGTCCTGGTCAAATTCAACCCTCTTGACTGACTCTACTCGCCGAGTCACCCCAAGACTCGTCGAGTACATGAATTCAGAAACTCACATAAAATGACTCAACTCGCCGAGTCACCCCAAGACTCATCGAGTTCAACGATCTATGAGTCCCATCCTGCCCAACTCACTGAGTCTCCACTCAACTCATCGATCTAAGCCTTAACCAGAAGAGTTTGAGGTTCTGTGATCCAACTCGTCGAGTCTAAGAACAGACTCGCTGAGTCCATGGCAATATTCAACAGACTCGTCGAGTTCCTGCCCATCTTCATCCAACTCGCCAAGTCCACCCATGTGACTCGCCAAGTAGCTTCAGTTCTTAATCCATACAGTGGCTTTTCGAGCCATGCAGAGGCTCCAAACCATAGATCTACTCTTCTAGAGTCTATCCCCCACGTAAAGTTGCAAACTTTACGTGAAACTAAGAAGCTAAAAGCCCAAAACACTCTAGGGCTAGGGTTTTAGACAAGCATGCTTCACCAACACCCCCAAGACTGATACTTTATGGTTCTCTAGGCCAAAACACACCTAGATCTGTCACACCCCAAAACCAAGAACGGTGGAAACGTCATGGGTGAAGGACATCATGTGAAGTATCATAACAGTGTAAAGTAGTAAACAAGAAACAACATCATCCATTACATTAAAAGTAAAGTTTTAATACATGTGTGTTCTTTCATTGTAATAAGACACCAAAATATGTAATCAAAATAAAAGACGAGTCTTGTCTGTGCTCCGTCTTCTCAAAACCTGGTCATCATACCAGTCTACTGGTGACCTGAGAATACAAGTTATTTTGAAAGAGTAGATCAAAATAAAGTTGGTGAATTCATAAGTATTTAAGTGTCATTACTCTGTTTTGGAAAGTTGTTATGAATGCTATGTAAATCTTTGAATGAAATTTTGATATAAGTATGAAAACCCTAGAAAATCCCATATTTCCTAGTAGTATAAAAGTAGTCTTCTACCAAGACTTGAATGTTTTGAAAGTAACAAAGATGGTTTTTCCCTTTTTATGACTACTATTAACAATATATAATCTACCTCATTGTTTATGTGAATGTATTACAAAATAAAGGTAATAGGGAAAATATAGCCATATAAGTATTATCCTTTTGTATTAGGATAAACACGACATCGCGACTGCCGAAAAGTATTAACCTTGAACGTCTGTAGATGTTCATTATCCTCTGTAGCTAACAGCAGGGTGTAGGAATGGTTAGTCCCGTAAAGGTACTCCTAGTATAAGTATTAACCTTAGGCATCCGAAGATGTTTATTACCTCTGTTGCTAACAGGTGGGTACCGGAAAGTTCAGTCCCATATGATATCCTTTTGTAATAGGATAGACAGAACTAAACTACACGTATGATTTGTAATAGTATCTCATCATATAGCATCAAGGTACAAGTATCCATGTAAGTGTGTCCATGTAAGTGTATCCATGTAAGTTTGTATCTTCATATAGCATTTAGTATAGACTCATGAATGAACTAACTCTGGTGTAATTCCTTGTAATAGGAATAATATTTTGCATCCCTTAACTATCCCTATAATAGTTTACTGGAAGGTAATTGATGTCCAAGAAGGTTTATACACCCTTGCTACACAAGAGTGTGGGAATTGAATGAAGGATGAAAACTATCATATCAATACATACATATATATATATATATATATATATATATATATATACATATATATATATATACATATATATATATATATATATATATATATACAAGAACATAAGTGTATAGATATAGTTTTGATCAAGAATACGAAAATGGTTTTGTAAGACATTTAAGAGTTTTGAACAATAAATAACAATGACTTGATGTCATTTTAATAAACATTTCAAAAGTAATGCATTTGATAACAAAGTATTTTTAAGATAGAAAACCATTTCATACATCACATTTTGAAGCATGTGAACTCAGTTGGATGAAAACACGGTTATGAATCACATATGATTGATTCTATAGCATGTTGTTATCTACTTGTATTCCCCCCCCCCCCCCCCATTAAAGCATTTAAAATCATTTAAAACATTGATTAAGGAGTATGAACTCACCTGTAGATGGTGGTTTGGATGAACTGAAAGATGTAGGATTGCTAGGTGACAAGTGAAGACTTGTTCACACCCAATGATCCTAGTTAACATATAATCACACATATATTTATTCAATTAGAATTTAAACCACTAATTGACAAATTTAAGACATCCTAAGATATCCTAAAGCATGTAAAACACCTTATATAAGTGCTACAAGTCATAAGGATTGCATCTAAGTGTTAAAGGACCTTGCTATTGTGTTTTGGGTTCAAGGGTAAACTCCTTTGGAGTTTACGGTTTTCATGACCATTACCCAAAGAGTTTATGGTCGTAAACTCAAGATTTTACAGTCGTAAACTCATCACTCTTTGACCATATGTTGTTTTGATGTTTTAAAAGTCCTTTGAAGCATTTCCACTTGATGGTTAGGCCTTTGGAAGAGATTAGGGCATCATTACACTCCTTTGAGGAGTTTACGGCCCCAAGGCCATTTCCTTTTGGGTTTACTACCGTAAACCCATATGGAAAGTGGTATTTTCATGTTTTCAAGTCCTATGCTCATCAAAGAATGGATCCATGTTAGTTACTATGGCATAGGAAGGAATATGGGTCATTTATACATACTTTGGGGTGTTTATGGTTTTGGGAGCTTCCCAAACCGTAAACACATATAAATGAGAGATTTTTGTGCTTTTCAAATGATAAACACATCAAGGAAGGATTTAGACATGTCCCTAAGGCTTGTGAATGGACTAAGGCACCCTTTGGCACCTTTACTTGGTGTTTACGGTTTTGGGAGCTTCCCAAACCGTGAACACCTTGTTCTTGGTGTTCGTGGGACATTTCCTTGATGTAAGGATGTATAACAAGCTTTATAAGACCCTAGGATAGAGGTACTTACTATATGGAAGCTTGAAATGAGCTAAAAGTCCAAGAACACTAGTGTGTGCTCTTGGTGTTTTGGAAATCTAATCAAAACATGAAATTTGATGGATTAAAAGATGTATAATCACTAGTTGTTATGATATAACAACAAATCAAGCCAAGAAGTACTTACGTTTTCGGGAAATCGGGTGAAAGACGGGATGGTAGTTGAGAGTGTTTGGAGTTTGCTCTTGAGATTGTAAGTAAGAAGTGAAGTATTTTGGGGAGTAAACTCGTGCTTAAGGCATGAGTTTACGGTTTTGGAGGGATTTACGGCCCAAACATAAAAGTTTGGCAGTGAATCTCTTAACTACATGGTACTTGCGGTTTTGGAATTTCAAGACTCGAGATGGTACTTCCTTTCACCCGTTCGTTTAAAGATTAATTATTAAAATAATCAAACGAACTTTAAATTTGCTAAAAAAAAAATAAAAATGAACTTGACTTATAAATTGAAGTGATTGACTTTAGGGTTTGACCGGATGAAAATTTTGGGTTGTCACAAGATCTGAAGTAGCAACTTCAGATCTGGACTTCTAACTCGAAATGGCTCTTAATCACGCCATAAAAGCCCCAAATCTCATAAAAAAGGTAACAATTTAAGCAAAAGAGTGAAGGTAACGACTTCTTACCTCCTAATGCTTTGAAAAGCCCCAACAATTCTAGATCTAAAGCCAATACTTGAATCACCAAAGGTTCCCTTCCTCCTTCTTCCTTCAAATCACCCAAAATGGCAAGAAAGCTTGAATGTGCTAAAATGGAGGCTTAAGGTTTCGTGTTCTGGATAAGAGAGGCTATAAAGAACCCTAAGGGAGAGAATGAGATGTTTATATAGTGCACAAAGTCCTGGATTTAGGGTTTTCCTCTTCAGACTGGACTCGCCTAGTCTTCTTGCCGACTCGTTGAGTCGGTCACTTACTCTTCGACCCGGATCCTACTCAGACTCATCGGGTTCCACCCTGGACTCGACGAGTTGACCCCCCTTGACTAAGGGTTTTCCTTTCCTTTCTTGGTCTCTCTGATTCTGGGTGTTACAGGAAAATAAACAAACACGTGTAAGATCACACCTTATGATCTGATGATTCAAACACTCTATATGCAATATGTCATTGTCATTGTCTACATCACCATTAGCGCCAACGTATTAAGCCTATCAACTTCGGCGCTTAGTATAGTTATCCATGTAATCTTTTGTATATTAGGCAATAATACAAATATATATATATATATATATATATATATATATATATATATATATATATATATATATATATATATATATATATATATATAGAAAAGAGAGCAAATTCGGTATCTTTATGATAAGGATCGTTTCGTAGTATAGATAAGATACAATACCTTTAATCAAGGGATATACTTATATAGATTAGTATATAATCAAAATTAGGGTAAACCCTAATGTTAAGTTCATCTTGGTGACCGTCTTTGCGACAACCCCTTTTCTTGGTGAAATACAATTTGGAGAACTCCTTGTATTATTTGCTTTTTGTTCTTTATTTTTTTTATATTAATTTAATTTTATTCTTCATACTTGAAGTGTATCCGATCGATATAAACCTTCAATTGGTATCAGATCAAGTTTTTGATACACTCAAGTAATAATGTCGACTTCCAATAATCCCAAATCCTTTGGTCTCCACAAAATTCCTCCCTTCGATGAACACAATTTCACTATACAGAAAACAAAGTCCATGGTTGTTATCGAAACCATGGAATATGATATGCACAAAATTGTTGAAAAAGGTCATCATGTTCCCATGTGTCAACCTATGGCCAACAATGCTCGTGTTAGTCCCTTGAAGCAAAAACCAGAGACTAGCTATGAAAACGATGACAAGAGGTTGATCAATCTTGATGTTAAAGCCAGAGCGGCGATATGAAACTCTCTTCCCTATCATATGTACCATCTTGTGTAGAATTTCTACTCAGCCTAAAAGATGATGGATACGTTGAACGTGGCCTATAAAGGCATTGTGGAAGTTCAGGCCACAACCATCAACAACCTCAATCAGAGATATGAGAATTTCTTTGCTCAACAAGGTGAGTCTTTAACCTAAACCTTTAATAGGTTTAACTGTTTGGTTAATGATATGCATAGGCTGGGAGTTGTCAATAATTCCTCTCAGTTGGTTCTAAAGTTCCTAGATTCTCTTGGGAAAAGCTACGAACATCACATTGATGTCTTTAAGAATAATGAAGATATCAATGCCATGGATCAAAACTCCTTGTTTGGTAATCCATAAAATTACAAAGAGATCAAAGCTCTTCATAAAGACATCATGAAGGACTTTAGAAAGGAAAAGTGTGGGTCCCTGGTTTCTTGAAACGAAGTGATGAAGCATATCGGAAACTCTGATATCTCAGATCAGGGTGAAGAGAGTGATGAAGATCTCACTGATGAACTTGTTGCCAGCGTTGCTCTTATTGTCAAACGCTTTGAAGAAAGCAGATCAAACGGGGTTTGAAGAGCTCAGTTTGGAGGAAGTATTTCAACAAGGAGATCACCTTTAGAGAAGAAAAAATCAAGTAATTATTCTAACTGTGGTATCCCTGAACATTTTTCTAGGGATTGCAAAGAGAAGAAAGAAGCTCAAAGTCTTGAGAACTATGAAGTTTTCTACAAGAAGATGGTTGCCCAGATAAATAAGGAAAACATCTCTTTTCCAAAAGATTTCATTGCAAAACAAGAGTATCATGAAGAATGGGTGGAAGAAGAAGAGACATCTGAAGATGAGGGACTGAATGTTAAGGGTCTAATGGCTCTTATTAACGATTCCCCTAATGGCATGTGTGACGATGATTACTTCTCATGCTGTCCAAGGATCAAGTCTGAATTTAGATCATACTTGGTACTTAGACAGTGGGTGCTCTAGAAACATGACTGGTCTCAATTCCCTCTTAATAGATTTTGTGAAGAAATATGGTCCCAAGGTGGTTTTTGGCGACAACAATGAAGAAAATGTCACTGGTGTGACAACCCTATTTTTCCCAAAAGCACTGTAAACATTCGAAAGCTAAAAACAACGAAATTAACCTCAAAAATAAAGTGTTCAGGTATCTAAGTTGGGATGCATCGAATATTAGATATCATGCCCAGGTTTCCAAAAACATAAAGAACACTCAAAACCGAGTTATAATGAAGAAATTATAACCACTCGTATAATTACGACACATCGTTAAAACGTAATTTGACGTAAAAAGTGGAATCTCAATAAAATACATTTTTGCCTTAAAGTATCTAAATAAAAGTCGTAGATCTCGTTGAAAGATGAGCGTGCATAAAAAGATCGCCCAAATTGGACCTCGTATGAAGAAGTTACGAATTTTCAAAGTTTCGTAACAGTAGTAGAGGGCTAAAAACTCGGATTAAAGATCGAGTGTTATTTAGCTATCGCCACCTAAACGGAAGTTGAAGATCTCCTCGGTGGTAACAAAACAATCAAAAGACAAACGAAAACCGCCATCGAATAAAGAACCTATGAAATTTTAACGAACCTTAGGAGGCCCGGCCTATTAAAATTATATCATTAAAAATAAAGTCAAAACTAGCCGACGGAGTCTAAATGAAAGTTGTAGAGCATAATCTCACCTACGCGTGGATATAAAGAACGCGAAAAACGGAACTCGTACGCGAAAGTTACGGAATTTAGAAGTCGGAAGCAGGGATTACGCCCCGCGTACTCTGGGAGTACGCCCCGCGTACTAGACCCAGAGTCGGGTCTCATCAACCCGCCCAAGCTACGCTGGCTAGACCCAGTAGTCCCATCGACCCGCCCAAGCTACACCGGCTAGACCCGATTCGTAAGCCATGATGCCACATTACGCCCCACGTACTCCGGACGTACGCGCCGCGTACGGGGTTTTCCAGCCCTATAAATGGAAGGCATAAGCTTCGAGTTTAGGCACACCTTCACCATTTCTCAGCCATTCTCCCAGCTCCAGAGACCTTTTTCTCACCTCGGTTTCCGCACTCGAGCCCCCGACGAAAGATTTACGTTGCAGAAATCCCCGAAGAGCCCGACGACGCAACTATCCGCGATCGAAACTCTGCTCAACTCTAGCCCCTCTCTTCGGACTTAACGAGTGAGTTCATACCCCTACTTTTCAATTCTTTTACATGTTTTAGGGGGGAAATACAAGTACACTACACGTTAAAAGTATCGTTTTCTAAACATAAATGAAATTTCTAACTTCGAATATCGACACAAACATCTTATGTATACAAGAGTGATTATATCACTAAATTATGTCTACGAAATGGAACATACTATCTGAAAAACTATAATGGGTATAGTTAGCAAGTCAATCCTACATTTTTATACAATTTGAAAAACGAAACACTTTCAAAAGGAGTAAGGTCATTTCATTGTAAATCTACTTATACTAGGTAATGTGAGATACTTAAACTTCAACGTACATTTTTGTATGCATTTCAAGTCCTGTATTATATACCATAATCTCTTGGAGGGAGAGCGTGATACTTGTGTATAGATCTATACGGGATTGACAATCCCGCACCTAAACTACTAGCTATAGTTAGACCGGCAGGTCTGGGGTGACAAATGTCATAACACTGCAACACTTGAAGAATGTTGTTACAGGCCGTCAGTGTCAATAGTATGGTTATAAAACTCACATAAAAAGTATAAAACAAGATTGATTTACGAGATTCACAAGTGCATCGCAGTTTTCTTACATTATAATTTCATACTAAATTATTGTCTTTGTTGTTTATAAAAGTTACTAATACATTTCCAGCTTTGGAACCATTTTCATTTTACAAGAAAATATTGGATTTTCTAAAAACCTCGGTTACCAATTTACTACCAAAAGGAATATACTTTTCAACTCGGAGCACTCATGAACTCACCAACTTAATTGTTGACACTTTTCAAAACCACTTGTATTTCTCAAGGAATCAGTGATACAGGTAAACTACCAGCTTTTGGAAGAAGGAACACAAAGGATGATTTTATCATTAAACATTTATTCATCATATTGTAATATTCTTTTGATAACATGTAATACGCAACAATACACGTTTTCATTGTTATATATATGATGGTTGTGTTACTTTCTTTACAATATTCAATCGTTGTGATACTACGTGAAGTCATCCACCCCCGAATGTTTCCGCCATTCTGGTTTGGGGGTGTGACAGATTGGTATCAGAGCATTGTTTATAGTGAACTAAGTATATCAAACCACATAAGATATACAAACTATAAATACAATGGGAACCAAAAACCCTCTGATAACAACATTTTTCATAGAAATATATTTTCTTTTAAATATATACATTTTTACCGCACGTATCAGTCTCGCGTCATGACAAGTTTTTCTAAAAAGTAGTATGGCAAGTTGCAATACCACGATCGAGCCTTGGGGTATGTAATCAAATCAAGAATAAACATAGCCTGATCAACTATATTTATCCTGGATTTGACCAATATACGTCGAGGAATGGTCGTAGTAGTCAACAAGCCAAAAAGCTTATAAAATCTAAATTCGCTAAATTGAAATAATATAAGTCTATTATTAAACGATAAAACATTGCGCTCAGTAAAGATATAAATAGGCTTAGGAATTCGTTAATTAGAAATTCTTTTCTTATAAAAATCTCATACCTCTATCCCAGTACAGACAAATGGCCGGATTTCCTTTACCAGGAGACCCCTACTACCTAAATCAAGGTAACGGCGGCTGGATAGAAGAGGACCCGGAGGAAGACCCAGAAGAAATCGAAGAGGAAATCGAAGAAGAAGCCGAAGAAGAATTCGAAATCGAAGTCGGAGAGGAATACGAAGTCGACGAGGAGATCGTGGAAATTTCTAGCGGAACAGATTCCGAACCAGAAGTAATTGACCCTCCCATCCCCCATCCTCCAGTGATCAGGCCACATCAACCGGGACCCATTCCCATCTGGGGGAGCCACCTCTACTACTGGAGCCGTCAGCAAGGCGTGCGCCCTCCATTTGGCATGTGTCGGGATTTTTACAACGTCAGTGGAGGAGGCTCAGCTGATCGAGCACTTCCCGTTGTCGTGAACGCTATAGCTAACCAGAACTACCAGGCAGACCAACAAGCAACCAGAATTCGAGAGATCAATGCTGCTACCCAAGGTAACGCCTCCGACATCAGCCGTTTGGAAGGACTACATGAGAATCTCCAAATCTACACGGGGACACTACAGAACCAAATGATAACAGCTCTAGATGATATAAGAGAGATGAAAGAACAACAAGCGGAATTTGAGAGGCGACTGATGGGAGTCAAACGGTCAGATGCCGAATCCAGTTCCAAACGCCACAAGTAGAGTTTGTTCAAGCTCCAACAAATTTTGATATAGACTAGGACCGCGGATAAAGTTTTTCTCTTATTTTCTTTTGTATCTGTAAAACGAAGACCTCTTAAATAGGTCAAATTTTCCTAGAAGCCTAATGAAACACACCTTAGGTGTGATATATATATATATATATATATATATATATATATATATATATATATATATATATATATATATGCAGTGCCTCTTTATATACCTCTCGAAATTAATTAAATTGTTATATCTAATTTGAAACCAAAAACTAAAGTCAAAACAAATTACAAGATACGACTAACCCTCAATTACACGATTGTCAAAACATTAGAAACTTATAGTATTCATTCTTATTTTCTCTACCAGAACATGCCTCCTCGTAGAACAACACGCAGAAACTCAACTCCAGCACCACCTCCACCACCTCCTCCAACTATGGATGCAGCTATGTTCCAAACTGCTGTAACGGCCGCTGTAACTGCGGCGATGGCTCAAATGAGCAACAATGGGTCGGGAGGTGGAATAAATAACTTTACCAACGGCCCAAGCCAAGGCCGTACTGGAGTCTGCACTTACAAAGACTTCACTAATGGAGAACCTATTCCCTTTTATGGAACTGGAGGAGTATTGGCTCTGTCCCAATGGATAGAAAAGACGGAAGCTGTATTTGAAATTTGCGCATGCCCGGAAGAAAGCAAAGTAAAATTTGCTGCCTGTACATTCTCTGAACGCGCTTTGACATGGTGGAACGGCCACGTCAAGACACTAACCCTGGTGGTGGCAAACTCCATGGGTTGGGAGAATTTGAAGCGAATGCTCCTACGTGAATACTGTCCAAGGGGCGAGATTCAGAAGCTGGAACAAGAATTGTGGAACCTTTCGATGAAAGGATCGGACATCGCAGGCTACACCAATAGGTTCAGCGATTTGATAACGCTTTGTCCTGGGATGTTAATTCTAGAAAGCCAAAAAGTGGAGAGATACATCTGGGGATTATCACCCCAACTACGAGGAAGTGTGCTAGCTTCCAAGCCCATGACCTTCGACAGTGCCAAAGAACTGGCGCAATCGCTTGTGGATCATGGCGTCTGCCAAGGAGTCACGACTATCGCAACTGAACCAACCAAAGGGAACAATGACAACAATAACAACAACAAGAAGAAGTATTGGAACAAGAGGAAGGGACTAACCTCGCAAGAACCTTCAAAGAGACAAATGGTGGCGGTTCATGCTGCTACTACTCCCAGCACAACTCCTACAACTTCGACGCCAACAAAACAGTATGCAGGGAACTTGCCAAAGTGCAGCAAATGCAACTACCATCACCACGGTAATTGCCGCGAAATGTACTGTAAGAACTGCGACAGGAAAGGGCACACAGCCCGTTTCTGTAAGGCACCAGCGCGACCATTCACTCAAGTTCCTGGTACTGGGGTAAGTTAAGCATGTTATGGATGTGGAGAAACCGGGCATTTCAAGAGGGACTGCCCCAAGACAAGGAATGTTGGTGGTATTGGGAGAGTGCTGGCGATAGGTCAAAATGAAGCAATAACTGATCCAACAATAGTTACGGGTACGTTTCTCCTCAACAACATTTATGCATGCATACTATTTGATTGCGGTGCGGAGAGAAGTTTTGTGAGCCATAAATTCAAACATCTACTTAACCAGAGACCCCAACCACTTAATAAAATATTCACTGTAGAAATGGCTAATGGAAAAACAGAAAGCACAAGTGATATGTACGTCGGGTGCACATTAAATTTAAACGAACATTTATTTCTAATCGACCTTATGCCCATTTCGATAAGAAGTTTTGATATAATCATCGGTATGGACTGGCTGAGTCTTCACCATGCCGACATTCTTTGCCATGAAAAGGCCGTCCGTCTCAATCTTCCCAACGGTGAAAACCTCATCATATATGGAGACAAACCTAGTGCAAAATTACAAATCATCTCCTGTATTAAAGCACGAAAATATCTTCACAAGGAATACCATGCCTTTCTAGCCCACGTAGTAGACCAGAAGAAAGAACCAAAGAACATTAAAGATATTCCAGAAGTCTGCAACTTCCCAGACATTTTCCCAGAAGACCTCCCAGGAATCCCACCAGAACGTCAAGTCGAATTCAGAATCGACTTGATTCCCGGAGCCACCCCAGTAGCAAAGTCACCGTACCGTTTAGCTCCAGCCGAGATGCAGGAACTGTCCAGTCAATTGAACGAGCTGTTGAGCAAGGGATTCATTAGGCCAAGTTTCTCACCATGGGGTGCACCAGTCCTGTTCGTGAAAAAGAAGGACGGATCTTTTCGCATGTGCATCGATTATCGAGAACTGAACAAACTGACAATCAAGAACCGATATCCCCTTCCACGTATAGACGATCTTTTTGACCAACTACAAGGAGCGAGCTACTTCTCGAAAATCGACCTAAGATCCGGTTATCACCAGCTACGTGTACTAGAAGGAGACATCCCCAAAACGGCTTTCCGAACACGATATGGTCACTACGAGTTTGTAGTGATGCCCTTCGGATTGACAAACGCTCCAGCAGTGTTCATGGATTTGATGAACCGAGTATGTCACCCCTTCCTGGACAAATTCGTGATCGTGTTCATAGATGATATACTCATCTATTCTAGAAACCAGGAAGAACACAGCCAACATCTCCGCCAAGTTCTGGAAACATTAAGGGCAGAGAAACTTTATGCAAAATTTTCCAAGTGCGAATTTTGGATTTGAAAGGTGGATTTTCTAGGACACGTAGTAAGCAAGGAAGGAATACACGTGGACCCCTCGAAGATCAAAGCAATAGAGAATTGGACGATTCCAAGAACCCCTACAGAGATCCGACAATTTTTAGGACTCGCCGGGTATTACTGAAGGTTCATACAGAATTTTTCCAAGATTGCCAAGCCACTCACCACACTAACTCAGAAAAATGTGACCTTCGACTGGGGAGAAAAACAAGATGCCGCATTTCAAACACTAAAACGAGCATTATGTAGTGCGCCCATCCTAACCCTGCCAGAAGGGACGGAGGACTTCGTGGTCTATTGTGATGCATCAAACCAAGGACTCGGGTGTGTCCTGATGCAACGAGGGAAGGTCATCGCCTATGCCTCAAGACAACTAAAGACGCATGAAGTGAACTACACAACGCACGATCTTAAGCTAGGAGCAGTCGTTTTCGCTCTAAAGATATGGAGACACTACCTCTACGGCACTAAATGCACGATCTTCACTAACCATAAAAGCCTTCAACATATTCTCAACCAGAAAGAACTCAACATGAGACAAAGACGGTGGGTAGAGCTACTAAGTGATTACGAATGCGAAATTCGATATCACCCCGGAAAGGCTAATGTAGTGGCGGATGCACTCAGTAGGAAAGAATACTCAGGTCGCCGAGTAAAGTCCCTAACTATGACGATCCATTCCCACCTGTCCACGCAAATCAAGGAAGCCCAAATAGAAGCCTTGAAAGCTGAAAATGTGGCAGGAGAAACCCTAAGGGGAATGGATAAGAATCTTGAAATCAAGAACGACGGAGTTCGTTACTTCATGGATCGAATATGGACACCAAAGTTTGGTGGATTCAGAGAAATCGTCATGGACGAAGCCCATAAAACACGATACTCCATACACCCCGGCTCCGACAAGATGTATCTCGACCTCAAGAAGTTGTACTGGTGGCCGAACATGAAAGCCGAAATTGATACCTACGTGAGTAAATGTCTGACGTGCGCTAAGGTCAAAATAGAATACCAAAAGCCTTCAGGTTTATTACAACAACCAGAAATACCCGAATGGAAGTGGGAGCGGATAACTATGGATTTCATAACCAAGTTACCCAAAACGACAAACGGACTCGACACCATTTGGGTAATTGTCGACAGGTTAACTAAATCAGCGCATTTCCTACCGATCAAAGAGACGGATAAATTGGAGAAGTTAACAAGGACGTACCTCAGGGAAATTGTACGACTGCACGGTGTGCCCGTATCCATTATCTCGGACCGAGATAGTAGATTCACCTCAAGATTCTGGCAGTCGCTACAAAGAGCTTTGGGGACAAGACTAGACATGAGTACCGCCTATCACCCTCAAACCGACGGCCAGAGCGAGAGAACCATACAAACCCTAGAAGACATGCTGAGAGCCTGCGTAATCGATTTCGGCAAAGCATGGGACACACATCTACCCTTGGTCGAGTTCTCGTACAACAATAGCTACCACACCAGTATCAAAGCTGCCCCGTTCGAAGCCCTCTATGGCCGCAAGTGCAGGTCACCTTTATGCTAGGCCGAAGTGGGAGACACCCAACTAGCAAAAGGACAAGCAACTGACAACACACTTACTGGGCCAGAAATCATACGGGAAACTACGGAGAAGATTGTTCAAATCCGAGAACGTCTAAAGGCATCAAGGGATAGACAAAAGAGTTATGCAGATAAGAGACGAAAACCCTTGGAATTCCAAGTTGGAGACCGTGTCCTACTAAAAGTCTCGCCTTGGAAAGGATTGATACGCTTCGGAAAACGTGGGAAACTGAACCCCAGATACATCGGACCATTCGAGATCCTTGCGACGATCGGTCCAGTGGCTTACAAACTTAGACTACCTCAGGAACTCCACAATGTACACCCTACCTTTCATGTATCAAACCTGAAGAAATGCTTATCCAACGAGACCCTTGTCGTCCCTCTAGACGAAATCGCAATAAACGAAAACCTCCAATTTGTAGAGGAACCAGTAGAGATCATGGATCGGGAAGTCAAAAGGACTAAACAAAGCCGCATACCTATCATGAAGGTCCGCTGGAACGCCAAGCGAGGACCTGAATACACCTGGGAACGAGAGGATCAAATGAAACAAAAGTACCCGCATCTTTTTCTAAATTTGTAATATCTATCTTAGATTAAATTTCGGGACGAAATTCCCGTAACAGGGGGATGATGTGACAACCCTATTTTTCCCAAAAGCACTGTAAACATTCGAAAGCTAAAAACAACGAAATTAACCTCGAAAATAAAGTGTTCAGGTATCTAAGTTGGGATGCATCGAATATTAGATATCATGCCCAGGTTTCCAAAAACATAAAGAACACTCAAAACCGAGTTATAATGAAGAAATTATAACCACTCGTATAATTACGACACATCGTTAAAACGTAATTTGACGTAAAAAGTGGAATCTCAATAAAATACATTTTTGCCTTAAAGTATCTAAATAAAAGTCGTAGATCTCGTTGAAAGATGAGCGTGCATAAAAAGATCGCCCAAATTGGACCTCGTATGAAGAAGTTACGAATTTTCAAAGTTTCGTAACAGTAGTAGAGGGCTAAAAACTCGGATTAAAGATCGAGTGTTATTTAGCTATCGCCACCTAAACGGAAGTTGAAGATCTCCTCGGTGGTAACAAAACAATCAAAAGACAAACGAAAACCGCCATCGAATAAAGAACCTATGAAATTTTAACGAACCTTAGGAGGCCCGGCCTATTAAAATTATATCATTAAAAATAAAGTCAAAACTAGCCGACGGAGTCTAAATGAAAGTTGTAGAGCATAATCTCACCTACGCGTGGATATAAAGAACGCGAAAAACGGAACTCGTACGTGAAAGTTACGGAATTTAGAAGTCGGAAGCAGGGATTCCGCCCCGCGTACTCTGGGAGTACGCCCCACGTACTAGACCCAGAGTCGGGTCTCATCAACCCGCCCAAGCTACACTGGCTAGACCCAGTAGTCCCATCGACCCGCCCAAGCTACACCGGCTAGACCCGATTCGTAAGCCATGACGCCACATTACGCCCCGCGTACTCCGGACGTACGCGCCGCGTACGGGGTTTTCCAGCCCTATAAATGGAAGGCATAAGCTTCGAGTTTAGGCACACCTTCACCATTTCTCAGCCATTCTCCCAGCTCCAGAGACCTTTTTCTCACCTCGGTTTCCGCACTCGAGCCCCCGACGAAAGATTTACGTTGCAGAAATCCCCGAAGAGCCCGACGACGCAACTATCCGCGATCGAAACTCTGCTCAACTCTAGCCCCTCTCTTCGGACTTAACGAGTGAGTTCATACCCCTACTTTTCAATTCTTTTACATGTTTTAGGGGGGAAATACAAGTACATTACACGTTAAAAGTATCGTTTTCTAAACATAAATGAAATTTCTAACTTCGAATATCGACACAAACATCTTATGTATACAAGAGCGATTATATCACTAAATTATGTCTACGAAATGGAACATACTATCTGAAAAACTATAATGGGTATAGTTAGCAAGTCAATCCTACATTTTTATACAATTTGAAAAACGAAACACTTTCAAAAGGAGTAAGGTCATTTCATTGTAAATCTACTTATACTAGGTAATGTGAGATACTTAAACTTCAACGTACATTTTTGTATGCATTTCAAGTCCTGTATTATATACCATAATCTCTTGGAGGGAGAGCGTGATACTTGTGTATAGATCTATACGGGATTGACAATCCCGCACCTAAACTACTAGCTATAGTTAGACCGGTAGGTCTGGGGTGACAAATGTCATAACACTGCAACACTTGAAGAATGTTGTTACAGGCCGTCAGTGTCAATAGTATGGTTATAAAACTCACATAAAAAGTATAAAACAAGATTGATTTACGAGATTCACAAGTGCATCGCAGTTTTCTTACATTATAATTTCATACTAAATTATTGTCTTTGTTGTTTATAAAAGTTACTAATACATTTCCAGCTTTGGAACCATTTTCATTTTACAAGAAAATATTGGATTTTCTAAAAACCTCGGTTACCAATTTACTACCAAAAGGAATATACTTTTCAACTCAGAGCACTCATGAACTCACCAACTTAATTGTTGACACTTTTCAAAACCACTTGTATTTCTCAGGGAATCAGTGATACATGTAAACTACCAGCTTTTGGAAGAAGGAACACAAAGGATGATTTTATCAATAAACATTTATTCATCATATTGTAATATTCTTTTGATAACATGTAATACGCAACAATACACGTTTTCATTGTTATATATATATGATGTTTGTGTTACTTTCTTTACAATATTCAATCGTTGTGATACTACGTGAAGTCATCCACCCCCGAATGTTTCCGCCATTCTGGTTTGGGGGTGTGACAACTGGAGTTGGAACTTTATAGTGCAGGGCATTCAAGCTGAAGGAGGTGTTTTATGTCAAAGGGTTAAAAAGCAATCTCATCTCCATTAGTTAACTTTGTGATTCTGGTTATAAAGTTCTTTTCGATTGCCATGAGGGAAAGGTTTTCGATTTAGAAAAAAAATTGTGTTTATTGCACTCAGAGACAACAACGTTTATATGGTTTGATTTTGCTTGTTTAGACAATGCTACACTATGATTTTTACTTTATGCTTTGCTACTTTTAAATTTCTAAATATAAGCTACTAGAACTTTTATTTTTATGATTTCTTTTGCTTCAAAATTTATTTTCAACTTTAATTACCAAAGGAGTATATATTGTACATTTTGCTACAAACATTGCGAATGTTTGTTCTTCTATTTCCCTCTGTATGTGTCAGGACCTTCCATCTCCATCTCGACAATGATCTTAACTGATCAGACCAATGTGCCATTCCTTGAATGCATCACCCTCCTTGTAAGAGCTAGTTGATGCTAGCCCTACATCTTTTGTTCAGCACCAACTGTTCTCTCCCCGACGCTGATGCTCATGCTGATTGACATGTTTCTTCATTTTGATGAGACCAGAGAAGAGATAACTGCGTCTAATGGATGTTCTTCTAGACACATATTTCTTCTGTCTTGAAGAGCCTATTTCTGTTGCAATGGGATGAAGTGATGTCAGGTGACATAACACGTCTAATTTCCATTGACACTATCACTGCAACACCATCCCATATGAGATCCAAAGGCGTCTTCAACAAGATAGTGGCCACACCTTCTCTTCCCTCATGGATCACAACGAGTGGAACCTTCGAGTTTTGTCTTGGTGACTCTTATAACTCAAAGGTTACAAAGACTGGATCCCTTTAACTCGTTGGTTACAAAGACTGGTTCATGTTCTTTTTTCGTTCTTGGTGAACATGAAGCTTGGAATCAATCTGCAAACTCTCAACAACTAAATGCATACTCTCTCAGTCTCTCTCTCTCTCTCTCTCTCTCTCTCTCTCTCTCTCTCTCTCGCTCGCTCTCTCTGTTTACTATGAATTGTGTTCCTTGCTTGATATATTTGATCTTGTTTGCACTCTTTTATAGACAGTGTTTGAAGAGTAGATATCTTGGAAAATGGAAGTGCATTTATGGCCATTCAATTCAAAAGATTTGATGGATCGAGTCGTTATCATGCTTCTAAAAAAGCTGCAAAAATATCGTTGTTTGGAATATTTCCTTGCTTGACTAACTCTTTTGTTGTATTATTATATTATTTGTTATTATTTTTGTACCATATTAATTGAATTGATGGTGAACATTATAATTCTAGACTGCAACTTAACTCTATGATACATGTAACAACCGGTTATTTCGGGTCAATAAAAGTCAAACCAAAGTTAAACAAAAGTCAAATAGTTAAAATTAAATCATGAAAATTCATATTGCTTTTGAGGTTTTTAGTTTTAGGAATCAAAATCACCAAGACCAAAATTTTGCTTTAGACCAAGAACACCTTTGGAACGAAATCACTAGCCTAGACCAAAATACTACTTGACCGAGATCACTCTTAACCGAAGACACTAGACCGAAATTGCCTTCTAGACCGAGATCATGCGAGATTTCAGTGGCTAGAGAGGGTTCTCGGTGAGGATAGGCCGAAAATTCAATTTGGATAGTGTGGCACTTTTACCAATATGATAAATTATACATTCCAACGCAAATGTCACATCATCTTTTACCCTTATATTTATACTTGGCCGAAAACCCCTTCCCATTTCTCATTTACACCTTCAAAATCTTTACATTTTCTCTCAAAAATTCATAGGAACATCTCCATATCTTCATAAGAATTCCCAGAAACATCAAGCATTCCCAATAACATCTTCAAACTTTTCCCAGGAAATCAATTCCTCAAAGCTAATTATTAGAATTATAGTAAGTCTTCCTTATATAATCTAGTATTTTACAACACTTTAATTGTCAGTTCATCTAATTTACATATTATATTATGTGTTAAAAGTTATAGATACAACTATTTTCACGTGTTCTAACTTGAAGAACATTCTTGTCACTTCGTTATCCACCCAAGAACACACTCGACGCGAGTTCATACACCTACAGTTTTCAAGATTTTTCTATGTTTTAGAGGGGGGGGGGGGGGAGGGGATATAAGTAAAACACAATAAACTTGTGTTAATATACAAACCATTACATATGTTATTCTTATATATATATATATATATATATATATATATATATATATATATATATATATATATATATATATATATATATATATTGGGGTACAAACTTGATTACAATAATAAACTTTATAAATAGAGCTTGTAAGACTTCAACCTTTTGTAACATGTTGAGCAAAAATGTATAATTATATAAAAATATACATATATAATTATTTCATTCCATTTTATTATCATAGTAACAAAATGATAATGTACATACAAAGGATTCTTCAATACAATGAAATAATTTTATAAACTATAATATGTATGGTTTATGGGATATATACTATATTTTACCATTTCGGGATACAATACAAATATAATTATTTAAAAGCATAATTATTTTACACCACATAACTACTATGGAAGGGTAATACTTCCACATTACAAAATGGATTTTCATTATACTACACATAAACCGTTAATGCGGCTTTGTGAGATACTCCTTCATCTTACTTACCACAGTACATACTCAAGTCCCTGCATTATAACTAGAGTCTCCTGGAGGGAGAGCGTGACACTTGTGTATAGATCTATACGGGGCTGACAATCCCACACCTAAACTGTTAGCTACAGTTGGACCGGCAGGTTTGGGGTGACAAATATCGTACCATTCCGACGTCTGAAGAACGTCGTATCCGGCCATCAGGTCATTAGCATGGTTATAATAACTCACAAGGGGTATTATCAAACATTTGGTTTATGGGGCTAGTATACATTTAAATGATTTTATTTAAATAAAATTTCCTTACACTATTTTCCAGTACAATACAGCTTATATTTCTGGAAACATTCATTCAAACAGTTTTATAAAGATATAAAACTACATTATACTAATTCAGAGCACATCAATACATATATATATTTTCAGTCTTAGGGTTCCTAAGACCATAATTCACTTTAAAATAAAATATTGGATTTTCTGGAAGAACATACTATCATTTTCAAGGAACAAAGACATATCTTTCTCATTCAAGATACTTATGAACTCACCAACTTAAATGTTGACACTTTTCAAAACCACTTGTATTCTCAGAGAATCAATAGATAGGTACCCACACAGGTTTTGTGAAGACGAAGCTTAGTATTGTTACGTCTTATGTTTTTGTCACATTTTTTTGGAGTCAAACAAACAATGATTTGAACTCAATGTAAATATTAAATTATCAATATGATGGTTGTAATATTTTGATCTCTATTATTCAGTTGTTATGATATTGTACATGAAAGTCATCCACCCCCAAACATTTCCGCCATTTTACCCGGTTTGGGGGTGTGACAATACATAAGTTAAACCACTTCTTATTGAAGAGCTAACACCGTTTATAATTCACGCTGATTCCACCTCAGCATGACTAAAACAATCCATTCCTTACTTAATTTCTTCTTAATAAACTTTACGATTCATTGTGATATACCACACACTGATAACAGTTGAAATGTTGGGTCGATGGTTAGTCTATGTACCGTAGACTATCACACGCACCAATGCCTTCTTGCACTCATATTCTTCTTTAGAGCTTATGATTCAGTGTAATGTACCATACGCTGATGAGAACTTAAAAAATCTACGATGGTTAAGCTAAAACAACATAGCTTATCACATGCATCAAGCCATTCTTTCCACAATTCTTCTTTAGAATTTTATGATTCAGCACATGAAGCCAGACGCTAATGAGAATTCGGAAAATCTTTGTCGATGGGTATATCATTGTCCGTGGTATATTACACACATCTACCCACTCTTTCCCAATATTTCTTCTATTAAGAAGTTCATGATTCACTATATTAGCCATATACCGATAAAACTTCGATATTCTTTGCCGATGGGTAAGTTTCATACCAGAATGTATTACACGCATAATATATACCACTCATGCCCTTCTCTTCTAATAAAAGTGAAAGAGTTGGCATATGAAACCATATGCTGATGAGATCTCACGATACTATGTCAGTGAGTTTAAGCTCCACTATTAAGAGGCATCACAAACTTACTGAGTAAATCTTTCCATGCCACTTGTTGATTTCTTACGCCGGTTTTCATTGTCGCTGATGACGTGTCTCACTGATGTATCTTTCTTACCTTAATGGTAATTTTTTGGATGACAACTAAAATATCCATCATTATCTTGGGATACGAGATTTTTAGGGAGAAGATCTCTTTAGTAATGATTATGTAATAGGGAAGTAATTTTTTGTATAAATTAGGAATTATCTGTCCTAGGCATTTTTACAAGCCATTTGAGCAATTGAGTCTCTCTCTTTCTCTCTCTCTCTCTCTCTCTCTCTCTCTCTCTTCTCTCTCTCTCTCTCTCTCTCTCTCTCTCTCTCTCTCTCTCTCTCTCTCTCTCTCTCTCTCTCTCTCTCTCTCTCTCTCTCGCGAAATAGGCTCTATCAACCATCTTCCTCAAGCTCTCACCATGTCAAAACCTATGTACGAGTTTGCACCTAGCGCTAATGTCGTCAAAGATCCTCACGCCCCTGACTCTCCCTTCATCATTCAAGAGAACAATTTGGTGGTGATGAAATCCCAAACCAATTCGCACACTCAGGAATCAAAGACTTTGTCGACTACGTCAAGAGTTGTCCTCTTCGATATGCATTCTACGACTTATCAAATCCATTCTATCCTAAATAAGTTTGCGAGTTTTACTATTCATGCTCAATTTATGCTGATCCTCAAACTATTACTAGAACCATTGAATATGGTCAATATAAGGTTACTATTAATGTGGAATCTCTTCGAACTGCTCTTCGTCTTTCTCGATTAGAAAGTTACTCTGAAACTCCATAGGAAGAAAGGTGAAAATCCATCTTTGAAAGATTAGAGTATAACTTTAATATTAAGGGCACCACTCGTGATCCTTACAAATACACTCTTCGTCAGTGTTTTGGTGTAGGATAGAAGTATTTAACTGGGGTCATTGGCAAGTGTCTTGGACACAAGACTGGGAGTTTGGATCAACTGACTCTCTTTGAGCAAATAAGCTTATTTTCTGTTGTGTACAACAAAAGACTTGATTTTTCTCAACTTTTTGTTGATCAAGTAATTGATTGCATCACTGGGAACAAGAAGCCAATGTATGTTTCCTATCCCCATTGGATTGGATTGATCTTATATCGTGAAGAAAGCTATGTCGAAATTCATGGGATCACCATTCATATTCCTGCTCTCTCCTCAAAGATCATCAATACTACTCCTACTACAGATGATTTGCATATTATTGTGAAAATACAAAAATGGATTGAAAAACCCTACGTTGTTGAATCCTATGAATCTGAAGAAGAGAACGATGAGGATAATGATGAAGAAGGCACTAATAATGGTGAAAGGGGTGATGAGGAAGAAGACTCTGATAAAGATGAAGAAGAATCAATCGTTGATAAGGGAGAAGACTTTGCTCAGGGGATGAACTCGCCCCCAAGGATGAACAAGCACATTCGTTTTTCAACTACCTCTTCATCCACTTCCTCTGCATATGACGTTGTACAAAGTGGATCAATCCCTCCTTTTGTGGAAACGGCTAAACCAATGATCCAGGATGTAACTTCTCCGAAACTAACATCTCCTTCTCCTCATGCTGAGATTGTTCCCCCTATTCCAACTCCTATTCAAACTGTTGATTTTTATCAAGGGGAATCCAACTCCAACTTTCAAACTGCAGTGTTTTCTCAACTTTCTCTCATAGTGCAGATAACTCAATCGTTGGGAAACAGGTTGTCTAAAGTAGAAAGGGATGTAGCTGAAATGAAGCATTTTCTGGCCTTGGTTGATGATGATGATGATGATGATGATGATATGGTTGTTGATGACACCCTACCAAACTCTCCAGGTGATAACCCTCTTCTACTTCCACCTTTATCATCAAATCCTCCTCCACTACCTCTTCCACCATCTCATTCTCCTCCTCATACCCCTTCACCACCTACTGGCTATCCTCCCTAATCCGATTCCGCCAAAAAGGGGAGGAATAATCAAGAGAGTTCTGATCAATAAATGCAAATGGTGATAACTGCATCAACTCCATCTCAACCTGAGATGTATGAAACTTGAAGGGTTGAAGCTATCCTTCAAAAAGAAATTATTGTTGTTGACATTCCAGAAGCTGATGATCACCCCATTCCAGACACTGGTGATCAATCTGAGACTGACGACTATGAAGGGTTTCTTGATCTTGGTATCATGCCATAACTTGCTATGCCTACTGTTCCTTTAAACGTTGTCTACCCTGATTCTTAATTTAAGGGGACGTTCCTCAAGGAACTAATAATGACATTGATTATGATAATGATCATCTCAATCCTCGAAAGAGGAAGCTTCCTTATCAGGGGTAGCTCATGACATTGAAGCTAAAAGTTCTGCTACTGGTGATCCTTCAGCACCCCTTCATTCCAAGAAAAGCAATAAAAAGCAAACTCATTTTTGATCTGAATGAGTTGCTGAAATATGGGATATAATTGTTGATGAAGTAAGAGAAATCATGATAGAGAATAATGAGGTTATTCGTTAAAAGAAAGAAGCTAAAAAGGAGAACGTTTGTCTGCCAAACTTGCTAAACCTCTTGTTTGTTTCTGCTGATGAAAGTGCTGACGTTCAAAGCACTAATGATCAAGTCAAGAAAATTAAACTATTCAATAATAATGTAGAGAAACAACACAGAGTTTCAGAGCTAGACGACAAGATAAACAGGAAGAAGTTTGGAGACGTTATAACTCGAGGAACAAGATAAACAGGAAGAAGTTTGGAGACGTTATGACCTGAGGTTTATTTATTTTATTTATTATTTAAATTTACTTTATTTTATTTCCAAAATTTTATTTCACCACTGAAAAGGCAACTCCTAATCCCCAATTTAGGATGATACACACAAAGGAAAAAACAAATCTAAATCATTAAACGAAACTCAAAAATATCGAATATAATTATTTAGATTTGATTACACTGTTTCGTTGTTGGTTACAATCAAGATGATGAGATAAAAGAACAAATTCAAACACAAAAAATCAACATCAAACATACAACCAGGTATTCATTGTTGTTATATTTGATTTGATATCCATTCTTCATCACACAACTTCATTGAACAAAACTCAACTATTGGTTGCGTCATTATGACATTAACCCTTTTTAAAATAAAAACATCACGTAACTGTGTTTTTTTTAAATCACACTTGATAAAAAAAAAAAAAAAAAAAAACCCTTGATCTGTTGCAAGTTGGTTCATTTGCAACAATAAACTAAATACAACAATGTAAAACATCTTTTTTCCTTTTGAGACCCATAAAAACATTGGAAAAGATAACACTTCTTTCGCATATCCTTTAAATGCAATTCTCATAGCTACAACAAGCCAAATACACCAAAATATTTGTTGAATACTTCCCTAACAACTGTATATTGATCCAAGACACTGTTTTATTTACATAGAACATAATGAGATGACATCAACAAGAAAAATGCAACAAGTTCCATTTTTAGGAAACCAAAAGCTACAAAGAAAAAAAGAAAAAGAAAATACATACACAATCAGAGGAAAAGAACACCCAACAATGTTTCAGTTCACTAGTCTTCATCATCCTCAATCCCAACCCAACTTGTAAAAGCAAACAAAAACTCCTTGAAGTTCACTGTTCCATTTTTATCCCAATCCATCTCTTCTGTAAACACAAAACAACCAAATTCAACAATTCTCACCTTATTTTATGTGCTTATTTATACATGTGTAAGGGAAAAGAGAGAGAGAAAGAAGGACCAAATCTTTTCATGGCAATTTGCCCATCAGATCGCCCACTTTCCTCTATTGCATGAATCATTTCATTCTTGCTGACATAACCATCTTTGTTGTTATCCAAGAACACAAACGATTCAACCAATGTTTCAAAAGTTGCCTCAAGATCCGGGATTCCCATGCGTGATTTCTATAAATGTCAAGAAAGCAACAATAGGAAAGAGAAACATATCACTTCAAAAGATTATGAAATGAACCAAAATTAGTTGGAATATAAAGTAGAGTTGGATACAGCATTTGGAGCAGTGTCAACTTCCTTCAAAAGATAGACAAGGCAAAGAAGGACAATGAACTCATGAAAGTCTATTCCCATGTCATCATTTAAGTCACATGCTTTAAAAAGATCACTGATTTCTTCATTTGTGAAGTTCACTTCAAGCTTACTGAAGCAATGCTTCAGCTCTTTAAGATCAATTGCACCACTTTTATCCTCATCTGTAAGCAACAGGGGAAAAGTAACAAGTTTTTTGTCATAGTACTTTACAAGGTATTGATGTTTCAGTGTACATACCAAACTGTTCGAATATGACTTTGCATTTTCTTAGGCTCTCATCGATTTTTGGGAATTTTAAGATTATCTTGTTAAATGACATTATGGAAGTTCCTTTTAGCTCTCGTTGTAATACTGCATCCAGTATCTGGGCTTCAAGCTTGGATGTAGGTGCAGAAGATGTGGGTGAACCATCGCCCATGATCAACAAGTCGAGAGGCTTATATGGAAGCCTGTTCATTTCAAGTTCAAATAAAAGAACAAAAATCATGGGGTAACAAATTACTAATTGTAACAAATTCCTATCTAAAAATGATATTGATAACATGATGTGAATGTATTTGGATCCAAACAACCGTATGCCATGGATAACATGGTTTTTAATCCTCAAATGGGAACTATGTTACAAAGTCAAGATCCGTCTATAATGGTGGGAAAGATGGACTCTTGTTAATGTTACAGAATCAAGGCAAAGATCTCTAAAACCAATCAACAAAATAGCATTTGCACACAACATGCATATTTTAGGGTTTGCGAACAAACTTTGAGGATAACGAACAAAATTAGGTACAGCTTTCATGGATAGGGGATACTTACGAATTGGGGATACTTATCTAAGTATCAACGAAAGTGAATCGACGAAGGAGAGATGTAGGCCGATGAAACTCCAATCAGATTAGGGCTTTGTGAAAACACAAATTAGGCAGAAAATCTGAAAATTAATTCAGGGGAGCCTGAATAATAATGATAATACAAACAATCCTTCAAAGATCCATGCGCGTTTAGGAATAAAGTTTGGGGAAAAATTGAATTTTGGTTTTTTTGTTGAATTGATGTTTGGAGCATGGGTAGATTTTCTCTTATCTCCAGGATTCGTGCTGCTCCCTACACGTTGACGCTCTGCTTCGATGTTCAACCTTTACAATCTCCCTCTCCTCCCCACCTCTCCCCTCTCCTCCCGGGAGTTCAAACTCCTCTTTATTATTTAAAGAAACAGTTTCATAAATGGTCCTTGTGCATTCAAAAATGTAACAAGGTGAGGATAACTTTTAGAATTACTCCATAAATGGTCCTTGCTGACTATGAAGCTAACCATATGGTTTCATAAAATGACATAAATTGTCCTTTTTTCACTTTCTGTCTAATTATGGCACACATGTACCTCAATTGAGAGCAATATTGTATTTTTTAATTGTTATCATCATTTATGTCATTAATTAAGATTAGACTTGACACAAATAGCCCCTATATCAATTGTGATCATCCCTTCCAAGAAACCCATCAACATTATCCTCAAGTCATAACTTGATCAAAAATCAAACCTTTATAATGGCAAAGTTTACGAAGAAAAAAAAATGGTTTTGATCAGGGCGGTCCATTGTTTTTTGCTAGCCGGAGCGAGATAAAAAATTTTATGCCCTTATATATAAAAAATTTAGAAAATCAAAAATATAGTAAATTTTATAATCAAACAATCAATACAATACAAACGAAACCTACAAAAATCATCTAAACCGTTGTCTTCGTGCATTTTTTGAAGCAAAAATATCTCTTATTTTACAATAATCAATATTTTGTAGAAAATCACTTTCAATACTTAAAAGTGATAATCCATTCAATCTTTCTTGAGACATAGTACTTCGGAGATACGATTTCAAAAGCTTCAATTTTGAAAAACTTTTTTCCACGAAAGCAACCGTAACCGGCACTGTCAATAAGATCCTATATGCAACCAAAACATTAGGGAACATATCCATTCTTCTTGCATACTCCATTATTTGAATAGATGTCCAAGGACCTTCACATTTGTATGCTTCATTAGGTAACATTTTCTGCAAAATTTGTAACTCAATAAATAAACCAATTCCATCAATATCACATTCTTCACCACTTGTCAAGTTGGACTCAAGATTTAAACAACATTTTTTTAATTTATCATCATCTAAAGAAACTAATTTGGAACCATCAAATAAAAAACCAAATATAGATTCAAAATATTGCATTTGTTCAAATCTACTTTTCAATTGAACAAGAGCCATATCTACTATAACAATAAAATAATCTCTTTTAAATGCTTCTTGAGAAGATTGGTGTTCTCTTTCGGTATTTGGAATTTCATCAAATTGTTTTTTTCTTTTATAATCACGTTTTTTTAAAAATTCGAGTTTAACTTTAACAGTATTTGCTATTTCTTTAGCTTCACTAATAGCAAAGTCAAACCCACTTTCCCTATATCCTTCAAAATAATTAATTAACCCCTCTAAATTTTTTACAGCAACATCAATAAGCATTTCTTTGGATTGTAACTTTTTACTAACCAAATTAATTTTGTACAAAACTTCATACCATATAACTAAACTTAAAATAAACTCAAAACTAGAAAATTCACCATTTACTAATGAATCAGCATCTCTACACACTTGTCCATTATCACTTTCTATAGATAATTTTTTTAAAGCTTTTCTTATTTGGGAAAATTGTGTTTTTATTGCTTTAACACTTTCAATATGGTTTTCCCAACGAGTAGATGATAATGATTTAAGTGTTAGATCATCTATAAATTGAAGTAAAACACTCCATCTTTTTGTTGAATTAGAAAAAACATTATAAATCGTTTGGCATGTACCAAAAAAAGTTTTTGCCTTTTGACAAGAATTTCCCATATCACATAAAACCAAATTTAAACTATGACATCCACAAGGCATATAAAAAGCTCTATTATTTATATCAAGCAATCGTTTTTGAACACCTTGGTGTTTTCCTTTCGTATTTGCCCCATTATCATACCCTTGACCACGAATATAATTAATATCCAAATCAAGAGATTTTAGAGCATCTTGTAAAACATTAAAAAAACTTAGACCGGATGTATCTTCTATATTTAAAAACTCTAAAAAAAACACTTCTACTTTTAGTGGAACGTTTTCCAAATCTACACATCTTATAATCAAAGTCATTTGTTCTTGGTGACTAGCATCCGAAGTGCAATCAAGAATTACAGAAAAATATTTTGCATTTTTTATTTTTTTAATAATTGCACTTTTTACCTCGGATGCCAACATATCAATTAATTCATTTTGAATTTTATGACTAAGATAATGATTATGTGTTTCTTTGTCTTTAATCATTCGAAAATGTTCTTTCATTACCGGATCCCATTAAGCAATTGATTCAATTACACTTAAAAAATTACCATTTGAGTTTTCATAAATTTTTTCATTTGTACCACAAAAAGCTAAGTTATTTTTTGCTAAACATTTGACAACAGAAATAATTCTAACTATAACTTCTTTCCAATGTTCGGTATCTTTTTTAATCATTTCTTGTAGCTCTTTATCAATTGTTTCATTTTTATTTAACCTAATACGTCTTTCAGTCCAAGTTCTTAAACAAACCATATGATCAGAACTATTTTCATGTTGTTTTAATGTTTCACTAAGATGCTTCCAATCTTTAATTCCTTCGGTTGCCAAATTACTTTTAGTTCAAACGGTTTTAAAAAGTTTACAACAAAAACAAAAAACTTTATCAAGTTCTTTTGAATACACTAACCATTTTCTATCAAAACAATCACCATTTTTTAATTTACGTGTATAAAAATCAAAAGAAAAATGTCTACCAAGTGCGTCTCTTGGAAAAATTATGTTTGTATCAATTTCTCTATTTGGCCCTTTTTCTATTAGTAAATCTTTCATTTCTGAATCTAAATCATCCCATACTCTAGGATCAAAAATATTAAAATCACTTGGTTTGTCTTTCTCAACAAAGTCATTTTTATCAAAATCATTAGAAAGATCAACCGAATCATTGGAAGTACTTGGTGGAATATTAAAATTATCATTTTTTTCAAAATCACTAACATTTTGATTTCTAATCAAAAATTTATTCAAAGACCCTCTTAATTCATTAGCCTCTTGTTGTTCCTTTTTTTTTCGTTTTCTATTTTGTGCACCAGATGGTTGTTTTCGGGGAATCATATTTAAAACAAAACAAATCTACTTATAAACACTAAACAAGGAATGAAGGAAAGATACAACCTGAACAATAACACACAGCAGCAAAATTTGAGCAACCTTCACAGCTTCACAGTTGTCAAATATCAGAATAAAGAAGCCTCCTGAATCCTGATTCTTGATTACATCACAAAAACAAGAAACAAAAACACAAAAGGTTTACAAAAACGAAATTATATATATTAAATTGAAACAGAAAACGGTAAAATTGAATTAGAAGAATAGTAAATAACTCACCTAAATCAGGAAAAAAATCAAAATCACAGTTCTTTTTCGTTTTACAGCTTTCACTTTTCATATATGCCTTCTGAAATAATGAAATACATAATCAGAAATAATCAGAAATAATGAAATACATAATCATAAATAATGAAATACATAATCAGAAGACAAGTAGAGAAGTAAAGAACTCACCAAAATTTAAAATAAAATAAAATAAAATAAAAAAAAAACAAAATCAGACCATGCTTTTTTGATTTTCAGCTTTCAGATTTGCCTTCAACTCTTCAAGCCTCCTGTATTCACATCACAAAATCAAGTAATCAACCATTGACCTAATCACCCAATCATTTAATCAAATACAGTGAAGATATGAATATGATGAATTGATGATTCATGTTGGAAATTTTAGAAAGAAATAAGAAACAAACAAACGAAAAAAAGAACTCACCGATTTTACGAATTTGTTTTCCTCTTGGCTCTTGCTTTAGACGGAAATTCTGTTTTCCTCTTGCTTTAGACAGAAAAAAAAAATCCAACCCAAATCGCTGCTACACCTGTGAATCATTGATACAACTCCGAATGAAGGAAAAAAATCCAATTTAATCGAATGGTAGAGACTGAATGAGTCTCGATCTCCACGATTAAGAGTCTCGAGAGATAGAATACAAAATTGGGAATAAGATAGAGACTGAAAGAGAGATAGAATAAGAAACGGAAAAAGGTGAATAGAAATCGGACCATAGACAGCGATTAAGAGTCTCGATCTCCACGATTTTCAAGGGTTCCCGTTACAAAATTGACGATTGAAGTTCTCGACAGCATCTTGGCGCTCACGAAGTAATCTCCCGCTTGGCTCGTATACACGCCTCAAGAGAGTCACGCCTCTTTTCTTCTTGGACTGATGTTGGTGCTGGACTGCTGGACTTAAGTTCTGGGCCAAAATTCCGATATATATATATATATATATATATATATATATATATATATATATATATATATATATATATATATATATATATATATACTATAACTTGTTGGACAAATTTTATGCCCCTAATTTTTTGATGCCCTGGGCCTAAGCCCACCTCGCCCATGTATTGGGCCGGGACTGGTTTTGACGTTTGGAAAGTTCGCTCTTACTCAACATAAATTGATGTAAATAAACTATACAATATGTTTATGTGGGAAAGAAAAAAATTCAATTTCATGCTATTAACATTCTTCTTGATTTCTAAACAATATCTTATATATAGGTGTACTTGGTTTATATAGGAGGAATAGACATCTATTTCACAGTGAGGATTCATAATGGTAGATTGTTCACAATGTTTCCCGGTAGGCATTCCCTTGATGGCATAGTCGATTACATAGATTTTGTAGAATTTGGTGTCTTTTCAATTCATGAGCTAGACGTAATGTGTAAAGATGTATGGTATAAAATGGCTAAAGAATGCATTACCACTTTGTTATACCTCAATCGACTTTGGACTATAGCCTCCCACCTCTTGGGAATTACATATATGTCCTTAAATTAGCTAGTTATGTTCCTAATAATAAAGTAATTTGTGTGTATATGTGACATCCCCAATTTCACGGCCAGAAAAGACCGATTTGTTTATGCTTTGTTTTTAAAATCAGAATAATCGTTTAAAGAAAATTGTTGCGGAATTTGTCCCCAAAACAAAATATGATAAGAATTTATCAAGTCATTTCTCAAAGAAAAATATTTTCATTATATAACAAAATCTTGGGATGTCATGTTCCGATACAGACACATAAGTATAAACATAACTTACATTTATTTACACTAATGATTTACATCTCGTTTAATTTCTTAGTGCAATATGTCTTCGTATTGATACCTGTGATACAAAGAAAACTAAGTGGATCAATATTGGGAGCCTGGTGAGCATATAAGGTTTTAAACCCATAATAATATAATTATTATATTCAATCATCAAACAATCAACTCAATTACCCATCCCCATTATCTTCTTTATTTCTTAAGGTTTTACCCTAAGAATCGACTATCTTTCCTTCATTCGTTCCTAAGGAATTGACCTAAGGAATTGGCACAAAGCTCATTGCTGCCTGAGGTTAATCTACATAGTACTAAATCCATAGTTACCATCGTTCATTTACACAGTACTAAATCCATAGCTACCATCGTTTTATTATGAGGCACTAAATCTATAGCTGTCAGGGTTTTTAGAGTACACCGGTGAACATCAAGTCCACAACACCTACAAGTTGCGAGCTTGCTAGTGTTCCACTGGACTGTCTAGAATAGTCCGTGGTTGTCATCCCTACTCTGCTGAATGACGGGGGCCATCGTTTGGGTAAAGGTTTCACTCATTTTTCACATGTCACCCTCATCTCACGATCTATATCATCTTTCGTCTGATCCTCAAACTCATCTTTCATCACACACCAACTATTTCATATACTCATGTTCTACCCAACACATTTGTAGATATAAATTACATATATATAATTTAAATTATTTAAAAACCTGTATAAAACATTTGTTCAACATCCATCTCAAGTAAACAAACAACGCATAAACACATAGCATGCATTTCATAGCAAATACTTCATATCTATGCGGTAGAAGAAAGTAACTATACACTTACGCATATAAACAACAACAATATATATATATATATATATATATATATATATATATATATATATATATATACATATATATATATACATATATATATATATATATATATATATATATATATATATATATATATAGACACACACACACATAACACATATTTTATAAAATACTTCATATCTATGTGTAAGATGAAAGTGACTATACACTTACTTGATCAGAAGATGATCGGACAGCACTACGACTTGTAGAAGTAGTATTCTTCGGTAGATCTGGAAGATCTTCACAAAAAAAACGGGCTTCTCACAGGCAGAACTTCGGCTCGGGAATCTCACTTCTCGGGATCCTCGGGGCTTCGGAACTTGCTTTGGGGCTCAGGAATGATACCGGGGCTTTGGAATATAATTGACACGCAAAACGATGCAAAACTTAGAGAGAAATGAAGAAAAATAGCAAAAGAATCGGTTGATATCAGTTTCTGTTTATAGGCTGTTGGGTCTGGGATTACGTTGGACGTAATTTTGGAGTACGCTGGGCGTAATCAGTACACTGGGCGTACATAGAGTACGCTGGGCGTAATCTTCGGATAAGCTTTGGTATGCGTGCCATGATCTTCAAAAATTCATAACTTTCGCATATGAACTCCGTTTTTGACGTTCTTTATATCCACGCGTAGGTGAGATTATGCTCTACGACTTTCGTTTAGACTACGTCGGCTAATTTTGAATTTATTTTTATTATATTATTTTTAGTAGGTCGGGACAGGAAAACTCCGTTATAAATTCATAACTTCTTCATCCGACGTCCGTTTTCGTCTGTCTTTTTACCGTTGGACTATATCAACAAGAAATTCGATTCTTGTTTAGATTGTTTCGGCTAAAAATCGCTCATCTCAAATCGAGTATTCGGGCTGCATATCGCTAAGTCGAAACTTAGAAAAATCATAACTTCCTCATACGAAGTCAGATTTGGACATTCTTTTTATGCACACTCATGGTTTAACGAACTCTACAACTTTCGTTTAGATCAATAAGGCTAAATATTGCTCTAATGTAAATTCACTTTTTACGTCATTCAGCGTTGTGCCAGTTCTGTCGCGAAACTTTGACAGGTCATAGCTTTTTCGTTATAACTCGGATTTCGGCGTTCTTTATATGTACGGAATCCTTGTAACATTAAATACAACTTAGTTAATATCACTCCTTCTAAATAATCTTCTATCAAAAAGTCATTTCTGACGCTTAACGTCTCTAAATTGACAAGTCCGGATCTACAGGCGTTGCAGTATATTGAACATAGGAAGACAAGGGCCTGCATGTACTTCATGACTACTTCAAAAGTATTGATGGAACAATTAAATGATTATCTAAACCCATCCCTAAAACTTAATGAGAAGGAGGTTAGGTATTTTGGTCATAAGTAGCCATGTACTTCAAGACTATTTCAAGGTGATTGCTGATAAGGTTACAATATGTGGCAGTGGTGATGCTCCGATAGTTACTCATGAATCCATTTGATTTCTTAATAACAAGAAATATCCTATTGCTAACAATATAGATGATCTTATTGTCAACAATGTAAATAACCCTCTTGTTAAGAATGTGGATGACCCGTTCATTAACATTTTAGATGATCTTATTATTAACAATGTAATTGATCATTTTTGTTAACAATATGGATGGTCCTACTGTTAACAATATGGATGATCCTTTTGTTAACAATATTAATGAAGATTTTCCTCACTTGGATGATTACTGTTAGTTTGATGATGATTTGGATGATCTTATTATGGATGATATATTTGTAGATGATATAAAAGTGGAAAATTAGACAGATCTATAGTGTTGTTGACCAACACCTACAGTTCCCATATCTTGACTAACCAATAAAATTTCCTAATGAATTATTGGAAAATTACCAACAGATTTCGGAAAACAATATTTTTCAATCAATAGTAGCCAAGGAGGATTTAAGGACAAATATGATATTAATGGATTTCGTAGGTTTCAAGTCTATACGGAAAATTTTACTTATAACACTTAATGATACATGCAATCTAGATAATCTTTGTCTTTTCACGTAAATAACAACATACTATAAAACTACTAAATCCCTATGCTTTGATCGAAATTTACAAATAGCGATGCATACTTTTGATATCGTTATAGAAAACAATATCATTGATTACATGATAGAACTTCATAAAGCTCAGCACCAAAAGTATGATGCCTCTATTGGCGTACACTCAAACCCTAGAAACTAGATGATCTTTTGAAGAGAGGCAGGAGCATGGAATTTTTGGCTATGCTTAACCAACAGAGATATAGCCAAAAATCAAAGGGTTTAGGACCCTTTATATAGCTGCATGAAATCTCTGATAACTACAAAATTTAACGTAAAATAATATTATTTCAAATCAATGAATATCTAGTTTCTTTATATTAATTGGAGGCTTCCAAAAATACCCTTAAGGGAATACCAAAACTGTCCATACCAGGAGGGTTCTGGAACTTCTCCATCGCTCAACTATTAAAAAATTACAGGTCAGTCCTTGCACTTTTTAATTAATTCGAATTAACCCAAAGTTAACTCTTAATTAATTCTGATTAATTCTTAATTTAAATATTACAATTTCTAATTAATTTATTAACCATAATAAATTAACAAATTATTTCCTCTTTCTCTAAAAATCATTCTACACCATTTCTATCTATGAGGGCAACCCAAAAAGGACTTTACTATTATTCCATAAAGTTATACCAATTTAGTATTGACTTCTACCAATTTAGTTATGACCTTGGACACCTATTCCAACAGTCTCCCACTTGGATAAGTCATCAACTACAATTTCAAATATAGACTTTGAAAAAGTAGCAATGTTTGCTTTCCAAAGCCACTACTGAGCTCTTATATAATCAAACGTTGGCCCTTAGATAAGGGATCAATTATTCTTTTGTTCTTTAAGATATTGTATGCACATAAGACATGGATACGAATCAATCTCATGGTTCAAGATTCCATTTTTCGATTTCCGATTTATGATGACTGGATTCAGACTACTAATCGAACACATCAACTTAGTTCAGATAAGACCTTGCACATGAATGTCAACTTCAAATCATCGAGGGGCGCAAAGATATCGCTTTTCTTGTTAAGGAAAAAGGAACGAATTACTTTGACTATATAACCATGCATTTTACTTACCAAATCATACATATAAGTACTCTTTATGACACCTAGTTACGAGATGTGTTTGAGCAAACCAATACATAACTGCTTTGTAAATTATGAACTATATACCTCTGTTTTAAGAATAGTAGATATTATCATCTTAGAATTACCTGAGATTTAATCCATGAAGTAATCTTATTTTATGTTAACTAGAAGTTGACTTTGACTTTGACTTTGATTTGGTCAGGGGTAAAATGGTCATTTTATCCTAAGAACAGTTAGCAGTGTATAACTAAGTGTTTTGTGGGAATTATAGCCGGAGGATTTCCGGAGCAGTATCAGTAGCAATCAGAGGATTCTCGCAAAGATCAGTAACTACTACGAGGTGAGTTACCTTCTAGTAGCAGTGGGTCTACAGCCACAATGCCGGCCTACCAGTAGGAGTTGTATGATTAGATGATTGTCTTTGTGATACCATGTAGGTTTGCTACTACCTGATATGTTATATGCTGGCATGATATGTTATATGTGATAGTAGTAGAGTTCGGTTGTTAGGACCGAAGGGTAGGTCAGACACCCCAGATATATCTGATAATATGTGTTGATATGTTTATATGTTGGCATGATATGTTATGTCATAGCGGTAGTAGGAGGGGAATAGTCCCCAAGTTTGGTTGTTAGGACCGAAGGGTAGTTCGGACACCCCATATATGTATGATAGTATGTTTATGTTATGATATATGTGATAGTAGCAGTAAGGGGTGGAATAGTCCCCTGAAGGTCGGTTGTTAGGATCGACGGGTAGGTCAGCACCCTAGAATGACTTAACATGGCTAGGACGGCACCCCATAATGGCTTCATGGGTAGGACAGCACCCCAGAATGGCCGCATAGGTAGGTCGGCACCCAAGAATGGCCTTACCAGGTAGGTCGGGCACACCATAATTGCTCGGCAATATGTATGTTATGTGATTGCATGGTATGTGGTACGATGGGGGAACTCACTAAGCTTCGTGCTTACACTTTACAATTTTGGTTTCAGGTACCTCTTCAGCGAAGGGGAAGGAGCTGGTGCGGTAGCGGTACATCATACACACAATCTTTGTTTTCCGCATCATGAGTTATTCTGGGATTTGTACTCTGACATTATTATGTTTTTACGATTCGGTTTTCAGATACGAGACATGATTTTATTAAATGATATGATCTGTTTATATTTTGATATAAATGTTGTGCAAATCACTTAATCAAAAAATGAAATTTTTGGTCGTGAAAAGTGGGTTGTTACATGCTTGATGTCTTTGTGATTCATGCATGTTTTGTTATGAGTTCTGGACTTCGGTCCGATATCGGGCAAGCCCGATGCAGATTATGTGATTATGTTATGTGTTTATGATATATGTTTTGTTAAGCATGTGTCGGGGTAAGCCCGATGCCGGGGTGAGCCCGATGCCCGATGCGTTCAGATGCTGGGGTGAGCCTGATACCGGACAGAAGTCCGATGCCGAGATTCATCCCGATACAGTTGGGAAGAGTCCCAAAGTTATGTTAATTGTTATATATGTTTTGTATGGTATGTGGTAATTTGGGGGAGTTCACTAAGCTTCGTGCTTACAGTTTTCAGTTTTAGTTTCAGGTACTTCAACTAGTAAAGGGAATGGCTCGAGCTGATGGCATAGCACCCACCACTATTGATCAGCCTTGGAGTTACTCTGATTTTACTATGAGACTGTTATTTGTTTATCAGATTTTATGGATTGAGATAATTGTTTTATGATTTTACTTATTGTCAATGAGATTTATGTTTATTAAATGATTTTAAAAAAATGAAATTTTTAGCTTGTATTTTGGGATGTTATATATATATATATATATATATATATATATATATATATATATATATATATATATATATATATATATATATATATATATATATATATATATATATATATAGAGGAAAAAGTGAATATATAGATGTCATGTACGTAATATTAGGTATAGAACCATAAAAAATAATTTCATTTTAATTAAAAAACACAATTTTCTTTCATTTTTAGATTATTCCTATTGTTTTTGAACTCATATTAATTTAGATTTCGTGATTCATCCCAACATCTATGTATTTCGAATGTGTTTTTTTATTAGACATCTAATAATTTTTATAACTTCCTTCGAAGTCTACCTTATGTATAGTTGCATAGTTTTTTTGGCGGGTTATGAAATGAGGTTTATTAGGTTTTTTAATGAGTATTTTCAATTTTTCACTATAGTTTTCTGTATTAAATTTCTATATGAAGACCTATAAGTAGTTGATAAAATATTCTTATACACGATTAATTTGTGGTGTAAAATTAAATTTAAAAAACTCCATAAAAATATATATACAAAGCCTAGCATAAGGTCTAATAGAAGATGCAAGAAAGACCCTACAGAGATTTTATTGCATTTGGTTAAAATGATCTAGTTTTTTATGGTTCTATACCAAATATTAGATACATAACACTCACATATATTGTCTAATATATATATATATATATATATATATATATATATATATATATATATATATATATATATATATATATATATAATGTGGGTTGGCTCCTAGCATAATGTCAATTCTTTATTTTGGCACACAATAAATAATGGCCAATAAATGAGGGTTTTTCCTTATAAATCATCGAGTCTCAGTTTGATTCTTGCTAGATGCATAAAATATACGTAACACCCTTACATATAATCCAGCTTATCTAAAAGTTGACTAGCTCCGATAACCCTGCTGACGGAGAGGGAGGGAGAGAGTCCTTAAATTATACTTCATTTTACTTCTAGATCTGCAAAATCACCCCAAAAAAACTAGTAAGTACATCAACTTGTAAGAAACTACCTGTATGTCACTCAATTGATATTTAAAAGACTTTGCACCTATTGATCATGAGTTCAAATAATTATTATAAGAATGTCTTATAGTATTATCTTTAATATATATTACCTTAAAAAAAGATTGTTGAGCAATTTAGGTAAAACCATTTATGGTTTTGTTATTTGAAAAGAGCGAATGATGGAAAGATATAGACTCTAGACATCTATCTACCTATATCTGTTATGATAGAAGCATACAAATGGTAGCGACTGGGAGTAACATGTTCTTCCTTCCTTGTCTAATAGCATATGATATCTACAATTATCGCATTAATTCATGGGGCTACTGCAATAAATCTCAATTTATATGAATCAAACAAATTTTGGTCCTTTCAACTAAAGGGCCTGTATATGTGCCATGAACTGAAGTCGACACTTAACTAGAAAATTACGCCTTACAAGATTTTATACAACTGGTATATCATATAACACCATTTTTCATAAATTGACATGAAGCTTAATTTAGCTTAATTGATCATGCATGGGGCTAGTGCAATAGAGTACTGCATTCATGTGCTACTATTAATATAACCAAGAATTAAATAATGATCCTGTATATAGGCAAACTGATAAGAGCTTCTAAATCGATCGTAAATGTTTATGTAAATTTGGTCTTTAGTTTTTCCTTTCCAGTAATTATTTCTTGTTATTGTGGTATATTTTAATTCTTGCTACATTCAGAAGATATATTTATAGTAATATATGGCTTTCTCAAAATTTAGGATGCTGAAGGGATAGCTAGAAATCTACCAAATCAATAACGTACGCCAGCATGATCAGTTGTGTGTAGACGCACGAGGTAATAAAAGGCACCATGCTGGAGAGACTGTGTAGTGACCCCCCAATCGTTCGTCACCACAGTATGTCCAGTGGAGTCTATGAGCACCACATCACTCCCAAACGCCTCCTTGACATTAAAGGGTCCAAACGCCACCTCAAAAGGCACATCGTTGATAAACACTACTAACTTCTTCCCCATTCCAACTCCCTCATCACCTGCATTTCAACACACAAGACCATTAAGTACATACACATGCACATCATTCTTTACATCTTATATGCGTACAGAAAATTAAATTAAAAAGAGTAGGAGGAATGATATATAGACACCTTCAACATCATTTATCGTTAATGGAATAATACTTGAAGTAGGAGCGGGAGGGACAAGTGCAGTAGGAACTGCAGGTGGTGGTGGTGGTGTTATGCAAGTAGAAGCTGTCGTTGGTGGCGATGGTGTGTTATGAGTTAACGTTTTGATAATATCCTCTTCTTCAACCTCGTTGCCTTTAGAATGCTTATTTGGGATTCCATATTGAGGATTCATCATCAAATCAGTAAACGACATGCTAGTGCTACTCAAAACCGTGTGGTCATTATTATTCATTGGACGATTTTCCTGATTAATCATCGTGCTCACATCGGGAAAGAAGAAATCTTGTGTGCAACTCGCAGTCGTAGGTGCCAGAGATTCTTGTTGCACCACAGGGAAAGAGAACGATTCCTGAAAGAATTGTCCATGGTGTTGGTGGTGGGAACCAGCCCCCCCACCACCACCTAAATAGGAGTGCAAAAGGAACTCGGTTGACTTGGATGAGGAATTGTCTGAGTAGGACGATGAAGAGGTGGTTGCTGCCTTGGTGGCAGCCGGAGAGACAGGCTGAGCTTGGCGACTTTGTGATTTTTGGAGGCGGCGGGTCTTGATTTTGCTTCTAGATTTCCTGTTCTGGAACCAGTAGAAGACGTTGGCGTCGCCGACTTGGCCATACTCTTGCAGTCGAGCTCGGATTTTTTTAATTTCATCTCTCGGTGGGTTTATCATTCCTGAGTTGAAAATGGATTCAAGGATCTGAATTTGCTCGGGTTTAGGATTCCATCTAGGCTTTGGTTCCGGGGTCCTTTCGTCACATCCTGCCATGTTTCAATGCGTTAGTTTCTGTGATAATACTATTATAATTAAAAATCTTGCATCATGTACGTAACGTATGGAGCATACACAACTTTTTTTCCGGATGTATGCATCAGAAACTGAAACAGTAACTTATGCAATTCATCAGCAATACAAGATTATCAGGAACAGTTCTAGATACGTCCAAAAAGCAAATCTTCACGAAAACTCACTATCACAATAGAAACATATATATAATCATGATATAGATCTTAAATCAAACTTTTCAACAAGTAGCTAGATGGAGAATATAGACCAATAAATCATAATTCCCGCATGATTATCACTATAATTTGTTTTTTAAGTTGAAAAAGTTATGAGAGAAGAGGAAGAAGAAGACAAGGATAATTGAGAAAATTACCATAAGTGTGAGGAGATGATCTGTGGGGAGCAGAAGTGACAACATGGTTCGAGCCATGGTGGTCCTGATGAGCGGTGTAGGTGGGCTTTGATTTGAACATACTAGGCCAGTGCCTATTTGAAGAAGTCATCTTAAATTACTATAGCTATGAATTCTGTATTGATTGATGATGAATGAACTTCTCTTCGCCCACTTAAAGTTAGAGACAAAAAAACATCTCCTACTATACCCTCTTTGTGTTTTGCCTCTATCTAGCTTTTCTGGTTTATAACCGAAGAAGAATGAAAAGTCTAGGCATATATAACATCGCCTCTTATGGCCATATAGACTTCTCACCTACTCCTGCATTTGAGTTAAGTTATAATTCATATAAAACAACAAATAATAATACAATACACTGGATTAGTTAATAGACAAAGTATACAGTTTATAAACCTAAAAAGGAAGCACGCCTTAGAACCATTGCATGTTTTTCAATATATATATGAAATTTTAATGAATTTTTCGAAAGTAACTGTTAAAATTCGAAGGTACTGAAAATGCTAGAAGAGTGGATTTGATATCCTGTATTTGTATCTTTCTAAGAGGAGATGGTGCAAGTTCTTATATTGCTAAGGGTTTTAAGTACCATAGTGCCAGAGAGGATACACACACACACCTAGCTATCTTCTAAGAATTATATTCCTCCTTCCTTTAATTACCTCAATTTTTATATGGGAATACTGCAGAGTGAAGTATTAATGCGTATGAGAGAGAGAGAGAGAGAGAGAGAGAGAGAGAGAGAGAGAGAGAGAGAGAGAGAGAGAGAGAGAGAGAGAGAGAGAGAGAGAGAGAGATAATCATCATAAGATGGTGAAAGAGGGAGAGGGAGAAAAGACTTATTCTTTTACTTTGTTTAGGACATATTCTACGGCAAAAAGGTTGGTTTGCAGGCAAAGAAGAAATAGGAAGCAATTGAAAGCCAAGAAGAAGGCATGTTAGGGTTGGAGTGCGAAAGTGGTGGTGGTAGTGGATTTATTGCTAGTTCGGTTATTTCAGGCAAAGTTATAATATGGGTTCTTCTTGGATTGACTCGAGGGCAATTTATTTCCTTTTCCATCTTTCAATGAGAGATAAAAACTAATTCACATGGATGAAAATTTGGAGTAAAGTTCTTTTGAAAGAGGCAAAGAGCTATGAAATCATATTCAAGTGGTATTTTTTATTTTTCATTTTTAATTTTTTTTAATCAAATGGCATCTAGCTATTGCAACATTAGTTCACTACTCACTAGTATCTAGGGCATCATCATTTAAACTTCAAAATTTAGATTATTTTGTAAAAAACAAATAGTGTATTTAGATCCATGCGGTTCTATTGGTTTTTAGGTAATTGGTTTTTATCCCTAAAGAGATATGAATTTTATAATACAAATAATACAAACAAAAACCTACAAAAACCATCTAAATAAAACGACATCTTCGTGTATTTTTCGAAAATAAACACATTGTATTTTACAATAATAATCAATATTTAGTAAAAAATCACTTTCAACATTTAAAATTGTTAATCGATTTAATATTTCTTGAATCATGGTACTTCGGAGATACGATTTCAAGAGTTTCAATTTTCAAAAACTTTTTTCCATGGAAGCAACCTTAACCAACACCGTTAACAAAACATTATAATAATTGTACTTTTTACTTAAGATGCCATCATTTCGAATAAATTATTTTAAATTTTATAATTAAGATAATGATTATGTGTTTCTTTGTCTGTAATCATTCGAAAATATTCTTTCGTTAGCGGATCAAACTCAACAATCATTTCAAGTACACTTAAAAATTTACCGTTTGAAATTTCATAATGTTTTCAATTGTACCACAAAAAAAAAACTTGTTTTTTTGCTATATTTTACAACCTTTTAACTAATATGCCAACATTTCGAGTAAATCATTTTGAATTTTATGACTAAGACAATTATTATGTGATTTTTTTAGTCCGAACGAGAATTGTCATTTCTTAATTTATGAATAAAAAAACACATGAAAAATGTCTAGAAGTGAATCTTTTGGAAAAATTATGATGGTATCAATTTCTCTATTAGGCCCTTTTACTATTAATAAATTTATCATCTATGAATCTAAATTATCTCGTAGGATCAAAAATATTAAATTCACTTTGGTTTATCTTTATCAACAAAGTCATTATTTTAAATATCAAGCGAATCATTAGAAGGATCACGTAGATTATTAAAACTATTGATCATCATTAGAAGTATTTTCGTTGACATTTTGATTTTTAACAAAAAAAAATTTCAAAACCCTCTTAAACGATTATCCTTTTCTTGTTCTTTTTTTCGTTTTCTGTTATGAACATCAGATGGTTGTTTTCGAAAAACATATTTAAAACACAACAAATCTAATTATAAAGCTAAGAAAACAAAGACAAAAGCTGACTAAAGTTTTGTTTTATTTTCCACTTCAAGATGTCAAGAGATCTGAAAAAATGAATAAAAGAATCAGAAAAAAGAATCCATTTTTAAAAACTATTGTCTAATAGCAATAATTAAATAAATTTAAACCTTCTGCTACTTCTAGAAGTCTATATATTCAAAATAATCAGAATTTAGAACGCAAAAGTTCAATGGAGAATTATATGCCTTATGATTCACATCATAGAAACAAGAACACAAAAGTTTATAAATAAACTTTAGAAATTTGTATTAGAAGCAAACCACATATAATTAGAAATTTTACGTAAAGCAAACCAAAAAATTCATATACAAAACAATAGATTTAAACTCAAACAGAGGAGAAATAGAGCTCAAACATAGTAGAAATCTTTGAGACTTTGAGTCTCTTTTACTATAATCGAACACCAACAGATAAAAAAAATCCACCTAAATAAATCAAAGAATAAAGAGAAATAAAAAATAAGAAACAAATTAAGAAAAAATGAAATAAAGAACTCACCCAAATCAGCTGGAGAATGAAGAGAAATTAGAAATCAGAAAATCAAACATGTCCTTTCTTTCATTGTCCTCTTGTTTCAGGTTGTAATCGAAAGTTGGAATGTAATGTCTCGTTTTCACAAGCAAACTATTATTTTCTAAATAAGGTAAAATCATCATTTATATAAAACTCAAGTTATGAAATTTCATTTGTTCCAAAATACAGTTGTTTGAAAATAAGAGTAATATAAATAATGTGGAATCTAAATTGTTGTTGATAAGTGTGTGCAGTTACGCATTCGCCTTCCCACAATCACCACTGATACCTGAAAAACATTTAATATATAACTGTAAGACAAAGCTTAGTGACTCCCCCCAAAATATCAAACAGCCAATACATATACAATGCATGAACACATGGGCCTTCAGTCTGCCTGGACCGCCTTGTAAGGCCTACAAGATGCCTAGATCGCTCTCAGGGCCGGTCCAAATGTATATGAGGCCCGGGGCAAAAGGAAAAAAATGACCCCTTAAAGACAAATATAATAAAGATTCAAAAAAAAATATCATTTATTCTTCACTATAAACATATTCAATTAGCAGAAGCAAGCAAGACAAATTATTTATCTTTTAAGCTAGTTTGAGTTTGAACCAACTTTAGGCCCTAAAAATCATTTTGGTAATAATTGGTTTATATATGTACACTACATAGCCCATAAATTTTGGGCCCCCTGGAGTCGTGGGCCCTGGGCGGTCGCCCGGGTTGCCCACCGTCTAAACCGGCCATGATCGCTCTACTAAGCTTACAGTCTATTGGATCGCCTCACAAGGTATATAATAGCTAGACTGCTCCCTTGGTCCTCTAGTCCACAACTGATCTGTTGGATTAGATGTTTAAGCTCATAACTATAATTGGTATGTACTTGACCTGAGAGTAGCATGGTCCATTTCGGGTTGCCTTCACCAGAACAATCTGATAGGATAGATAATTGAGAAAGAGGTTATTTGTGATTTATTAATATATTATACGAATAATATAGTAATTAAGAAATCATATTATTTAATTGGTATTGATCAAGAATTAATTTGGAATTAATTTAGTGATCAAAAGAGGCTAATTAAATTAACGGGGACTGATTATGTAAATCAGTGATACATATAGTTTGGGCCAATGATCCATGATTGATTAGTGACGGACTAAGTTTATGTGAGAGTCCATGAAGTGTTATTCCATAAGGCTAATGAGTTATTGGATTGAAAGCCCAAATGAATTAGGGTTTACAAGATGAAATCCTAGGAATTCCACACTATAAAAGTAACCCTTTACCTCCAAATTCACCACTCTAAGGGTTCTAAGAGAACCCTAGCCGATTTTGGTGGTTCTAGACTCTTTCTCAAAGTCCTCCATTTGTTCATGGTGTTTGTGACTTGTTTGAGGCATCACACTTGAGGTGCTAAGCTCTTGAAAGGCCAACAACTACAAACTACAGATAAGAAGTATTATTCAAACTTGTTTTACATGTACCAAATTTGTATGCTAGATACGTTTCATCCTTTAGATAATTTTTGTTACATGTATAATTATAGAAAACTTAGATCCAAGGCATTAGGGTTGTATGTGCACCATAGGAGTGTTATAATACTGAAAACTCAACAATAGTATCAGAGCTATGAGTTGTTTTCTATTATATTTGATGCATGGCTAATTTTCAAAGCTGGAAAATTTCAATTTTTACTGTCTGACTGCTGGACTCGACGAGTCCCATGAGTGGACTCGCCGAGTTGGATTATTTGGGGATAACTCGTCGAGTCCATGCCCCGACTCAACGAGTTAGGTAGTTTGTTAGTAGAATTTTCAAGTTTTTGGTCTGTTTTGGATTAGGATCATTACCATAAAATGTTTTGGTCCATAAAATTTTATTTTGTTGGTATGATAATGATTATCCCCATCCGATAACATGACTATTGCTAAATTTTAAGATAATTAATTGATTTTGTGAAAAACTAACTATTTGTAAAATTTGGATCATTTTGCTACAAAAGTTGAATTAGATCAATTTAGTAATAGATAAAATGATATGATTGTTTTATTAGTTTAAAGTTTGATCTAAATGTTTCTTGAATAATTTCATAACGTGTCCTCAAGTTATGGAGCTTGAAAAGTCTCTATTCATGAAACAAATTAACTCCTTAAGTTATGGATTTCAAGAGTCTTGAAAGGTTACAAAACCTTTGGAATCCAAAAGGTTTTAAAGAGTTACAAAACTTTCCCTCAAGTTTTGGAATTTAAAATTTGATTAAAAAGTTTTAATTATGAAATATTAAATACTCCTTTTGACTTGATAACTTAAGTTTAGAATTAAAAGTTTTTTAATTATGGTTTTGTTGATAATTAATTAAAAGATTAATTAAAATAGTATTAATAAATCCATAAATATACGGTTTGAGTTTAATTAAATTTAAAGTCTAGTATAATTAATAGATTAAACCATCTAGTATTTTAAAAGTTTAAAAATACACCCTTATACTATATAAAATTAAAAGTTTAATATATTACATATGTATAAGTAAAATGTCAATCTTACCATTAGTGGGCCTCATTCACGAAGCCATTCTATAAGGGGGTATAGGGATAATTCCTATAAAATTATGGTTTAATGGGTGTCCACTCTCACCCACCGCTTCCTTGACTGGTGGAGGCGTTAGCCGAACATGTAGGATATGACATTAATTCTCATTAAAAGTATACTTAAATACTAAGTAACTAAATACTTTTATAAATTCCCAATCTTAGTTACTTAGGAAAAATGTGAATTTGATGCTAACCCATGAAATTACACATTGCACCTTATTAGTCGTTAGTGGAACGTGAATGGATAACTCGCACACTAATATGTGACTAATGAAGGATGACAATGGGTAGCTTGTAGTTTGTCATAGATTAATGGAGCGTGTGTGGTTAACAAGCACATTGATTAGGTGACAAATGATTCAAGAGTACCAACTGTCACACCCCAAACCGGATTGCTAGAAACGTTCGAGGGTGGAGGACATCATGTATAGTATCACAACAATTACATCATAGTAATCAAAGTAAACACAACCATTACATTAAGATATGAATATTTACATCTGTTTGATATAAAGTTTGTATACATCAAAATTATGAAAAAATAAGTGAAAGATGTGTCTCGATATCCTCCATCTTCTAAAAATGCTGCAACAATACCTGTTTACTGATTTCCAGAGAATACAAGCGATTTTGAAAGTGTATTAGCATTAAATTTGTGAGTTCATAAGATTGTTTTGTAGCGAAAACCTGTTAATGAATATGAAAAATGTATGCATGATTCCCAAGAAAATTCAATATTTTCTAACATGTTGTTCGTTACTGTATGTATAATATGTTTTGTTTCAAAACCCTGGCTACTACCAGTATGTATAGTAGTTTTATTACTTAAAATAAAACCAGTGAAGAATGAAATCCCGTAAACAAAGGTTAGTTTATACTATTGTGAGTTCGCATAACCATGTTTGATATGACTGATGACATCCATGATGTTTCTTCAGGCGTCGTATGGTATGATATTTGTCACCCCAGGCATGTCTACCTAACTGTAGCTAGCAGTTTAGGTGTGGGATTGTCAGTCCCGAATAGATCTATTCACAAATCTCATGCTCTCCCTCTAGGATACTCTGGCTATACTAAATGTAGAGGATTTAACCAGTACCCCGAAGGGTATAATGAAGAGATGTCTCACAATCCTGTATTAACTAGTTTACGTGTTGTTCTGTATCATGTTCTCGTAAATGAAGTCGTTTGTATACTTGGTAGAGTATAAATAATTATACTTAAATAATTACTTAGTGTTATACTCTTGTTATTTGAACGTAGAAATGAATATCATAAACTAAATCTGTCATGGTTTATATGTTTGATCAAATAAGTAGTTTGTATCGGTAAAACTGGTAATGAATTCCCCAAACTATGCCTATTATAGTTTGACTTAAATGTTATGTTTGTGAATTGTTCTGAAAACTATGTAATTATGTTTAGAAAAATGTCCCTTATGCTCCGAATAATACAAAAGGGATAAAATATCTATATATTTTATGGAAATCGTTGGATTGTATCAATTGCATAAGTTTTGAACTGGTTGAAAACCCTTCTGTTTTATTCACAAAAATTCATTTGTGTTTGTCTTGTATCCCCCCTGAAAATGTATAAAACCATAAAAGTGTAGTGGTATGAACTCACTGTTTGATGTGTGATTCAAATGTAAGGTCGATAGGGATGCTGAGTGTCAAGTGAAGTCTCGAACACAAACGAATCCTATTTAACATATAAAAGCACATATATGTATTATATTTGAGTAAACCACAAATGATTGTGAAAGGAAACCACCTTAAGGACTAGGAAACACTTGAAACTAAGTGTTAAAGTAATATGTGATTGAATGAGGGAGGTTCACGACCACACTAAGGTGTGTACGACCATGAGTGTACGAACAAAAGGAGTTTACGACCCAAGAATGTACGGACCATGGGTATACGGCCCATGGGTGTACTGCCAAGGAGTGTACGGCCGTACACTGTGCATTTTGAGGTGTTTTAAGGTCCTTTCTAGCCTCCCGGAAGTGTTCAAGCATTTCTAGTCAATAACAAGCATAGAAAGCAGTTACTCACGATTTGGAAGCTTGAAGAGGGTTGTTAGCCACCAAGAACTAGTGTGTGCTCTTATTGAAAGATGAAGATCTAGCCAAAGATGAAATTTATGAGATGAAAATATGGATTCACCACTAGATAAAGGAATGTAACAACAAATCAAGATGGGAAACACTTACATATTTGAAGATCTTGATGAAAACTCGATGAATGTAGAGAGAGAAAGAGAGAGAGCTCTAGAATTGATAGTGTGCAAAGTGATGAATGATGGCTAAGTACCCCTTAGGTAACGCCAGTAGATTCGGGCTAGTCAATTAGAGATGTTAAGCATCAAAAAATGACTTTTTGATGGAAGATTATTTTGAAGGAATAATCTTAATTAAGTTATAGTATATGTTACAAGGTTTTCGTGCATATAAAGAATGCCGAAATCCGAGTTATAACGAAGAAGTTATGACCTGTCGAAATTTCGCGACAGAACCGACACGACACAGCGCGACATAAAAAGTGAATTTACGTTAGAGCGATATTTAGCCTTAGCAATCTAAATGAAAGTCGTAGAATATGTTAAACCATGAGCGTGCATAAAAAGAACGCCCAAATCTGACTTCGTATGAGGAAGTTATGATTTTTCGAAGTTTCGACTTAGCAGTATGCAGCCCGAATGCTCGATTTGAGACCGAGCGGTTTTTAGCCAAAACAATATAAATGAGAATCAAATGTCTCGTTAATAGGAGTAAAACGATAAAAAGATAGGCGAAAACGAATGTCGGATAAAGAAGTTATGATTTTTTAACGGAGTTTTCCTATTCCGGCCTACTAAAAATAAATAATAAAAATAAATTCAAAATTAGCCGACGGAGTCTAAATGAAAGTTGTAGATCGTAGTCTCACCTACGCGTGGATATAAAGAACGTCGAAAACGGAGTTCGTGTAAGGAAGATGTGAATTTTTGAAGTTTATTAAATATTTTCGATATTTTATTTAAATATAAATTTTCGATATTATCCAAGGGGGGGAGTCACCGGACTTATCCAGGTTACGCCCCGCGTAACCTAAGATTACGCCCCGCGTAAATCGGCCTTCCAGCCCCTATAAAAGGGTGTTGAGGGCAGCCGAGTAGTTTTCTCGTTTCTTCCCGTTTTCTCGCGTTTTTGCATCGTTTTTCGTGCAAGAAATATCCCGAAGCCCCGGTATCATTCCCGAGCCCCGAAGCAAGTCCCGAGGCCCTGAAGATCCCGAGAAGTGCAATTCCCAAGCCGAAGCTCTGTCCGCGAGAAGTCCGGTTTTTGTGAAGATCTTCCAGATCTACCGAAGAATACTACTTCTACAAGCCGTAGTGCTGTCCGATCATCTTCTGATCAAGTGAGTGTGTAGTTACTTTCTTCTAACACATAAATATTAAGTGTTTGATATAAAATACATGCTATGTGTATATTATAAAGTTGTTTATATGTGTGGGTGTATAGTCCCTTTCATAAACACAGGTATAATACAAGTATTGTTTGAATGTATTAAGTATATGTTTGGGTGAGTGTGTGGTTACTTTCTTCTAACGCATAATTATGAAGTATTTTATATGAAATACGTGTTATGTGTATATATATTGTTGTTTATATGTGTGAGTGTATAGTCACTTTCATCTTACACATATATATGAAGTATTTTATAAAATACGTGCTATGTGTATATATATTGTTGTTTATACGTGTGAGTATGTGATCACTTTCTTCAAACATACATATATTAAGTATTTGCTATGAAATACGTGCTATGTGTTTATATATTGTTGTTTATTTGAGGTGAGTCTGGAATGGAAAATATGTTGGGTAGAACATGGGTAGATGAATTAGATGATGTGTGATGATAATTAGGTGATGAGAAATAGGTGATGATAATTAGGTGATGAGAAATAGGTGATGATAGAAAGGTGATGAGAAATAGGTGATGATAAATAGGTGATGTGAGATGAGAGGAGATACCATAACCTTGACTGGCGAGGTGGCAATTTGGCGATGTAGTCATCTACCAGAGTATAGATGGCGACTACGGACTATTCTAGGTGACCCCGTGGAAACACCAGCAGGCTCATAACCTGTAGGTGATGAATTATGAGTCCAGGCGATGTTGTGGCTATGTATTCATGCGATGATACTCTAACCCTTACTATGAATTACGAGTCCAGGCGATGTAGTGGCTACGTATTCATGCGATGATAGACTAACCCTTACTATGAATTACGAGTCCAGGCGATGTTGTGGCTATGTATTCATGCGATGATAGTCTAACCCTTATTATGACTTACTAGTCCAGACGATGTTGTGAGTACGTATTCATGCGATGATCCTTAGGAAAAAGTCCTTAGGAACAAACATACAAGGAAATGTGATGTAAGGAGATGAGAGATAAATACGATGTAGGAGATGACCCTTAGAATAATTCCTTAGGGAAGGTACTTAAGAAATAAATGGAGATAACGGGGATGGGTAATTGGGTTGATTGTTTGATGATTTAATATATATATATATATATATATATATATATGATATAATATTGTGGGTTGAAAACCCTATATGCTCACCAGGCTCCCAAGCCTGACTCACTCAGTTTAATTGTATCACAGGTATCGATACGAAGCTGCTTTGCACTAAGAGATTAAAGGAGATGTAAATGATTAGTGTAATTAAATGTACGTTCTGTTTATGCTTATATGTCTGTATCGGAACATGACATCCCGAGGTTTTATTATTAAATGAAAATACATTCTCTTTGAGAAATGTTTTGATAAGTTATTATCATATCTTGTTTTGGGAACAAATTCCGCAACCGTTTTCTTTAAAAGATTACTCTGATTTTATAAAACAAAGCATAAACAAATCGGTCTTTTCTGGCCGTGAAAATGGGGATGTCACACCTTATATAGGGGGAGTTTACAGCCATGAGGGGGGGGGGGGTGTACGGTCGTAAACTCATGTTTATGGCCGTACACTCCTCTTGAAGGAGTGTTTGGCCCGAATGCTTTGTTATGACTTAGAATAACTCATCCCTGAATTCAAACCTTGATTGTACTAAGTTTAGAAAACCCCAAATAGACCCAAAACAATGTTAAACAATAGCAGAAACAAATCTGATTTGATTGATTTTGAACAATTTGTACAAAATGAAATTTCGGGTTGTCGCACAAGCTAATTTGCATGGTTATTCACACATTGTTTGTGATCCTCGGTATCCCAGTCACAAACTTGAAGGGCGTAATCAAGATTAAAGGTGCTATTGAAAAGGTACCTTTAAATATTTTACAATTGGATTACAACATCCCTTGTCGCAACTAGCATTTTCAGCTAGGAAATTCTGTTTTCATATAAACATCAGCTATTGTAAAAACTTGTACTCTAAGGGATATCATGTTATATACTAAGATGAAACGATCCATTTGAATCCAAATTCTGGATTGAAGTTCAAAACCTAATACAATGCATCTCATATTTTCAACTATGGATTGAAAACCCTAAAAAAAATCCCGATTCAAGATTATTATGGACTAGGATTCTCGTATTGGGCCTAATGGACCAATAAACCTCAATTTGACTACTGTGGGCCTAGGTACCCTATTTGAGCTCTAATTGGACCCACATACATGAAATTAAGGCATTTTGGGCCATGTGGGCCTAGAATGATCCATCTTATTTCTAATGGGCCATGATGGACCATAACTAGTTTCATAAGCCCTAATGGGCCGTAAACTACATCCTTGTGCTTCATTGGGCCGTGAACCCTCATAAAGGCCAAATAGGACGAAAAACAATTATTTTAGGCCTCACAAACTCGAAATAAGACAAGAGAGGGCCCAAATCTTCTCATTTCCTTCCTCCTTACCCTATTCTCGGCCCAACAATAATACAAAAAAGAGCAAGATTAACTAACTAATTGCATGACACCTCACTATGGAGTAGAGGTTACCTAGGCATGTTATCCATCATGTATCAATAAATCCCATACCACCATGCAACATCAACTCACTCTTCTCCAAGGTCAACTTTACACCTCCCTCTTATCTCTCGCTCTATCTCCCAGCCACTCTCTCACTCTCTAACCTCTCTCTCATTTCAAACTCAACCCTTATTCTCTCAATCATCCAACACTCTTCCACCCTTTTTCCTCTCAAGAAAATCATAGGTATAAGGAAGATCACCAAAAGAATCACTTCAAGCTTCATATATTGGTAAGATCTTACAAACCCAAGTTCATATACTTCATCTTTAAACTCATTCACCCCTCTTACACCCATGTTTTCATGAATCATGCCTCTTAGAACCATCGAAGTTCAAAAATCCTTCTCAAGAAGGTTGCTAGGGCCGATAACTCCTTATCACATCACCAAAAACCGGAAACATCAAAGCAATGTGAGTTCATACCCCCTTGTTTTTGGTTTCCACAATGTTTTGGGGGAGAATACAAGTTGATTATGTGATAGATCTATGTATTTGTGCATGTTTATGTGTGTTTTGTAAGTTATATGTTGTGATTATGTGAAGAAACTTCATAAATCTCGAAAACTCTATCAAATCTTGAAAATATTTGTAAACTAAAACACTTTATGCAACTAAAACACTTTCACTAAGTAGATTTTAAGGATATAGCAGTTGTGTTAATTGCATTCTCAAGTTCGATTCTGATTACGACATCCTTCTTCATAGTTCGAATTATGAAAAATGGCAAATAATATGAACATTCGGGATTTACTGTTGTGAGTTCTGAAATAGTTTAGACACACATATGAGCTATCTAAGGAAAGGTGTATGAGTTTCAGAAGACTAGATAAAGTCTTATTAAAGCATCTTGTATCAAAAATCTGAACTTTGATAAGAAATTCAATAAGTATTGATTTCTAGAAGTCTAGTTGATTTTTGGGTACATGTCAAAGCTAGTAGGAGCATAAGTGTTATGCTAGTAAGAATTTAATTATCATGATAGTGGGAGCATGATTATTATGTGAAGTGTTGCAAGTTAGCGATACTGGTTATAGGAAACAAAGGTTAAGAATTTGCCAAGTTGCAAAGTTTGAAAAGTTGTTTCGCTATAGAAGGATTTAAGGGAGAGGCAATCATACTTCATTTCGTATCTAAAAGCTTAGATTGAAATTTTAGTAGACTTGGTCATAAATGTCATGTTGAAATGTTTCAACGTAAGAAATTCTATACATGGCAATATTATAGCAAAGGACTGGTCATGTATCATGTCTTTATGTAAGACATTATGAATCGTATTCCATATGCTTCAGGTATAGGATCTATTGCATATGCTATAATATTCACCTGTACTGATTTTCCAAATGCCTAGGGCATTGAGAGGGAAAAGGGACCAGAACTGGTTATGACTGAAAGTCATTAAACAATCGTCAAGGACAATCTGAGGTTTACCAAGGATTGGATGCTTGTGTATAGTTGGAAGTATGGTAATGAATGGACCATATTGATATAATTCTGAATAGATAGGATTCTATTAAGAATGAATAGTCATATGGAAATTATGGAAAAGTTTCCATAATAGGAGTTGGATATCAAGAATTTATGAGCAAGTTAGAAACTTTTATGCAAGAAGGATGTTCAAAGGAATTTTCTTTGAATATGAGACTTCGTATCTATGGAATTGTCTTATAACAATTTCCAATGGAAAGTTTTGTAATCTGCAAAGTCTCTATGACTTGTGTACATAGTCGTTACAAAAGGATCACTGCATATAAGTTAGAATCTAACAGATTACAGTAAGTGGCAAGGACTTGTATTCTTACACTTATGATAAGGATTTGGAATTATGAAATGAGTGTCATTGGAAATGTTTACAATTGACCTATTTCACGAAGTAAGGACCTTACATAAAAATAGTGTGCATGCTTGGAGCATGGGATGGCTATTGTTTTAATTGAAGTATTAAGTTGATCAGTCGAAACATTATACAATGAATAATGTGTAATCGATATGGTGATTAGATAAAAGGTGTTTTATTTATATTCAAAAGTTTTGAGACCATATTGGATTCGATTATTCTTGTGTTTCACTTCTCATGTTTTGACTTCCCGAATAATAAGATTATTCAAACCAGCCACAGTCGATCATACTTTGGAAGTAGGTATTGAGGCAAAACTGTCATGAATCCGTCTGTAGATTGTCTAAGTATTAGACACAACACAAGTTTGCTGCATTGTTCATGAGTACTCTTGTAATAAGATTTGAATATTGTATTAAACCGACGCTCATCTGAATCACTTCATGGATTTTATCACGAGTGATTGTGAGACAATAATATCTTATATTCTTGAAACTGAGAGATATGAGTTACAGTTTACAAGTTGGTTCCACATTGATGATATGTAACCACACCAATAACTTGGTGCTGTAAAATGTATTGTTGTGTGTGATTTGATGAGTAAATTGAGCAAGCATATGAGTTGAAGTTTATTTGTTTCTTTTACCCTAAAAGGGATAAAAGCGATATTTGTGGGCCCCTCGATGATTTAGTGATGACAACCCTAAGTGCTTGGCCAAGCCTGGACTGATTTGATTTGTTCAATTAGTCATTCGTCATAAATCGAAAATCGGGAAACAACACATGGACAGAGAGAATGATTATAATCCATGTCTCATGTCCATACGATATTTAGAATGGAGGAATATATGATCCCTTATCTAATAGACACATTGCTGATAAGATTAGAGTTCAACAGTGGATTTTGAGAGCTACGATTGCAATTAGGGTTTTGAAGTCATACTTGCAGTTATAGTTATTAGACTTATCCAAGAGGGACACTATTGGATTAGGTGTCTAAGCCTATAACTATAATTAGTATGTACTTGATCCGAGAGTAGCATGGTCCATTTTGGGTTGTCTTCACCAGAACAATATGATAGGATGGATAATTGAGAAAGAGGTTATTTGTGATTTATTAATATATTATAAGAATAATATATTAATTGAGAAATCATATTATTTAATTGGTATTGATAAAGAATTAATTTGGAATAATTTAGTGATCAAAAGAGACTAATTAAATTAACGACGACTGATTATGTAAATCTGTGATACATATAGTTTTCCCAATGATCCTTGATTGATTAGTGATGGACTAAGTTTATCTGAGAGTCCATGAAGTGTTAGTCCATAAGGCTAATGGGTTATTGGATTAAAATCCTAGGTGAATTAGGGTTTACAAGATGAAACCCTAGGAATTCCACACTATAAAAGTAACCCCTTAGCTCCAAATTCACCACCCCAAAGGTTCTAAGAGAAATCTAGCCGATTTTGGTGGTTCTGGACTCTCTCTCAAAGTCATCCATTTTGTTCATGGTGTTTGTGACTTGTTTGAGGCATCACACTTGAGGTGCTAAGCTCTTGAAAGGCCAACAACTACAAGTTACAAATAAGAGGTATTCTTCTAACAAGTTTTATGATTCATGTAACAAATTCATATGCTAGATAGGCTTCATGCTTTGGATAACTTTTTTTGCATGTATAACTGGAGAAAACTTTGATCGATGACATTAGGATTGTATGTGCACCACAGGAGTGTTATAGTACTGAAAACCCAACATGGTCACCCTCCTGTGCCTACAACATACAAATGGTCCGCACCTGGCCTATTGCACACCGTTAGCCCACTCAGGTATCTTGGCCTACAACATAAAGCATGACCGTCTCAATCCAACCAACCACATATGTCGACATATAACACAAACAAGCAATCAAGAAATAGCATAAACACATGCAACTTTCTACTCTACTCAACATGTTTAACAGCTAACTACAACCTACCAAGCCTCACACAATACTCTATGTTACTACTGGAATATAACTAATAAATGCCTAGGTATATGTAATTAAACGTGAGATAAACAGTCGAACAAGTGATTCCCCTCTTGAGCTACAACCAAAAAAAGGAATCGGCAAGAGAACCTAGATCAAGAGTTATCACACTATCCTACATGACTACGTACAACCCCTATGGCACTCAACTAGATGATCACTGACCCCTGGTACTCTAACCGACACACTTCTACTCTTATATCCTAACACATAAGGATATATGCTACAATACATAGTATAGTGAAGAAACTCACATGAAACGAAGACCCAAAGAAGTACAACAACACCCCCACTCCCTTGCACTGATCACCCTTGCGAACAGACTGACACCAATACAGATAAATCCTTAATTAATAACCTAATTCCTTCAAGTTTAACACAAAGTCAAACTAGTCAAAAGTTAATGATCAACAAAAGTCAACATTCAACCAAGTCAGCACTCACCACAACGTGGAGACTTCCTAGCCATGTCGTGGGAATACCAGCACAAAATAGTCACGAAACAGAGAACCCCACGTCGTGGGCATCCCATTGCCACATCGTAGGAACTGGTAGATTGCTTTATTATTCATTAAGTGCTTAATCCTTATAAATGTAATCCTAAAACTTCATATCTACTTCTTTTCAATGACTTAATGGATAAAGTTTCCAACTTTATCCATTAGGACTCCATTCTAAGGCTAGATCTACAACCCTAAGTCAATTAAGTCCTTAATGGGGCCAAAACTTGTGCATGGAACCAAAAATCATCCAAACTAAGACCTTTTCTCACTCAACAGAACCTATGGATCATTAGAAAGCCATAACAAGCTCTGGAGTTCCTCAAATTCCAAGAGCATTCATGGAAAGAATCAAAACCACTCGATAATGACCACAAACTTTAAATAAGAAGAAAATATTTCAAGGTGAGAACTTTATACCCCAAGTAACTTATAAAATTGAAGAGAACGATAGATCCAAATCAACTCCTTACTTCCTTGCTTCTTTGTGAACTTCCTTCTTCTCACGCTTCACCAAAATCAAAGAAATAAGCTTCAAATCAACAAAACGAGCTTTCTATTCTTCATGGAGGCAAGGGTTTTGTGGTCAGGGGTATGAGGCTAGAGAAATGCCCTAATCCTAGAGATTAGGTGCTTAAATATGGAGAAAAGCCTTAAAATCATGGGCATGGGTTGCATTCGCTGCCATGTAGTGTCCTTCTGCTTGCCATGTCGTGTAAGCCATCCGGATACGCATTTCACGCATTATCATGCCATGTCATGGTGCTCCATTCACCCCGTCGTGGGACAAGTTTTTTTCCCAAAAATCTTACCTTTCATCCCTCTCATCCGTCGACCGATCTATTTTGGAAAACAGGTGTTACAATTCTCCGCCACTTAATTTAGATTTTGTCCTTGAAATCAGCTCTTACAATTTCCTTTTATATCCACCACGACCACCTCATGGTTCTTCTAATACCACTCTAAGTGCATGGCCGGTACGAGTCTCTTGTTATGGTTTGCAACTCCCACCGCAAAACCTTCCTGGATAAAAGAAAATTCTATTCATGGACTAGATGACTTATAATAGATCTCTCGAATGCCTCAAAACTGGATCAAAACTTAAATCTGACGACCACCCTCTAGCACTGATGTTGAATCCATCCTTAGAGAGAACAACATGACCAGAAGAAGAATTAACACTAACAAAACACCACTAACCCACAATTAGCAACACTAACTTCCTTGTTCGTTCCAATGTCATTCCTAACTTTCACTTAAATAGAGCCACCCATACGTCACCCATGCTGACAGAAAGCTCACAGACCTAATCCGCCCCAGACCACCCAACCTTACATTGTCTTCCAAATAATCGAAGAACGAATCTTCAACCAAACATCATAGCCGAAAATCTCACACACATACGTAGCAACAAAACCCTAAACAAAATCCTAGCAGGCAAAGACTAAAATAACCCACACATCAACCAGGTTGATCTAAAATTCGCAGATTTCATCGATCCGAGATCTTCCCGGCCACACATCGTCCTACTAGTAAACCAAATTTACGGAACCCACAGCTGAACACCATGGACGATAAACTCACGCACAATGCACCACCGAAGACTTGAACCCAATGAATGCATAATAAAATAGATTATTTACTCACTAGGCACTAAGAGCCTGGATCCGTTATACACTAAAAACTCTCAAGCTTAACCCCGATCCACCAACCATTAACAATTCCACTCAACCTATTATTAGGCATATGCTGAACCTGTGAAACTTAACTATCCCTATCAGGCCATTGGGTCGTGACTCGGACCCTCAATTCGCAATAAACAAGAACAGACGAGGAGATCTTCATCACAACCCTCGACCTAAGCTCCTACTACCCTAGGACGCTAAGCACAATGATGCCCTACAAAAATACTAACACAATTGCAATTAAGACAATCCGGAAGGAAATCATTCAATTGGAAATGACCCAACGCGAAAATCAGAAGATTAAGCAACAATGTGAAATTTTGGAACTTGAGCAATCTGGCTGAAAGCTGTATCATGGTTTGAAGTATTTCCAATATGAAATCTCCACTCTCCACCACTTAGAATCCTATGCAACAAGCTAGTAGGATCCTCATTCGACCCCAAGCACCTCAGCTCTCCCCTGGCGCCCATCTGACATCTGCCAAGCTAAAGGTGTAGGGTTATGCACTTCATAAAAAATGAGGAGGGGAAAATAAACTCTTATGTGGCCATCCTGGTTGCAATGAAAACAAACCTTCACACTCTACCTATAATCCCTAGAGAATCGTCCCTCCTTGACACACCTGCGACATGCAAAAGATTGACACCTTCCATCACGAAACCTCCCACATTTACCACACCCGAAACTCCTCCGCTTTACTGCTCCAAATCTTGAGTCTGTGAACTTGAACCGCTTTGCTGCTGGTTGTTTCTGCAATGAAATCAACATTTTCTATTCCTTCTAAATCTCTATTTTCCTAGCATTTGACAACAACTCAGCCAAGATCTGGTACAGCTAAGTCGACATGAACTATCAAATCTTCGTCTTGAGCATGCTCAAGTACCGCGACATTTACATTTGCTGTGAATTAGCATACTCCGGGTAGAAGAGGGCTCTCTCTATAAACATTCTGGTGATCTCTGCCATTGATTTTTTCGTCTTCTTTAGAACAAGTACTCATGTGCCAATCACTCTCTCTCCACTAGTGGGACTTACTCTTCTTGAAACATATCCAAAAACCGTTTGCATGTCATTATGACTCGCTTTGCATGCGGGAAGGTGTAATTCACAAACTTCCACTAATCCTTCGCTCTCTAGCGAAATAGGTCAAGTGCAAACTGTTGGATTAGTGTCTAAGTCCATAACTGTTTTGGTATGTACTTGACCCGATGGTGCATGGTCCTTGTGAGTTGCTTTCACCAAAGCAACTTGATAGGATGAATTATGGAGAGAGAGAAGATTAATTATGATTTATTAATATATTATGATAATAATATATTAAAGGAGAAATCATATTGTTTAATTAATATTAGTCAAGAATTAAGTGATAATTAATTTTGTGGCTAAAAGAGATTAATTAAACTTAAGGGACTGGAACTGTAATTATAAGATAATTGCATTTGGGCTATGGATTACCTTGGAATAATAGGTTGGACGAATTCTATGGGGAAACCCATTAGAAATCGTCCAAGGGTTATTCTAAAAGGGTCCATGGGCTGCTTAGGGCTTAAGCAGTCAAATCAGGGTTTCCTAGTTGAAAACCCTAATAGCCTACATGTATATATAGTACCCTTAAGCCCCAAAAACGTGGCTAAGGGTTACACTAGGGTTTCTGGACGTTTTAGGCAGCCTCCCTTCTCCTTATTCTTCATCCTCTTGCTCTTGGTGTTTGTGAGCCATTAGAGGAGTGACAATTGTGACACTAAGCTTTCAAAAGTCATTACAAGGAGGATTTGAGATTGTTATTGCTACATAACAATCAAAGGTAATTCTCTAAACCCTAATTTCAGTTTATAATATGTGAGATCTAAGATTGTAAGTCTTGGATACATTGCATGTACAATAGAGAAACCTAGATCCAAGCATTAGGGTTTGCATGAGCACATAGGATGTTCTTATGGCCAAAACCCATCACAAACTTCATTTTCTGGTCCTCAGGACACGAACATGTATAAAAGCGTCCTTCCACATCAGATATCCATATCAAAGCGGTAATCAGATCATTGCCCCCTCTAGACTCTGGACACTTCGTACTTCTGAACTCTGAGTACTGCTTCGTCCCCACCTCTCTGAAATCATGCAACGGCAATGGCTACAGTGGCTGTAGCAACAACAGCCTCCGCGACAATGGTATAACGCTTGTTAAACTCCTCAATCAAGATGGTCTTGACAGACCCAAGCATCTCTGTAATCGCCCCTTTGATTTCCACGACCACCTTGGTAATAATGATCTCGCAAATCTCCTCATCACTCAGACCCTCCCTCTCTGGGTTTCGAACGCATGATCCTAAACCTCTAAAATCCACCATACTAAAAACATACAATAAAAGAGTCAAACATCAAGTCATAGCGCTCAAGCACACCATATGACTTCACCTATTAGTTCCTTCGTAGCCTCGAGATTCCTTCTGGTTTTTATACGGATCCAATTCTTTCAGCTGTATGGGCCCATACTACCTTCCACACCTATTTTTAGTCGACTCAGAATTCATCTCAAAGTCTTAAATCGCTGCACTAGACCACCCATAGGTGCACTAACTCCCACATGCTCCTAAGAGCTGCAACTAACTTCATTGGCACTCCTCCTAGCATTCTCCTTAATCATGCTTCCGCTCTACTGGTTTCCTTTGTGCATGGAAGTTGAATACAACACAAGATCAGATAAACTATAAAATAAATGACTCTACCTTAATTTCATAACCAAACAATGAACATGGAATAATGTTAGGTCCCTTATTCTAAGGCTATATAATCCTAACCATATACAACTATACAACATATACTTAGCAATTCACATGATCAAATAACACATAACAAGTAATTACCTAGGCTACAAGGCATCATAGAAGTCGGGAAATACTTATCATACCTTTCCTAAAAGAATCCTTATCGTACTCACTGGCATACATTTCTAATTATTCACATATCAGCAAGCTCAAATTCAACATATATAACAAGTATGAGTATTTTTAGAATTACTTTCCTATTTAGGCTCTGGCTGACTGTACACATCACATCATCTTGTAAAACCAAGGTTAAGACAGAGGTCTATGTTCACGATCCCAAGCCAACAATCAAACAAGAACATTGGAAGAGACCGAGCCCATGTTTCTAACCGAACTGTATTATTAAAAGTTCATTTTCAAAAATATTTTGTGAAAATTATCTGATCCTAGTTTGAGTTTGGATTCCCACAAGTGTTATTCCAAATCCCTCAAACCGGGGCTCTGATACAAACTTGTAACGTCCCATTTTCACAAGCAAAATTTTCATTTTTAAATGAGGTAATTTCATCATTTACATAAAACCCATGTTATGAAAACCCATTTGTTCCAAAATAGAATTGTTTGAAAATCAGAGTAATATATATCATGCGGAATTTCAATTATTGTGGATGAGTTTGTATAGTCATGCATTCGCCTTCAAATGATCACCAGTACTACCTGAAAAACATTTAATACACAGTTATAAGCCAAAATACCACACACTACAATACACATACTATTCATACATACATGAGCCTTTAATCTTCCTAGACCGCCTTGTGAGGCCTATAGGATGTTAAGACCACTCTATTGAGTCTACAGTCCATTGGACCACCTTGCAAGGCCTACAATTGTTAGATCGCTCCCTTGGGCCTCCAGTCCATAACTGGTGACCCTCTCGTGCCTACATCATACAACTGGTATGCACTTAGCCTACAGCACACCCCTAGCCCACCCATGTATCTTGGCCTACAACACAAAGCAGGACCACATGAACCCAACCAACCACATACATCGACACATAAACCAAACAAGCAATCAAGAAAGAGCATAAACACAAGTAACTTTCTACACTATTCTATCTATCTAACAACTCACTACAACATAACGAGCCTCATACAATAATATATGCTACAACTGTCAAATCACTAATAAATGCATATCTATATGTAATCAGATGTGAGATAGACAGTAGAACGTGTGATCCCACTCTAGAGCCACAACCAAATAAGGAATATGCAAGAAAGCCTATATCAAGAGTTCACAGGTTATCCTACATGACTACATACAACCTATTGGATTAGACGTCTAAGCCCATAACTATTATTGGTATGTATTCGACCCGATAGTAGCATGGTCCATTTGGATTGCACTTCACCGGAACAATTTATATGGATAGTCTTTTGAGAATAGTATATTTATGATTTATATTAATATATTATAAGTTCAAATATATTAATATGGAATCATATTATTTAATCAGTATTGATCAAGAATTAATTTAGTGATAAAAAGGAACTAATTAAATATGGGCTCTTATATATAGGATGGGTCAAGTTCATTTAGGTTGGGTTAAGCTTGCATGGATAGTCTATGGAGTTTTTAACCCATGGATCCTATGGAAATGAAAGGTCACCAGTATTAGGGTTTACATGAAAGTAACCCTAATCCACCACACTATATAAAGGGGTCCTTGGCACATGAAATTGCACTAGTGTGTGAGTATACAAGAGTGGGCAATTTCTAGTGTTCTTACTATTCTCTCAAGTTTTCCAAGGTGGTATTGGTGATTTTTGATTCCACTTGAGGCTTCCACACTATTAGGGCTAAGCTATTAAAGTTCAAGACTTGAAGCTCAATCAAAAGGTATGTTATCTAACTAGGCTTTTGTAGTATAGTTGCTTCATATTATGCTAGTTAGGATGAAATCTTGTAATATTGAGTATTTGCATGTATAATAGAGAAAACATAGATCCAAGGTTTATAGGGTTGCATGTACACCATAGGTGTGTTAGAATGCTCAAAACCCATCAGTGGTATCATTGCCTAGGTTTGTTTTCAATTATACTTGTTGATATATGATGAAAATCAAAGTTTATATGTTGTCTGGTCAGTTGACTCACCAAGCCCATTAAGGGACTCGACGACTCCATATGCAAATTCATCCAACTCTTCGAGTTGGTTCACGCACTTGACTAGTTGGACCCCCTGACAACATATCTTCGAGTTTTAAAGCTGGAATTGGTCTAGAATCATTACCTTAAACTGTTTTGTACTTATAAAACCTATTTTGATGTGGTAATGATTATGGTAAACCAATTTCAAGTTTGTTATCAAAATTTCAAGTTTTATATGTGTTTATGTAATTCTTGAAATTGTTGATATGATTGTTGATACACTTATGAGTTTTGGTAGATCATAGGAATTATTTGCAAATTGTTGTTAGTTAATTCTTGATCTAAATGTGTTTTAATTAAGTCCATAATTGTACTCAAGTTGTGGATTATTAAAAGTCATTTCTTTTAAATTTCCATTCAAAATCCACATGTTCCATAATTTAGAAGCCTTTCTTATAAATAGTTTTATGGACTCCACAACTTGTCCTCAAGTTTTGGATGTTCAAGAGTCTCTTCATTAAAAGTTATAAAACCCTTAATTAAGCTCATAAGTTATGAAAATCCAAAAGTTTTTTGAATTGTTCAAAACTTGCCCTCATGTTTTGGAATTTGTAAAGTCCCACACACACTTTAATTCCAAACCCTAGAGTTTTAAAAGTTAAAATTCAACCCTTATACTTTATAATATTAAAAGTTAATAATATATATATATATATATATATATATATATATATATATATATATATATATATATATATATATATATAAGATCAATTCAGTCTTACTGTTAGTAGGCCTCAATCACGAAGCCAATTTATAAGGGGGTATAAGGTTGTTGCGTATAAAATAGCAGCTTAATGGGTGTCTACTCTCACCCACCGCTTCCTTGACTGGTAGAGGGTCTTTAGCTGAACGGGTTTGACAGGACTGTAATTATCCCTTCATTATAAGTATAATGATAAATATAAAGTAACTAAACCTTTTATAAATTCTCAATCTTAGTAACTTTAGGAAAATGTGAATTTGGTGCTAACCCATGAAACTACACTTTTCACTTTGCTTAAGTCGGTAGTGGAGCGTGTGTGGTTAACCAACACACTAGCCTGGATTTAACAAGGTAGGCAAAGGGTAACTTAATGTTTATCAAAGAATTGCTGGAGCGCGTTTGGTTAACTGACACATCGATTAAGTGATAAATATTAAGGGTACCAAGTATATTTTCATGGTTATTCACACCTTGTTTGTGATCCTCAGCATCCCAGTCACAAACTTGAGAGGGCACAATCGAGATTGAAACATGTGATTGAAACGTTCAATGAATCTCAAAATATCTAGGAATTTCAAACCAATTAAAACCTAATTTCTCTTTCTTTTTTCATATTGGAAATTGGTGAATCATCATTTTCCTACCTTCAAATATTTTATAGCTTGGATTATGGCATCCCTCTTCCAAGTTATAAAATATTATGTTGGGTCCTAACCTTAATATTTCATATTGGGTGTTATATGAAGGACTTAAATCAACTAACTTGAATTTCTCCCATTGTAGATGTCTGGTTTAGACAACTATGATCTTTCCAAATCTCATGGAAATCATACTTTTCTTCCTCAACCTCCTCCAATTATTCTCCCTGGACCACAAGTTGGAAGACTTGAAAAGTTCAAGATCACTCAAACCCTGCTTGCAATGAAACTTAAAGATGGAAGACTTGTGTGCACTCATGTCTTAGGAATGAAGTCACACATTGACAGGTTGAGAATGTTGGGTGTCGTTTTCCCAAGGAAGTTGGTTATTGACTGGGTTCTTTAGTCATTTCCTGAGTCAGATAGTGAGTTTATTAAAGACTACTATGTGACAGATCACGACATGACCCTAATAGATCTTTCTTATTTCTTAATGCTACTGAATCAGCAATGATTTGGCGCAATGGTTAAGCAAATATTGGTGGAAGGTCTATTTCTTAAACTTACATGGACATTGACAATGGTAACATTGGAAGTCCAGAAAAACTTTCTCTTCCCAATGGAAAGGGACCGGCCTTGGTCAATCCTGTTGACCAAAAGGAGTCTGTGACAGTCCCATGTACCATTCCCAAAGAGTCTGTATGTCTTTACTGTCAAGAGAAGGGACATTAGAAAAGAAGTTACCCTAACTACCTGAAGGACATAAGAGAAGGAAGAATCAAAAAGTTTGACTCTGCTTCAGGTAAGTCCACTATCTAACTCTGTTAAGTTCTTAATTGTTGATTCGTAATACATGATGTGACTCGGTTACATTTTGATGTTTGGCAGGATCAAGTAAAGGGAAGGAAACTTAAAGGAAGAGTATGTTGAATCTGATTGCGAAGATGGATTTCTGTCGCATGGTTCAAAGATCGGATTCTTGAGCTACTACATAGGAGTTATGATAGATTGCTAAGAAATATGTAATAGATAGTTTTCATTTAAAGTTGCATTGTAAGGAAAAAGTTTTTTCTGCATTTTAATAAATAAATAAAATTTTGTTTTATTTTATATCTCCTTGCAATGACATTTATGGAAAATTGATGTTTGTATGTTTCTAGAAATAATGGAAATATGAATTTGATTTTTTCATTTGTGGTAGTGTCTAAATTTACCAAATAAGAAAAGATCCTCATTACCCAAGTTTTCAATTGGACCAAAAACTTGGAATCGTGTATGTATAGTATGATGAATGAGAATTTTCATCTTTGGAAAATTAAGACTAATTCCTTGTTCACATGTATATGTGAGTCAAGTGAAGGACTAAGGGATCAAGTACACATTCTTGTGCACTGGTCAAGTCCGCCACAAAAGATCGATAAGACTATTCCTCATGATTTACAAAAGTTTAGTAACTATAGTTATACATACAAGTTTATAATTATGAAGCATTCGAAATGTTTTGATGTATGGCAGAACGAATGAGAAGAATCAAATTTGGTAAAAAGATAAAAGTTTCTCAAATCTGAAAAGATGGGAGAGTACTTTAGTATCATGTTTTATGATCATCTTAATGTTTATGAGACCATATCACAATTTATCCTCTAAGGAAATCTTAGTGCATTCTTATGGCTAAGAATAGGAGTCATGAACTGTTGAAATAGTTAAATCAAGAAGATGAGGCATACTTCGTTCCAAAACAAGTCTTAGAGTCATACTCAAAGATTGTAACTTGAGTGACACATCTTAAAGAAGGTTTATTAACACTTGTCAAATGTAAGAGTAAAATGTGTTCTACTCTTGTACATTTGAAATTGGTAAGCTGTGATGTTTTGGATAAAACAAAGACCAACTAAGGTCAATTGTGTGAAGTGTTTGTCTTGATAAGAATCCGCACTATCTCTTGAATATTTTTTTTGTCAAGGAATGGGTCTTGGAAACAGAGTCTTATATGTCAAGAGGACAGTGGGAGTCTAAAAGATCCTGAAAGAGTTTCAAGATCTAATCAAGAATAAAACCTATAGTTTATCACTAACACACGACTTGGGGTTTATAACCTATCGTGTTGACATATTCATATCCATGTTCCCATTCCAGTTAAAGTTGGCTTTGCATATGAGTTCTAAGAGTTCTCAATTGGTTGCATAACAACTTGGAAGCAATGGCATGCCGATGTGCTGTCAGGTGGCAAGAAGTTAAGACTGCACAAGTTCATTCCATATGAATTTAGATTTATCACTATCCTTGTCTTGTGATTATGGTTTTGACAAATTTACATGGATAGGAACACATACACCTTAAAATCTAAGTGTCATAAGGTTTCTCTCTGATTCATGAAAATGATGGTGAGGAAACGCCTTCACTAAGTAGATTTTAAGTAGATAGCAGTTGTGATATTTGCATTCTCAAAGTCGTTAGTGGAGCGTGTGTGGTTAACTAGCACACTAACATAGACTTGTGAGAAATGGAAAAGGTCTAAACAATTGAGACTATGATTATGGCATCCATTTTCATAGTTCTAAAAATTGTTTAGACACACATGTGAGCTATCTAAGGAAATGTGTATGATGTTGATAAAGTTTTATAAAAAGCATCTCGTATCAGAAATCTAAACTTTGGTAAGAAGTCAATAAAGTATTAATTTCTAGAAGTCCAGCTGATTTCTGGATACATGACAGAGTTAGTGGAAGTATAAGTGTTATGCTAATAATCATCATGCTAGTGGGAGCGTGATAATTATGATAAGTGTTGCAAGTTAGCAATACTAATTATAGAAAACAAAAGTTTCAATTGGGAAAAGTTGTTTTGTTATAATTAAGGGAGAGTAAATTATACTTCATTTCAATTGTAAAAGCTTAGATTGAGATTTTAATCATCTTTAGTCAAGGATATATATATATATATATATATATATATATATATATATATATATATATATATATATATATATATATATATATATATATATATATATATATATGAATTTTATGTTGGAATGGTTCAACATGAGGAAATTCTATATATATATTGCGTTCTCAAGATTAGATTATGATTACAGCATCCCTCTTCATAGTCGAATTATGAAAACATGGAAAATAAAAATATTGTAGCAAAAGACTGGTCTAAAATCATGTCTTTATGTGAGACATCATGAATCATGTCCCATATGCTTCGGGTATAGGATCGATTTCATGTGCTATAATATTTATCCTTCTAAATTTTCCAAATGCCCAGGGGCATTAAGAGGGGAAAAGGTCTAGAATTGGATATGACTAAAATGATTAAGCAATTGTCAAGGACAATCTAAGGTTTACCAAAGATTGGTTGCTCAGGGATAGTTGGAAGTATACTGTTAATTTTGGAAGGACCAAATTGACATATTTTGAAAGGAGACAACTCTTGTTCAGAAGTGACAGTCGAAATAGGAATATGGAAATGTCTCCATAGGTGGAAGATATTCAATCTGTGTAAGATTAGAAAACTTAATGAAAGAATGATGTTCAAAGCAATGTACTTTGAATATGAGACTTTGTTTCCATGGAGTTGATCTCTATTGGAATACTATGTAATGACTATTGACAAGTCTTTGTTACTTTGTGCATAATCATTACAAGAGGATTAGTGCATATAAGTTTAAAATCTAACAGATTTCAGTAAAAGGTAGGAATTTGGAATTCTTACATTTACGATAAGGATTTGAGATTGTGAAATAAGAATCATTGAAATTATGTTCAATCGATCTTTTCCACAAAGTAAAGATCATAGATAAATTTAGTGTGCATACTTGGTGTATGGCATAAATAATGTTTAGACAAACATAGTGTGCATACGTGGTGTATGGCATGACTATTGTTTGGATAAACATAGTGTGCATACTTGGTGTATGGCATGACTATTGTGTGGATAAACATAGTATGCATGCTTAGAGCATGGCATGACTGTTGTTTTGATTCAAGTATAAAGTTGATTAGTTGAAACATTATACAATGAATAATGTGCAACCAATATGGTGATAAATAAAAGGTGTTCTATTTATATTCATAAGTTTTGAGACCTTATTGGATTCGATTATTCTTGTGTTTCACGTTGCATGTTTTGACTTCCAGAATAACTAGATCATTCTTCCCGAATGACTAGGTTATTCAAACCATCCACAGTCAATAATATGTTGGAAGTAGGTATTAAGTCATGACTATCATGAAATTGGCTTGTAGATGTCTAAGGTGTTAGATATAGCAAGAGTTGCTACAACATTCATGAGTGCTCATAAGTTCTAAGTATTGGATTTAACCCACACTCATTTGAATCACTTCATGGACTTTATCACGATTGATCATGAGACGATAATATCTTATATTTTTCAAACCTAGAGATATGAGTTGGTTATACATTGATTGCACGAAAACCCATCAGTAACTTGATGTTATAAAATGTGCCTTTGTGTATGATTCAACAAGTAGTAGAACAAGCATATAAGTCGAAGTTTATCCATTCCTTTTACTCTTGGAGGGATAAAAGCGACATATGTGGGCCCCACGATGATTTAGTGATGACACCCATAAGTGATTGGCCAAGCCAGAACTAATGTGATATGTTCAATTAGTCAATAGTCATAAATCGGAAATTAGGAAACAACAAATGGACAGAGAGAATGATTATAATCCATGTATAAGTCCATATGATATCTAGAATGGAGGAATATATGATCCCTTATCCAATGGACAAGTCATTTGACTAGGTCAGAGTTCGGCAGCGGCTTCAAGAGCTACGATTGCTAGTCGGGATCTTGGAGTCATACAATAATAGTTTTAGACTTATCCAAGTGGGAGACGGTTGGATTAGATGTCTAAGCCCATAACTATTATTGGTATGTATTCGACCCGAGAGTAGCATGGTCCATTTGGGTTGCACTTCACCGGAACAATTTATATGGACAGTCTTTTGAGAATAGTATGTTTATGATTTATATTAATTTATTATAAGTTATAATATATTAATATGGAATCATATTATTTAATTAGTATTGATCAAGAATTAATTTAGTGATAAAAATAAACTAATTAAATATGGGTTCTTATATATAGGATAGGCCAAGTTCATTTAGGTTGGGCTAAACTTGCATGGATAGTCCGTGGAGTTTTTAACCCATGGATCCTATGGAAATGAAAGGTAATATGTATTAGGGTTTACATGAATGCAACCCTAATCCACCATACTATATAAGGGGCTCCTTAGCACATGAAATTGCACTAGTGTGTGAGTAAACAAGAGTGGGGAATTTCTAGTATGCTTACTATTCTCTCAAGTTTTCCAAGGTAGTTTTAGTGATTTTTGATTCCACTTGAGGCTTCCACACTATTGGGGATAAGCTCTTAAAGTTCAAGACTTTAAGCTCAATCAAAAGGTATGTTATCTAACTAGGCTTTTGTAGTATAGTTGCTTCATATTAGTCTAGTTAGGATGAAACCTTGGAATATTGAATATTGTTGGATTAGTCTCTAAGTCCATAACTATTTTGGTATGTACTTGACCCGATGGTGCATGGTCCTTTTGGGTTGCCTTCACCAAAGCAACTTGATAGGATGAATTATGGAGAGAAAGGATTAAATATGATTTATTAATATATTATGAGAATAATATATTAAAGGAGAAATCATATTGTTTAATTAATATTAGTCAATAATTAATTGGTAATTAGTTTTGTGACAGAAAGAGATTAATTAAACTTAAGGGACTGGAATTGTAATTATAAGATAATTGAAATTTGGGCCATGGATTGTCTTGTATTGAGGAGTGGACGAATTCTATGGGGAAACCCATGGGGAAATCGTCCAAGGCCTTAAGGAAAGGAGTCCATGGGTTGCTTGGGGCTTAAGCATCCAAATTAGGGTTTCCTTGTTAGATAACCCTAATAGCCTCACTATATATAGAACCCTTAAGGACCAAAAACATGGCTAAGCCTTGTTCCAGGGTTTCACACGTTTTTGGGCAGTCTCCATCCTCTTGCTTATGGTGTTTGTGAACCATTAGAGGAGTGACATTTGTGACTCTAAGCTTTCTAAAGTCAATAGAAGGAGGAATTGGATTGTTATTGCTACATAACAATCAAGGTAATGTCTTAAACCCATTCTTATGTTAATATGATTACTTGTATGCTAGAATTAGGGTTTGTAGTCTTGGATAATTTGCATGTACATTAGAGAAACCTAGATCCAAGCATTAGGGTTTGTATGAGCACATAGGATACCCATGAGTGGTATCAGAGCCTAGATTGGTTTCTATTGTATTGATGCCTTGTATGTTGAAAAAATTCGTTTTTTTTGTGGTTCTGCATGATGGACTCAGCTAGTTGCCCCCTACTCGGCGAGTCCATGGGGGTACTCGGCGAGTTCGAGCGTCAGATGGAGCTATTTTCGGGATTTCTTGCTGTTTATCTTTGAGATACTTGCCTTTATCATATTAGATCAATATAAATCCGATTTTATGATATACACATATATATATATATATATATATATATATATATATATATATATATATATATATATATATATATATATATATATGAGTATATTCTTGATCTAATTGAAGATATTTATCAATTAATAAAGAGTAAATTACACGAATGGTCCCTATGGTTTAGGGTAATTTGCACGTTTGGTCCCTAACTTATTTTTTTAACTCGGAAGGTACCTACTATTTGTTTTTGTTACGCGCTTGGTCCCTATCTTACCTAAAAAGACTATTATACCCTTGATTTTTTTAATTTATTTAAATAAACACACCCCTGATCTCACCCCTCACCTTACCTCACCTACCCCATTATTTTTTTATTTTTAAATAATAGTATTTTTAGATAAGACAGGGACGAAACGCGTAACAAAAATAAACAGTAGGGACCAAATGCGTAACAAAAACAAACCATAGGGACCTTCCGAGTTAAAAAAATAAGTTAGGGACCAAACACGCAAATTACCCCAAACCATAGGGACTATTCGTGTAATTTACTCATTAATAAAATATTTGTTTCCTTATGTGATAATTGATTAATTATTTTGATTAAATTGGTAAATTGTTTTGCAAAAAATCATTAAATAAATCAAATATTGATAATTATGTGATTAAATGTTAATTTAGATTATTTGTTATTTGATCCTTGTTGTTATGAAAAGTTTCATATTTTCCCCTTTAGGTTTTATAGTTTAAATTTGAACCCAAAGGTTTTGTTGTTTTGAAATTTAAATAGTTGAAACCCTAATGTTTTGAAATGTTTCAAAACTTGCCCTCAAGTTTTGGAATTTAAATTTTGATTAAAGTTTAATTTTGATGTATATTTAAATTCTAAACCCTAATGTTTTTGAAATGTTTCAAAACTTACCCTCAAGTTTTGGAATTTAAAAGTTGATTAAAAGTTTAATTAGGAATGTTAAATTCTAAAACCCTAGTAATGTTTTGAAAAGTTCAATTCACACCCTTATGGTTTTATTAATTAATTAAGGTGTATAAGTAAAAGAGGTTTAATAAATCCATAAAAGTTTTGGTTTGCAATTTAATTGAATTAAAAGTATAATTATTAAATTTGACCACCTAGTATTTTAAAAGTGTAAAATACACCCTATACTATATATATAACATTAAAAGTCTAACATTATATATATATATATATATATATATATATATATATATATATATATATATATATATATATATATATATATATATATATGAGTAAAAGTCAGTCTTACCGTTAGTAGGCCTCATTCACGAAGCTGGTCTATAAGGGGTATTTAAGGAAATTACCTATAAAATGGTGATTGAATGGGTATCCACTCTTAACCACCGCACTCTTGACTAGTGGAGGGTCGTTAGCCGAACGGGTACGATAGGACGAAACCTTCCATTATAAGTATAATGAAATACAAAGTAACTAAATGTTTTTCAAATTCCCAATCTTAGTTACTTAGGCAAAAGTGAATTGACCCTTGCAAAGACGTTAGTGGAGCGTGTGTGGTTTACCGGCACACTAAATGGTTCTAAGCAAAGGTAGCAAAGGGTGACTCAATGTTTGTCATAGTTCGGTGGAGCGTGTGTGGTTTACCGGCACATCGAATAGGTGATTGTAACATGTGAGCGCACCATGTAAGTTTGCATGGTTATTCACACCCGCTTTGTGATCCTCGGCATACCAGTCACAAACTAGAGGGGCATATCGAGATTTAAACATGCCATTGAAATGTTCAATGAATCTCAAAGGATCTAAGAGTTTTCATAGATTTAAAACTTAAATTTCTTTTTCGTTTTTCATGGTGGAAATTAGTGAATCGTCATTCACTTACCTTCAAATATTCTGCAACTAGATTATAGCATCCTTTTTCTAGGTTGTAGCGTATTGTTTTGGGTCCTAGCCTTGGAATTTCATTTGGGTGATTTACCAAGGACTCAATCAATCAACTAACTTGAATTCGTTTTCTACCGTTTTGTAGATGTCAAAGTTCGACAACTATGGTCTTCCTAAATCCCGTGGAACAAGCATTCCACATGAAGATGGTATTCCACGATTCGATCGAGGAACAAGAAATCATGCTTCACTTCCTCCACCTCCTCCAATTGTTCTCCCTAACCCACAAGATCGAAGAATTGAAAGGTTCAACATCACTAAAGCCCTATTGGAAATGAAACATGAAGATGGTAAACCCGTGTGTGCCCATGTTCTAGGAATGAAATCACACATTGATAGGTTGATAATGTTGGGTGTGTCATTCCCAAATGAGTTGGCTGTAAATTGGGTTTTGCAGTCACTTCCTGAATCATATAATGAGTTCAAAAGAAAGTATTATATGATGGATCATGACGACAAACTCATTGACCTAACTTACATGCTCATTGCTGCTGAATCAGAAATGATTTGGCGAAGCAATGGAGCGTATTTGTTGGGAAAGTCAACCAACCATGCTTCCGAGGATGTTCTAAGAGAAGCAACCTGCGTTTGCTGCCAAAAGAAAGGGCGTTGGATAGAAATATGCCCCAAGAGTCTGAAGATTCCAAAGATGGGAGAGTCAAAGAGTATGGTTGTGCTTCAGGTAAAATCCACTATCTAAATTAAGTTCCTATAAGATTGCATTTGAATGTTTTGTAGGATCGGTGAAAAGAAAGGAAGCTGATGAAAGAGCAAGATGAGTATAATTACAAAGAAAAGGATCTCGATCGCATGAACTTGAAGATTAGATTTTGAGCTTAGATAGTTATGATAGAGTTGTTAGAAATTTTCTTTTTGAAATACATAGTTTTCAATGGATTTTGCATTGTAAGGACAAATGTTTTCCGCTGTTTTTATAAATAAAATAAATTTTGGTTTGACTTATTTTTTTATTTTTTTATTTCCTTGCAATGAAATCGTTATGAAAATTGATGTTTGCATATTCCTACAACGAATGGATATGATTCTTGTTTATGTTATTTATGGAAATGTCAAGAATTTACCAAATAGGGAGAGTTTCTCATCGCCCAAATTTCAATTGGACAGAAATTTGGAATCACGCAACTTGGTTGCATGATTAATGAGAAATTTCATATTTGGAAATTAGACTAATTCGTTGACAAAGTGTCAAGTGAAAGGACTAGGAGATCGAGCACACAAAGTTGTGTGTTGATCAAAGTCCACCATAAGAGTAACAAAGATATTCGTCATGATTTACTAAAGGTTTAGTAAATATGATTATACTTATAAGATTAAGTGTAATTCGGAATTGACTAAAAAGGTTTAAATCAATGGCAGAACGAATAAGAAGAATCAAGTAGGCAGAAAGATAAAAGGTTCTCCATTCTAAAAAGAAGGGAGAGTACCTTTTATGTTTTATGATAGGTCTTAATGATTAAGAACCATATCTCAAATGATCCTCTAAATGAGTCTTAGTACAATTGTATGTTTAAGAAGAGGAATCAAGAATTGAAGAAATGGTTAAATCAAGAAGTCAATCATACTTCGTTCCAAAACAAGTCTTAGAGTTAAGATTGTGACAATGAGTGACAAGTATTAAAAGGTTTATAATGTTCATCAAATGTGGAAAGTTGTGATGTCTTGGATAAGACAAAGACCAACTAGGACCAATTTATGAAATGTTTTGATAAAAACTACATTAACTCTTGAATATTTGTTTGTCAAGAAATGTTTATTGACAAGAGAATATTATATGTCAAGGAGTCACTGGGAGTCTTAACGGTCTTGAAAGGTTTCAAGAACAAATCAAATAAACCTTATCGATCATCACTAGCACACGAGTTAAGGTTAACAACCTATCGTGTTGACATTATTTTGTTTCTGTGCTGTTCCAATTAAGTTAATTATGCATGTGAGTCCTATGAGTTCTCATTTGAAGGAATAAAAGGCAAGGACCTTGATCAATGGAAAGTACATTGATAGGAAAAGGTGAGTTGCTTAACTACTTGGAAAACATGGTGGGCAGCCGTGCTACCATAAGGCAAAAAATTGAGATTAAGAAAGTTCGGTCCATATGAGTTTGAATGTGTCGTAAACCTTGGTTTTAACAAATTCACATGGATAGGAACACATACACCGTTTAAATCTAAGTGTCATAAGATTTCCTCCTTCATGAAAATGATTGTGATGAAATGCTTTCACTAAGAAAGATTTTAAGAAGATAGTGATTGTAAAATTGCATTCTCGAATTCGATTATGGTTACGGTATCCCTTTCCATGATTTGAATTGTGAGGTTTGGCAATTAGTCTTAATTGTTTAGACACACATATGAACTATCTAAGGCAAAGGTGTATAAGTTCAAGAAGCATTGATAAAAGATTATCAAAGCACTAAGTATTAGAAACACGAACTTAAGAAATTCAATAAGTATTGTTTTTCTGAAAGTTAAGCTGTTTCTGAATACATGTCAAAGCTAGTGGGAGCATAAGTGTTATTTTTTTTAATAATCATCATGATAGTGGGAGGATAAATGTTATGATTGTATGATTATTAAGGCACGTATTGCAAGTTGGCAATATTAATTATAGAAAACAAGAGTTATACCTTGCAAAGTGGTAAGGGTTGTAAAGTTGTTTTGCTATAATTAAGGGAGAGAATATTATGCTTCATTTCAAATCTAAAGGCTTAGGTTGAGAAATGTTAATAAATTTAGTCAAAGGTACATAGTGTGTTCTTAAAATTTCGATTATGATTACGGCATTCCTCTTCACCATTCGAATTTTGCGAACATAGCAAATAAAACATTATGCATCGTGTCCCATACGCTTCGGGTATAGGATCGATTGCAAATGCTTTAATATTTGACCATTCTAAAATTTTCCAAATGTCTAGCGCATTTAGAGGGAAAAGGGACTAGAATCGGTTTTGACTAAAATAATTAAACAACTATCAAAGGACAATCCAAAGTTCGACGAGGATTGGTTGCTTATGAGTAGTTGGAAGCATGGTATTGAATGGACCATATCGACATTATTATGAATAGAAAAGATTCTATTAAGAATGAGTTGTCATGTGGAAATTATAGAAATGTTTCCATATTGGATGGACCATATCGACATCATTACGAATAGATAAGATTATATTAAGAATGAGTTTTCATATGGAAAATATGGAAGCGTGTCCATATTGGGAATTGAATATTGAAAATCTATGTCTAGATTAGAAACTTTTATGCAAAAGGATGTTCAAAGGAATGTACTTTGAGTGAGAGACATCATATCTAAGGAATTGTCTTGTAACAATCTCCGAATAGAAGATTTTGTAATATCATTGGCAATAGTCTTTGTGACTTTGGGGCAATGACATTATGAAAGAATCATTGCATAGAATGTTAGAATCTAGCATATTCTATAAGTAGCAAGAATTTGATATTCTTTCACTTATGAAAAAAGGATTTGGAGTTGTAAAATGAGAATGATTGGAAATGTGTTCAATTTGATCTATTTCAAAAACTAAGAACCATAGGTAAACATTGTGTGCATGCGAAAGAGCATGGGACAAGTGTAATAATTCAAGTAAGAAGTTGATTACCCGAAACGATAAATAATGAGTAATTGATATGGTGATAAATAAAAGGTGTTTTATTTATGCTCAAAGGGTTGAGGCCATATGAGATTAGTATTATTCTTGTGTTTCACTTTGCATGTTTTGACTTCCTGAATAATTTAATTGATTAAGAACAGTCAAATTATTCGAATGGGCCACAGTCGTTCATATGTTGGAAGTAGATATGAATGAAGACTATCATGAATTGGTGTGTGGATTGTCTAAAAAGAGTATTAGACATAAGAAAATGTTTGCTTCAACGTTCATGAGTGCTTATGAATATGAATTTGAGCATTGGATTAAACTCACGCTCACTTGGATCACTCCATGAATTGTATCACGAGTGATTGGTGAGACGATAACATCTTATATTCTTGAAACCGAGATGTGTGAGTTGTACCTTGCAAATCGGTTGCACATTGATAATATGTAAACGCACTAGTAATTTGGTGTTATAAAACATATTGTTGTGTGTGATTCGGTGAGTGAGTGCAAGAGAGCATTGTATCAAAGTTTATCCGTTCCTTTTAACCAAAGTAGGATAAAGGCGATATCTTTGGGACCCTCGATGATTTAGTGATGACAAACATAAATGCTCGGCCGGGCTAGGGCTAATTTGATTTGTTCAATTAGTCAGTCGTCATAAATCGGAGATCGATAAATAGTACAAAGAGAATGATTAGAAATAATGTCTTACGATATCTAGAATGGAGGAATATATATGATCCCTTATCTAAAGGACACGCGTATCTGATAGGATCAGAGTTGACAGTGGCTTTAGAAAGCTATGATTGCAGATCAGGATCTAAAGTCATACGCAAAATAGTTATTAGACTTATCCAAGTGGGAGACTGTTGGATTAGTGTCTAAGTCCATAACTATTTTGGTATGTACTTGACCCGATGGTGCATGGTCCTTTTGGGTTGCCTTTACCAAAGCAACTTGATAGGATGAATTATGGAGAGAAAGGATTAAGTATGATTTATTAATATATTATGAGAATAATCTATTAAAGGAGAAATCATATTGTTTAATTAATATTAGTCAATAATTAATTGGTAATTAGTTTTGTGACTGAAAGAGATTAATTAAACTTAAGGGACTGGAATTGTAACTATAAGATAATTGTAATTTGGGTCATGGATTGTCTTGTATTGAGGAGTGGACAAATTCTATGGGGAAACCCATGGGGAAATCGTCCAAGGCCTTAAGGAAAGGAGTCCATGGGTTGCTTAGGGCTTAAGCATCCAAATTAGGGTATCCTTGTTAGATAACCCTAATAGCCTCACAATATATAGACCCCTTAAGGACCAAAAACGTGGCTAAGCTTTATTCTAGGGTTTCACACGTTTTTGGGCAGCCTCCATCCTCTCGCCTCTTCATCCTCTTGCTTATGGTGTTTGTGAACCATTAGAGGAGGGACATTTGTGACTCTAAGCTTTCTAAAGTCAATACAAGGAGGAATTGGATTGTTATTGCTACATAACAATCAAGGTAATGTCTTAAACCTATTCTTATGTTAATATGATTACTTGTATGCTAGAATTAGGGTTTATAGACTTGGATAATTTGCATTTACAATAGAGAAACCTAGATCCAAGCATTAGGGTTTGTATGAGCACATAGGATGTTCTTATGACCAAAACCCATCAAATATTTGCATGTATAATAGAGAAAATATAGATCCAAGGTTTATAGGGTTGCGTGTACACCATAGGAGTGTTAGAATGCTCAAAACCCATCACAATCCCTAGGACACTCAACTAGATGATCACTGACCCATGGTACTCTAACCAGCACACCACTATTCCTATATCCTAGCATAAAAAGATATATCCTACAATACATAATATAGTGAGGAGACTCACATGAAATGAAGACCCAAGGAAGTACATCAACACCCCCATTCACGTGCACCGATCACTCTTGCAAACTGACTGACACCAATATAGATAAATCCTTAATCAATAACCTAATTCCTTCGAATTTGATCCAAAGTCAAACTAGTCAAAAGTCAATAGTCAACAAAAGTCAATGGTCAACCAAGTCAACACTCACAATAATGTGGAGACCTCCTGGTCACGTTCTGGGAATAACATGACAGAACAGTCACAAAATAAAGAACCGCAACGATGCGACAAGTCCATTGTCACGTCATGGGAACTAGGAGACTACTATATTCTTCATTAAGTGCTTAATCCTTACAAATTTAATCCCAAAAATTCAAATGTACTTCCATTTAATGATTTAATGGATATAGTTTCCAACTTGATCTGTTAAGACTCCATTCTAAGGCTAGATCTACAACCCTAAGTCCATCCAGTCCTTAATGTGGGGAAAACTTGTGCATGGGACCAAGAATCATCCAAACTAAGGCCTTTTCGCACTCAACGTAACCTATGGACCATTAGAAAGCCATAGCAAGCTCTGGAGTTCCTCAAATTCCAATATTATTCATGGAAGAAACCAAAACCACTAAAAAATAACCATAAACTTGACTCAAGAAGAAGAAATGTCAAGGTAGGAACTTTATACTCCAAGTAGCTTATAAAACTAAAGAGAATGATCGATCCAAACGAGCTCATTGCTTCCTCGCTTCCTTGTGAACTTCCATCTTCTCAAGCTTCACCAAAATGAAAGGAATAAGATTCAATTCAAGAGAACAAGCTTTCTAATCTTCATGGAGGCTAGGGTTTCGTGGTGAGGGTTGGAGGCTGAAGAAGATGCCCTAATCCCAGAGATTAGTTTCTTAAATATTGAGGAAACTCTAAAAATTGTGGGCTTCGGTTGCAGTCGCTGCCATATCATGGCCTTTTTCTTGCCACGTCATGTAAGACATCCAGATACGCGTTTCACACATATGCATGCCAGATCGTGGTGCTCCATTCTCTACGTTGTGCCACAAGGTTTTTCCCAAAAACCTTACCTTTGATCCCTCTAAGCCCTTAACCAATCTATTCTGGAAAACAAGTGGTACATGGAACTTAGAATAAGAGGTTCAAAAAAAATCGAACTCGAAAATATGACAAGGTCTATTGAAAGTGGTAGCAGGTTTAGAGAGATTGAGAGAAGTAGAATAAGAAATTAAGAATAATGAAAAAAAAAATTGGAAATCAATTTAGAGCCTTAGAGGGGTCCTCGACTCCTCGATCTCCACATACCATACTCGTATGATTTCCAAGAGTATTGCCGATTTAGTGATTGCAATTCTCAAGAGGCTTTATTTATTTGGAGATCATGCCTTCACCTGCCTCTGGACGTCGATTCTTCTTGGACTCATGGACTGGACTTAACTTTCAGGACAAAATAACATATATATATATATATATATATATATATATATATATATATATATATATATATATATGTATATGTATATGTGTGTGTGTGTGTTACTGTTGACCTAAACAAGCCTAATTTTGACCCAAAGCAGAAAAATCACAGGCCCAATGACCCAAACAAGCCTAATTTCGACCCGAACAAAATAAAAATAAAAAGGACCGATAAAATATTATTTGTTACCATTGTGAAAAACCAGGGCATTTCACGTCTCAATGTCCGGAACAAATTAAAAAACTACAATAGAGTAATTTTGCCGAAAGTGACGATAACGATGAGACTGTATTTTTACATGAGACTACATTTTTAAAAGAAGAAAAGGTGATACCATCTCGTTATGACTCACAAGATAACGATGTGTGGTATTTGAATAATGGGCGAGCAATCACATGACAAGAAATCGGACGTTTTTCTCTAAACTTAATAAAGGGATAAATATGAAGGTTAAATTCGGAGATAATTCGTCTATAAAAATCAAAGGAAAAGTATTTATTCTTTTCCAAGGAAAGTCAATGTAACATCTTATCTAAGTATTATTGGGTTTGGGTTAAATTTTAGGGTTGTGGTGCATGGACTCAGTGAGTTGGGAGTTCAACTCGTCAAGTGGAGGCATTTAATCGCTGTCACGGATCGGGACCGACTCAACGAGTCGGAAGGCCTGACTCGGCGAGTCAGTAGGGAGAAAACCCTAATTTTGGGGTTTTCCCCCTATATAAACATCATTAGCTGCCTCATAGCCTCCAATTTTACACCCTAGAAACTATTCTCAACCGTAAACCTTTTGTGTGTGAAGAGTGAGAGCATTTGGGAGCTTGTCTTTGGGATTTTTTTTTTTTTTTTGGGGGGGGGGGGGGGGTGAATTTCAAGCTTCAAGAGGAAGTATCAAGGGAGGAGCACTATATCGAGTATCTATTTCTTGGTGGGCACTTCATCAAGGTATTAATCTGTTTCCTTAAAGCTTAAAGCTCTTAGATTTCTTTTGGAAGATTATGGCCATCCTTGAAGAAATGGAACCAAGTTTGGATCTGGGCCTATCACAAGGATATGGTTCCAGATTTGGATCTTCTTAGGTCCTAAATGTCATAAAGTTGTCTCCTTGGTGCACCATAATTCTTATTCATGCATTAGGGACTTGTAAGAAGCTTGTTGATGTGATTTTGGCATTATGAGACTTAGTATGAACGTAAAGTTGACAACTTTACGTGGTATTATCACGAGGAGAATATGGATCTGAAGTTTGGGACCTTAAATCCCACTGGAAATGATCAAATACGTGGGAACTCGTCGAGTCGCTCTTGTGACTCGACGAGTCGGGAGGGTTTTCTCATTCACGGCTAAGGGTTCACAGTCCAGGGTGTTCGGTTGGGAGTTTATGGCCGTGAACATCAAGGAACTCGACGAGTCTCTCAGGTGACTCGGCGACTTGACGAGTTAAGCGAGGAACCTGACGAGTGGCTAATTGTACTCAATGAGTCAAGGTCAATATGGACTGTTGACCTTAACTACAGACATAGACTTTGACCAGGGTGGACCTGAGGGTATTTATGGGTTTGTGTCTAGGTAATCACCTGATGATTATGAGCAGTTGAGAAGGAGCAGCGTGTGGGATATGTCTGATTTCAACTTATCAGTTCAGCAGTCGAGAGGTGAGTCTTCTCACCATGCCAACGGGTTTAAGGCACCAAGGCCAACCCATTTTGTAGAGATGTGTGGTATACTAGATGATGTAGTGATATGTGGTATGACAGTTGGTTATATGCTATATGACATGCTATTTGTTTATGTGATATTGCATGGAAGACCCCGGGGGGTAGCCCGTGGCATTGGATGTAAGACCATATGGGGTAGTTCATGACATTCCTAGGTAAAGACCATGTGATTCCCCCCTGCTTCGGTTTTCGGTCCAAACGGTTCATACTGGTTTTTAAAACATTGAACTTTTCCTCTTCTCCAGATTTCTCCATCGCTAATCGAAGGTATTCCTATGACTGATTTTGGTTTCAAATTCCTTTTTATGTGAAGACCATTCAAAGTTGTAATTCCAAATCTCAAACCCTAGATGAAAACGAGGGGCATATTTTTGTTTCTTGCTTGAGTCAATGTGAATCCTCGTTGATGAACAAAGACGTGGCATCAGTTAATTCTTCATGGTTACGACTTCAAGAATTAGATGAGTAAGGTGATGGAGAATACCTTTTGATGGTTTTGGATTTGTGAATTTTCAAGCCCTAATACGAAATGCAATTTAATCCTTACCTGCTCATATCATCTTCATGATTTTACATCGTTTGTTCCTTGTAAATTAAGGTAGCTTCATCAAATTGTTAGAAGCTAGGATATATTGTTTCTCAAATTTATTAATTTGTTATTTTTTTATTGTGCAGCGATCTAGTTATTTATTTATTTTTTATTTTCAATAACTTAATCAATATGTATTGTGGAGTGATCGAATTAATCAATGACAAAGTTCATCAATTTTACATCCCCTGTTCCATGTAACATTTAAATTGTATAGTTATTTGCTTATTTAATTTCAAATTAACACATTATGTTATTAAGAAATAGTATATTTATATATTATGGAGTATATAATGGAATTGTTTTCTTCAAACTTGCTTCTCGTGTTATAGGAGTAGTATTCAGATTGTGTGGTGATTGACTTCTTTAATTTCAAATAAACACATAAGATTGTGTGGTGATTGACTTCTTTAATTTCAAATAAACACATAACATTACAAAGGAAGAGTTTATATGTCATATGTGCTTAATGATGTATATAATTGGAAAAGCAAATTTGTAACTTGTGTGGTGTGCCACGTAGTAATAGACAAACACATAAGCTATTTGTCTCTTATTCAAAGAAATGATTAGCTTCTTATAGAATTATGTATTAACGTATTGTAATTTTTTATATTTTCACATTCTTAAAAAATTCAAATACATCATCATGCTAAAATTTTCAATTATATACAAGAACTATTGTTTCAAATACTTTTTTTTCTTAGATATTGTATTTTTTTAGTTCATTCTTAAATATTCTAATCACATTCTTATAGAATATGGTGAATTTCTTATATTCCTTTTCACATTTTATAGTGGACATGATATTGTTTTAAAATAAATTTTTTTTGTTTTTTCATGCATAAGAATGGTTGAAAATCAGAAAATCAAGTATACGCACAATGTATTTTTAAGGTCTTGTTTGAAAATTGGAAAATCGAAAAGAATCTCTATATTAATAAAAGAGTAGCTCTTTTGTTATGTGTCATCATATTAGACATTTTAATTAATATGTTGTCACTTGTCAATCTATTAGTTTTCCCTTTTAAATTTATTAGGTCTCCTCATTAATGTGATTCTATTTTAAATTTTAAATTTTAAGTTATTGTTTTCATTAATTCACAAATAAAAAATATCTAATATATATTAAAAATTAATTTTATATATTTATTTGAATCAATGATTATAATTTTACATAACTAATAAAAAATATCTCTTAAATTAATAATTTATTTTAAAATAATTTATTAATAATTTTGAGTTTTTACTATAAAAGTTTGATTAATTTTATAACTATGGTTCTCACGGGTTATAAAATAGTTAATATATTCAAACCACCGCATGTAATTGAAAATCGAATATAGCACCGACGTGAATGCTGAGTCTTTTAGAATTCATATCAAAAATAGATTGTTTGATTGCATGTTCTTGAAGAATAAGTTATACTATGTAACATCTTTTTATGTGTAATAGTAATATTATTACTCTTCAACAATTTCGAGTTGGTTTATATCTTTGGTGATATATGTGTAAAAAGAATATTGTATATACTTCAAAAATATAAAACAATATTCATGCATCGTTATTAAAGAATGAGATATGTTTCATGTATCTCACTAGTTTTATGACACTGGCTCAAAAACATATATCAATATGTGCATTTTTAAAGCCCGAATTCCGATTCTTAAATATGAAGTCAGTTTTAAGTAAAATTTTGATTTTTTAAGAACGGAATCGTCTGATTCTTTAATTTCATTCTTTGTGCATATTATATAAAAAATTGTTAGTATTTGGTAAAAAATGAATGAAATCTCCTAATTCTTTAAAAATGGAATATGTTTCAAGAAATCAAATATTCTTAAAAAATCAAATTTATTTCATGCTTTGTGATTATTATGTAAAAATTATTGCAAAATTTTCAATACATGATTTTCTGATAAATGATTGGGTTTTTAAAAGTAATAATCTAGATTTTATTAAAAGATTTGACTTGGTTTCTTAAAATATAGTTTTTCATTTTTATCTCACTAAGAAAATGCCATATTTACCCATTAATAGCCTTATAATTAGGGCTGTAAACGAACCAAACGAACACGAACAAGGTCTTGTTCATGTTCGTTCATTTAAGTTAGCCGAACAACAAACGAACACGAACGGATAAACGAACGAGATTTTCTTGTTCATGTTCGTTCGTTTAACAAATTACTTTGTTCATGTTCGTTCATTTATGTTCGTGAACATGCTAAACGAACATAAACGAACAAACATAAACGAACAAAGATAAAAAAACACAATTGAACATATATAAACATAAACGAACATATAATATAGCAGTATAATAAAAATAATTGAATATAGATGAATATAAATAAACTTAAACGAACGAACGTAAACAAACATCATAAACGAACGTTCACGAACATAAATGAACGAACGAGACCATTGTTCATGTTCGTTCATTTAACTAAACGAACGATAATTTTTGTTCATGTTCGTTCATTTATTAAATAAACGAACATAAACAAACTTCCCGCCGAACAGTTCACGAACGGTTTGTCGAACGTTCAGTTCGTTTACAGCCCTACTTATAATCAATAAATTCTAATTATATACTAACCACTATCACATGCTAATTTCTATGTATCTTATGATAATCTAATGGTCATAAGGTGATCATACGTTCATACAATATTTAGATATTTAGGATTCGTATTTGATCCTAAGTCCTAACCCCCCCCCCCCCCCCCCCCCACACACACACACACACACGCACACACACACACACACACACACACATATATATATATATATATATATATATATATATATATATATATATATTCATTTGTAATCGTTTATCTTTGTTTGTTTATGTTCAATTTGTTACATCTATCGAAAATAAATGAACGGGCATAAACAAGATAATTTGTTGAGTAAAGGTATAAATAAGAAAACTCGTATGTTGTTTGGTTAAACTTAAATTAATGAAAATGAGCAAGCTCTTATTTATGTTCATTTTGTTCGTTTAAACCCCTATATACGATCTATGGTTCAATTTTCCTTTGTTTGTTTTGGTATGGTTGTGTTGTTGTTTTGTCGGTTGACGGGGGTGTAGGAGAGGCGTCTTATATGCTTTTCTTATATAAGGCCTCACGATATACTGAACACGAGGCTCTTCGTGATCGACGTGGCCACGAACAACAGTGGTGCACACTATTCCCTACCTCTGTGGTTGCTCGGTGTTGTGGAGGATCGTGGTCACCATAACATTTGACCACAAACTCTTCCTCTCTGCATTCTTTCTCCTTTGGGTCTTTTTTCTCGCTTTAACCATGATCTCCTTTCTTGCACACTATACCGGTTGCAAGGGGAAGAGTTGTGGTGGTGACGTGGAGGGGGAAGATGGTGGTGGCCGTGAAGACTATTATGGATAGCCTAATGGGCATCTGTTCCTATGATCTTGATGTTAGCACACATTAATGAATGTTGATAGAATATAGGTGATTCTGTGAGATATTTTATCAAAGCTTATAGCTTTAATTCTTAGTGATAGTTTACATTTTTGTAATTGCTAGCTTCATTCAGTTTGTGATCAGTTGAACATAACCTTCGGGTTTTCTTTGTGGACGCATCATGCTGATTGTGAAACCATGTGAAATCATCGTGCTTGTTTATTGATATTCATTGGTTTATTGCATCGATGTTTTTCATAAGTTTTGTTCAAAAATTCATTCGTTATATATTTGATTGTTGGACAAGTTTACATAGTTATTGTTCGGACAGTTCGGAAATTCTTTGAGCTTCACATAGAACTTTTATGCATTTTATCCTATAGTGTGTTGATCGATTTCTAAATTAATTAATATGTCAATCTATATTTGCACTCGTGGGGTCCCAGCTAATGGAAAAAAAGTCCGATGGAAATAAACAACCGATGACGTCATGGCTTACCAATTCTGATGGTGATGTCGCCTCTACAACTACAAGTCTAGAAGACTAGAACCGGTTGAATTGTCTTCGTGTTATCGTATTGTATTAAATTCCTGAAGTGGGAACCAAAATTAAAAAATTAGCCGCCTTCCCATTTTACTTTTAAGGGATTAAATTTGAAAAAATTTAAATTATCGTTTATAAAAATTTAATTTATACAAAGACTTATAAAGAAAAGTTGTATGGCCCCTAACAAAATGGATGGAGGTCAACCAATAAATAATTTGGCAATTGCTAGAAATCAAATTGACTCTGATGTAAACCACTTCACAATAGTTTTCCTTAATTTCAAATATATAGGAACACCAGTATATCATTGAAACCGATTAAAGTATTAGCATATCATAAAAACACATTATAGACATGTATTTGAAATCAGGTTTGTTGTACGAATTCTTTGACCCAATTTTCCAAAACTGACGTAGTATTCAAACACCAACCTATGAAATTTTCTTCCTCTTACCCAACAAGATATTATGCTTCTAGAACGCCACCCTAACCTGCTCCTTTTTTGTTTTTTAAACACTTCTATGAAACACCAAGTCACCAACACAAAGCCTTAAATAGGAGATTCAACGACTCATAGTATCCAAAAACTCCCAACATTAAGAAAAAAGACAAATGGAACCAACTTCTAGTGTTCATGAGTTACCCTTGAATGAGAACGATTCACAGGATATGTTCATCTATCAAGTCATTAACGAGGCTGAAGCCATAGATGGCCTTGGAGCCAGAAATCCCGCTACTGTTGTTTCCAAAACTAGTACCCTTGACCCAACTCGTGTCATAAACAAGAGCAAACATTACAGAGGTGTAAGGCGTCGTCCATGGGGTAAATATGCAGCAGAGATCCGTGACTCCAAGCGACATGGCGCAAGAGTGTGGTTGGGGACTTTTGAAACGGCTGAGGATGCTGCGTTGGCTTACGACAGGGCTGCCTTTGAGATGAGAGGTTCAAAGGCTCTTCTGAACTTCCCAGCTCGACTTGTGACATCTATGCCCAAAATTTGCCAAGAATCAAGCTTGAACGGAAAGGAATGGAAAGGGTCGTGTTCGAGTAGTAGTTCTAGTGAGGTATCGAGCCTAAAAGAAAATTTTAAAGCTACACCAGGATCATCCTGTCAAGGAAATATGCTGCAGTTGTTTTGAAGTCTGTATATATACATTTATATATGCATTTGTAGGGTAGCATGCAAAGTTGTAAAATCGATACGTGGGTTTTCTTGAGCTTTTGGTTTTCTTTCGATTCCTACTGTTGTAAATAAGGATAAATGCCTTCTCCTAACAGGGAAAGTATAATAATGTTTCGATAGGAAGAAATCTCCAGTTTGAACCATCTTAGACCACACTTAAGGGTTCTTAACTCTTTACTATTAGAGTAGAGTGCCCGATGGTTTTAAATGTAATAACTTATAAGCTATTCTGGCTTCATAAAGGATAATGAGAAAGATCTGCCAAACAAATACAATAAGATCACCTAACTTTTTTATTTGTCTTAATTACTTATATGTCTCCGCATAATTGGTCTAGTGTGGTAGTAAGACAGGTGAGTAGGAAACACCTACGAATGGTCTATACCGTTTATTTGTCTCATTTACATCATATACTAATTTTTGAACAACAGCTTACCCAAGGTTAAACCCAAATGATTGTTGTTAGAAAATGGGTATGCGAAATAGGATGTTTAATTTTGATAATCAATAAATTCATGGATATGTGAAGTGTCAAGTTCACTTTTCCAGTTATATATTTCTACCCTTTAATTATGTTTCAAGAAATTTGTGATAATCATCAAACACACTTTCAAATTTAGGGCATCCACAGTGCATTGAACTCCGTAGAGTTTAATGAATATTGTCACATCATCATTCTATACAATCCATACAGCTCTATCATTTTTTTCTCTGCAATGCATTGAATTCTACAAAGTTCAACAGTATGTTACAAAATGTAATTTATAATAAATATTTAAGAATTAATACTTTCATTTTTCCCATTGAAGAGTTCAATGGCTATTGAACTCCAAATACATTGAATGCCAATGTGGCATATCACAATGGTTAAGTTTCATCCATTGAATGACACATGAACTTGCCAACTCATTCAACTCTTCCATTGAACTCACCATTGTGGATGCTCTTAGGTACAAAAATGAAAGCGATGTTAATGGAGAGTTTATGGAATGTTCAAGATCTATCAAAACTGAAAAGAGTTACGTTTTTAGAGTATATATGTATACTCATACAATTTGAAATTAGATAAGGTTGACGAATTAAAATTGTGATAATTTGTAGTTAGAAATGGCTTTTTAGAAAAATAAAAAAATAATAATAATTAAAAAAAAAAAAAAAACTTTAGGCAGAGCTTGAATTGCCTCGAAGAATTGATCATGGGCGGTTTTAGGCAGGTCCTAGTGTGGCACCGACTGCACCTGCTTTTTCTGTCTGCAGTGAAAAATTGTCAAGTTTTTTTTGCATATTTTTCATGTATCGGCAACACGTATTCTTGCGTCCGCCCCTGTATGTAGTAGGGCTGCCATAGAGGCACAAACAACATGGCTACAAAGGTAGCTTGGACTGAATGCTAGTTTGGTAGCTTTTTAGTCAAACAACATGAGTTGTCCAGCTCCAGCAGACCTTAAACATGTCTTTGGTCTCTTATTACATTACTCTGATCATTCTTTTTCATTGCACTTCTAGCATGAAATTATATAGAGGTTTCGGGAGCTGCTCCGAACCTTGCAGACGCGTTACTCTTCAAATGTGCATGTTAATTCAGTCAGCCGGACCACCACCACCACCAGGTGTACTTGACATCCGCCTTTGATCATGTTTTGGATTAAAATCGCCTACAACTTAGAAATTTATGGATACAAAATTGAAGTAATCTAAACACATCGAGGAAATTGTTGGAATAATCCAGAAGTCTAGAAGAATTTATCTAGTTTATTTTTTTGAATTTTTAGTCATTATCATTTCTTCCTATATTTTAGAGATAAACCCATCTAGTTTGTTTAATTTCTTTCTTTCAAGTATAAGTAGGAACGTTATTTATGATGTTACAGTGAGTTTTCAGTTCAATAAAATCCCAGCAGAAAGTTTGATGAAAATACCCCTCAATTGCTTTTTCTTGTTCTTTGTTCCCCTATTCTTATTTCTTGCTATTAATGTTAAGCAGACTCTGTTTTTGTTTCAAGAAGGTCCTGACTTCATTTGGTATCAGAGCTAACCAGGTTAGTTGCAAGAAACACACCCACAATAATGGGCAGTCATAAGAAAGATGGCTCGTTTTCACTCCATTACCCGCTGTTGACCAGAAGCAATTATGATGCCTGGGCTATCAAGATGAAGGTATTCATGCAAGCTCAAGAAGTGTGGGAAGCTATTGAGCCTAAGAACCCTCAGAATCCTATCAGTAGCAAGAAAGATAAGATGGCAATGGTTGTCATCTACCAAGCCATTCCTGAAGATATTTTGTTGTCTTTAGCGGAGAAGCAGACAACAAAGGAAGCTTGGGAAACGCTCAAAACCATGTACATGGATGTCGATCATGTAAGGAAGACAATGGTACAAACTCTAAAAGCGGAGTTCAAGGTTCTGACCGAATATGAAGGAGTCGGAGAATGTGGATGAATTTGCAGCAAAAGTGAGCAATATTGTAAGCAATATTCGAGCTTTGGGAGACAAGATTGAGGAAGCGTATGTGGTTAAGAAATTACTATGGGTGATGGGAAAGACACAGCCATAACGGTAAATAACAATGTCGAATAATACTTCATTTGACTAAACTATTCCCGTCTTGAATAAATCTTTTAGGATGCAAACAAATAGGGTATTTTACTTGCAATAAAACAGCCCCAATGCAAGCTATATGATCAATATAATCAACCCAAACTATAAGTAATCAACTAATAAAGACACCGGAATTTTAGCGTGGAAACCTCTCAAGAAATGTGAGTAAAACCACACGACTACTAGAGCTACTTCAAATCCACTATCACCAATATTAGAGCAATACAAAGTCTTGTCTAGATGTACTAGAGACATACAATAATCATCATATACTTGGAACTAAATCACATCAAGCATATGGAATCAAATAAGCAAAGACAAAGAAGAATATCACCAAAATCGTTCCTGATTTCCATCAGCAAAAAGAAGCGATGATTCCTGAGTCTCTGGAGCTGATCTCGAGAATTCAACCGTTGGATCTGAAGGCCTCGATTTTGGAAAGCTTCTGTCCAAAAATGAGAGAAAACGGACCGTTGGATCTCCAGGAAACAAAGGAACACTGAAGGTGTATCCAGAAAAACGGAAATTGAAGAAAACCTTGATTTCTCTCTTTTTGCTCTCACTATTGCTCTTGGTGGCTGAGGATTTTTTGTGTGTATTTAGAATTAGGGCATGTAACACATATATATACATGGGCCAAATAAGTGGGCTTTCCTCATGGGCTAAAAAACCCAATAGAAAACCCAACAACGGGCAGTGCCATCAAAAGTCTTGCAAATTGCATCAACCATTAAGCAGTTTGCAGACCTTGACCATATGACAGTGGAGGAGGTGGTTGGAAGATTAAAAGCTCACGAAGAGAGGATTAAAGGCCATACTTAAATAGAAGAGAAAAAAACTATTGTTGACTCAACAACAGTGGCTAGAAAAGTCCAAGAAGCAAGGAGAAGATTAGTCACAATCTTTGAAATGTTCAAACCGGTCGAACTCAAGCAATAATCGAGGTCGAGGAAGAGGACGTGGAAGAAGTTTTATTAACCACAGAGGAGGTCGTCGAGGAGGCAAATCCTTCTAACATCTTGACAGTGGTCGTGGGTCATCTGGTGTCCGGGATAAAAGTAAGGTAAGGTGTTATAATTATCAAGACCTTGGTCACTATGCCTCTGATTGTAAGAATCCATGAAAAGAAAGGATCATGGATGAAAATTTAACCCAATGAAATCTTGATGATGAACCGGCCTTATTATTGACTGCCTGTAAAGAAGCCTATGATGTTCAAGAAGTTTTCTTGAATGAAGAAAAAGTGAACCCAAAGTTAAGATCAACATGAGATAAACCCACTAACACAAACATTTGGTACTTGGATAATGGTGCTAGTAACCATATGAAAGGTCAAAAGGAGAAGTTCCATGAATTAAACCAATCCATTCAAGGCTTTGTGAAATTTGGTGATGGCTCAAAAGTACGTATAGAAGGAAATGGCTCAATTATGTTCAAGTGCAAGAATGGGGAATATCGTGTACCAAAGGAGGTTTATTGCATCCCAGGTTTATGTAGTAATATAATCAGCCTAGGTCAATTGGCTGAAGGTGGTGACCGGATTCTGATGCTTGGCTTGTTTATGTGGATACATGATGTGCAAGGAAGACTCCTTATGAAGGTAAAAAGATCACCCAACCGTTTGTATATAATTGTTTTGGAAGATGTCGGATCAAAATATTTACTTGGGAAAATTAGCGAACGGGTTAAATTGTGGCATGCTCGGATGGGACATGTGAGCTTTTCATCGCTTAAACTCAAGTCGGACAAAGAAATGGTTCAAGGGCTGCCAAGATTGACTAATCCTACAGGTTTGTGTGAAGGTTGTTTAGTGGTTAAATAGACTCGAACACCTTACCCCTCACACATGAACTTCAAGGCCAGTAGGAGACTAGAGTTGGTTCATGTGAACCTTTGTAGCCCAAGTTCGCCACCCACGCCATCCAGGAACAGGTATTTCTTTTTATTAGTTAATGATTTCAGCAGAGTTATGTGGATATACATGATAAAGACAAAAGACCAAGCATTTGGGACGTTCAAGAAATTCAGAGAATTAGTAGAAATTGAAACAAGTGAAAAGCTGAAAGTTTTTCGTATAGATCGTGGAACTGTGAAGAGACCAGTTTAAAACGACATTACATAGATCCATACTCTCCTCAACAGAATGGAGTCGTGGAAAGACGGAACCGTATAATTGTGGAGATGGCATGATGCACACTTAAAAGCATGCAAGTACCTGAAATGCTATGGGGTGAAGCAGTATGTAATGCGGTATATATTCTAAATAGGGTGACGACAAAGGCACTCGATGTGGCAACTCGCTATCAGATGTGAATCGGTAGAAAACCCAACATTAAGCATCTAAGGGTGTTTAGTTGTGTAGCGCACATGCTTGTGACTGGCAGTCATCTTTAGAAACTTGACAACCGGAGCAAGGTAATGGTTCACCTAGGAACAGAAATAGGAACGAAAGCCTATAGATTGCTTGATCCAGAGATGGGGGACATTCGGGTGAGTAGAGATGTTTGTTTTGAAGAAGAGAAAATGTGGTCATGGGGTAAATCGGAAAAATTCAAAGTTACTCTAGGGATGACTTTTACAATTAAAGATTTTATGCCACTGAATGAAGGAAATGAAGTAGAAATGGAACCTTACATGCCTGAACTTTATGATAACGGGTATATACATGGAAATGAAAACTCTATAGAGGGCATTCCATCAAAAACACTTGTACCATCTAGTCCACAACCTGCCACTCCAACACCCCTAACTCCAGTGAGCTTAACCAGATCCGCTAGCACCACCTCAAGTTCCATAGGTGGAAGAGCTCCTAAAAGATTTCGCACTCTGACAGACCTGTATGAAGAGTGTGAAGAACTCTTACTCCTGAATGATAGCGAAGAACCAAGCACTTACACTTTAGCTTCTAAACACAATGAGTGGAATGATACAATGAGGAGTGAACTCGATGCAATTGAAAAGAACAGGACCTGGTCACTTGTAGACCTACCACCGAGACGCAAACCAATTGGTCTCAAGTGGGTCTATAAAGTAAAGAAGGACCCAAATAGAAATGTGATAAATCACAAAGCACGGTTGGTGGTAAAGGGCTATGTTCAGAAGGAAGGGATAGATTTTGACAAGGTATATGCTCCGGTGGCACGAATTGAAACAATACGTATTTTACTTGGACCTTCGGGTAAAAATGGGTGGAATGTACGCCACCTAGATGTTAAATATGAATTTCTATACGGAGAACTGGAACAAGAAGTATATGTGGTCCAACCGGAGGGCTTTGTAAACCATGATCAACCAAATAAGGTATATAAACTGTCCAAAGCACTTTACGGGCTCCGCCAAGCTCCTAGAGCTTGGAATGCAAAATTGGATAAGTGTCTCAAACAACTTGGGTTCAAAATATGCCTGCAAGAGTATGTTATTTACACAAGGAATAAAGGTGGGAAACTTCTGATTGTAGGCGTGTATGTTGACGATCTTATTGTCACGGGAAATTGTGATGCAGAGATAAAGAAGTTTAAGAAGCATATGAATAAGGAATTCGAGATGAGTGATCTGGGAAGCTATTTTGGGTATAAGATAACTGGAAAAGATATGCCAAACAAATAAAAAAAGATCACCTAACTTTTTTATTTATCTCACTTATATGTCTCCCCAATCCACATATTGATCTAGTGCATCGTAACGTTCAAGTCTCAATGATTATCGTCTTCTTGTTCTATGTATATTGTGATTTACCACCATATGTTACAGGTAAGTGAGAAACTCCTAAGAATGTTTTGTACCATTTATTTGTCTTACTTACAGATAAATGGGAAAAACCTAGTACTACTGTCTACTGACCAAGCGTATAACAAAAATAAACAATAGGGATCCTCCGAGTTAAAAAATAAGTTAGGGATCAAATGCATAAATTACCCTGAACCATAGGGACCATTTGTGTAATTTACTCAATAAAATGAGTGTTTTGATTATAAAATCGCAAGAAAATCAATAGCTAAACTAACTATATAAACTAATTGAAAACGAATCACTTCAGGTACTTTGGTTTATATTGGATTACATCTCAAAATCATGGATAATTACTTTAGTGCAATGATTATTCATTATTATTCACCGATTCCTAATATAATTAGTATCATGACGAGACTATTAATCCTAATTAATCTAAAGACTCTTAATTTCATTGGCATGCCATTAATTATCCTTAAATTCATTATTCAGTTCGTATAAAACAAGATTTGATTTTTTTTATTAATCCTAATGGGCATTAGAAATCAAATCATACATAAAATGATCATTTACACACACATACACATTAAAGTTTATAACTTTATTAACCAAACACTAAGTTTAGATTGAATAGTGGTCATAATTACCAATAATCATGTGCAACTATGATTCAAATTAACAAAATTTAAATGGTCATCTAAAGTGTATTAATTAAACAATAAGTAATAAAGTAACAATCTTTAACACATTTTGATCTTCAATCAAACATGACAAAATAAATTAAACAAGAATAAAAAATCCAACTAGAAAATTAATCCATAATCTCAATGATTTATCTAACTTAAACACAAAACAAAAGATTTTAACACCCAATTACACTACTAAAAAATGCGCCTTTTCTGAGTGACAATTGAATTCAGAAATTAAAAACATTAGGAAAGCAAATGGAATACTAATCATGATCAGAACAACAAACCGAATGGTTACCGTCTTGAATCAACTCTTGAATCCGTCAGATCTTCGCTTCGTATTAGCTTAACTGTCCTCTAACCGTCTTCTAGACCCTCAAAACGACAACTTTGAGGTTTCTTGTCGCACAAGTCGAAGCGGATTGCCAAATCTCTCTTTAGGATGGATTTTCGAATCTATTTATAGATTTCAGTGACCCTGCGGTGCAGGAAGCGAGATTATGTGTTGTACACGGACTCGTAATCTAGAAAAATGTTGAGTTTTCATTTTACTGAAGGAGTGTGGCACAATTTTTAAAGGGGCGCAACGTGCTTTTTGGAAGTTTCTAATTATTTTTTATTTTTTGTAACATCCTAAAATTTAAGATCGAGTTCTTAAGTTATTGTATGATTTAGTTATGTTGGAATTGCATGTGGTGTTCAGAATCTGAAACAAAAAGAGTTTCAAGGGCCTTTTTTGGAAGTTTTTTATTTTAATTGTTTACAAGAGGAAGAGGTTTCGGTGAAAAAAAAATTGCAATAATCAACAAATTATAGAGAATTGCATTTTAAGGTACATCATTATAAGTTTTAAAAATATTTTTCTTATTAAGGCATTTTATGTTGACAAATCTATCAATTATAACCTAGAACTTTCAGTTTTCTTATTGTAAGCTCATTTCCCTTTGATAAATCAAACCTGTGTATAGCATATCACTTTGTTTGTTGAATTTTTATGTAATTTGTTGTAGCCTTAAAAATAAAGGAATATTAATGTCACTCGTTTATATTATTATTACTTTACTTCTCTTCAGTGTTAGGCATAAATAGAATGATGAATTTTTATTTTTTTTCCCTTAATTTATGTTTTGTTGGACGAGCTATAGGTAGTATATTGATGCTTTTATACACCTAATTTATTTTCTTTGAACATTTGTCTTTCTTTATTTTAGAAATCAACAAAATTAATATTTGAAGAAACTTTTGTCGATATTTAAGCACAAATTTAGAAAGATTCGTGAACTTATTATACAAATTGCTTACTTTGTGCATTATTTGTTGACCGGAAGCATGATTGAAGAAATTTTTTTGGAATCACAAAAATTTACATTTTAAGAAACTTTTGTTGATATTTTTGCACAAGTTCATAAAGATACGTAAACTTATTTCACAAATTGCTTCATGTGTGCGTATGATAGAGAGAAAGTGTTTGCAATTGATATACCTTATATGAATCGGAAGAGTTGGAGTCGAGAGAAGGGTTATTCACGAAAACAAAACACTATGGCCAAAAATCCATGAAAATCGCACTGCAATCACACTTATTGTCGGTTCTGTAATGAAAAGAGAAGAGAGTAGAACAAAAGATGGAGATGGTGGTGGAGCAGAGGATGTTCCGACGATGTAATGTAGTGATGGCGGAAGAAACGTGCCTGATATACGTCGACGGATTCTCGAAGTTGTTGGCACTCTTGTGGAATCAAAACAATGTAAGGGTTACAAGAACGACACGTTTGTACGGAAAACATGACCAAATCTTTAATACCTACAAAATAGTGTGGTCAAAATCTAAAGTGCACAAAAGGCATTGTTCGTAAACACGATGCTTTTAATATAAATTAGGATTTCTTGTTAGATAACCCTAATAACCTTACTATATATAGTTGTCTTGTCCCTATACAAGCTATAACATGTTACATGTCTAGCAATATCCTATTACATGATTTGGACCTATTAATACATGATTTGGACCTATGATAGATGAAATTTTTGTAATGTCCATCTAAAGGTTTGAAATGAGAATCAAACATTTTTTGAGCAGAATACCATGGGCTTTCTTATGGGCCATTTTGTTTTCTTCTTAAGAACCTTAGCTAATGCCCATTACGCCACCAACTGATGATAACCCAAAACAGCAAAGAATATAATCATATATGACAAGAACGTATTAACACTTAAACAAAAATTTATATTTTCTGTGATACTTGTTTTAATCGATCGAACAATATTTTTATCATCTGAATGTTTTGTTTTGTTGACATTAAGGAGCTGGAAAAACCATACTGCTTTTCATAATCTCAAAAGTTGTGTATGAAAAATGTACATTGAGAATGTTGCAAGCGTTAGAGATATAGAAAACATGATATAAAAAATGTGTAAATAAAAATAGTTTGTCAACACATTATAATGATAACAATAGTTAAGCAAAGTAATGAAAAACAAAGTTAAACAAAAGTTGTAATTTCCACTATATATACCACATATCCACAGAAACCATTTCTCCTGTTACAACTAAACATATTGGACAAAATTAGGTTGATATAACTTCAGTTACAGTTATCATAAATCTAAACTTTTGTGTTCTAAGAACCTTTCGACAGTAAATTTTCTAAATAACTAACACCAAGATCCTCAAACTCAAGTACATCAATGTTGTCATCCCAATAAGATTCTTCTAGGCTTTTCAAACTCTTCAATGGAGGTGGTCCGTTCATGGCTACCTCCTTTTGGACTTCTTCCCAATCCCTAAACACCCTTTTATTTGTGTTGTGATCTTTGTAATGTGAGCATTGAATGTCTGTCGAATCAGTCCTTTGAGAACTTGTCGAAGGATGATCATTTGAGTCACTTTCTCGTTGATCAATGGCTCTCATTTTATATTCAACTTCTTGAATCGGAAAGTTTAGATGTGCTTTGGGGCCTCTAATTCTCAATGCTGCTTTATCATAAGCTAAAGCAGCTTCTTCAGGTGTCTTGAAAGTTCCAAGCCAAACCCTAGCTCCTTTTCTTGAAGAATCCCTAATTTCAGCTGCATACTTCCCCCATGGACGCCTCCTGACTCCCCTATAACGTTTCTCAGTTTTCACAACGTCGTCAGTTCCTGAACCCAACACAGTTTGATCACGACCTTTTGCAAGAATCTCACGTGGATTTTCAATATTCTCAGAAGGAATAACAATTCCAGCAAGAATTTCTTCCCATTCTTCTGCTCCCATGGATATCCATCTTCCTAAACTCGGTAGTCTTTGTAAAAATCCCATTTCTTCATCTCTACCATGATCAAGATTCGGCAACTCCTCCCATGATTCTGAAACTTCAAAAGTTTTCTGTGGTATTTCCTCTTTTGCATGATGATCATGATCTTCGCCTATGAAGTTTGCCCATACGTTCTCTAGAATCCCTTCGGATAGAGGTGTTTGCAGTTTCTTTTCGACTGCCATATTTTAATAAGAAAGGGAACGAGATCGAGTTTATATATATGTAGCTGTAAATATATACAAATTCATATATGACTAGAAACAGCGCATCATGACTCAATCTAGGAAAAGTATGAATGTGAAAATGGTGAGAAACTTAGGGTTTTGGCAACTGCATTAGCATATTTCAAGGATGATTTGAAGATTAGAGTTTAAGGAAAGGGGATGGAGTGTTGACTTTGGTATAAACGATGAACTTGAAAATACTTGTTTAATTATATATATAATCAAATGAAATATAATAATTAAAATGGTGGAATAATGATTAGTCAACTAAGTTGATTACTCTTTTGGGATGGTATATGTTTGTGTTCCCATCGGCCATTCATGCATGGTTACTTACAGCATAAATTCAATCCTAAAAAAACATTCCACTTTCCAATTAAATGCTAGTGCATGAATTAAGGTGGTTTCAATATTCTTGGTACTAAAATTTAGCATTTGATTTGAGAGAAGTCGTATTATTTCTTATCTTTAAGTTGATTATAAAAATATAAAATATTTATAGTGTCTTATTTTCTTTACAAAATATGATCAGCTCGAATGCCTTACAAACTTTTTTAATTATATTTATATCCTTGTAAAACTTCAAATTAATTATATATCTTTATAAAACCTATAAACTCATGTATGTACCTATAAAGTCATGTATATACCAAAATACTTAATTTAATGAAAATCAATATATTTAAAAATTAAAAATATTATCTTTAAATTAGATTATAAATAAATTATAAAAATACTCATTTGCACTATCTTCTATAATTGATCTCTATATGTACGATGTGGTTATTCACAACATTATTCTCTGTTGTTTCATATTCTGTATAATCGATTAATAAGACCCGATGATTGTTTATTCCTAACAGTTGCTAAAAATATATTTCATCGTATACAATTAATGGAATTAGGAGACTTGCTTATATGGTTCTTCAGTTATATGTAAAATCACGGAAAAACAATTTCAATGTGAGTGTTGATATTTTGTAAGGATTTATAAAGTAAATAGACCAAGAATAACAATGTGTGAGAAGGATAATACTATAATGTTACAACTTATTTATTATCAAAATAAAAAAATCAATTTAAATATAGTGTTTCTATTTTTTTTAACATATTAAATATGATAAATTAAGTATTTTGGTATATGTGTGAATTTATAGGTTTTATAAGGATATACATATAATTTGAAGTTTTACAAGGATATAAATGTAATTATGAACGTTTACAAAGATATAGATGAACTTTTCATAGTTTATATTGTCAATACCAAATAGTTAACATTCAAGGTATGTATTAATAGACTTGTTTTTTTTCTTTAATTCCATTTAACATGTTTATACATCAATTTCATTTATTATTTGAAGTCATGTCTAACATTTTAATGTAATGATTTATGTTTATCAAAGAAAAGGAAAATGACTTAGGTCTTATGATCTTAACAAACTTTTGTGTTTTTCAAAAAATATCATTAAACTTAATTTTTTTTCACATTATATATACCCTATGATACATGGGGTATTCAAGGAATCGCCAAACCCGAATAGTGATGCTTGTCAATGTGCTAAGAGTCATAAACTCCCTTATAATCGTTATGTTCGTGTAACCACTTCTCCACTTGAACTTGTTTGTAATGATGTTTAGGGATCTGCTCAAACATCTAGTGGGGATTTTAAATATAATGTTAGTTTTTTAGATGATTTTAGTCGTTATACTTGGATCTACCTTATTAAGAATAAGTCTGATGTTGAGCAAATTTTTTACAATTTTCAAAATCATGTTGAGCGATTGTTAAATACTAAAATTTGTGCTGTTCAATCTAACTGGGGAGGTGAATACCATAGACTTCATAAATACTTTCAAAACTCAAGAATCACTCACCGGGTGTGGTGCCCTCACACTTCTAAGCAAAATGGCATAGCAGAGCGTAAACACCGTCACATTGTTGAAACTGGTTTAGCTCTCTTAGCTCATTCATCTCTTCCTCTTCGTTTTTGGGATGAGGCTTTCCTGAATGCCTCTTATCTTATAAACTGAATGCCTAGTCGTCTCTTAAATAATAATACACCCATAACACGTCTACTAAACATTAATCCCGGTTATTCTTTTTTGTGTACTTTTGGTTGTGCCTGTTAACCATCTCTTCGAAAATACAATATTCACAAGCTTGAGTTTAGGTCAAAGTTATGTGTCTTTCTTGGGTATAGTTCCATGCATAAAGGGTACAAGTGTCTTGATAGAAGTAACGGTCAGATATATATATATATATATATATATATATATATATATATATATATATATATATATATATATATATATATCCCTAGATGTCATTTTTGATTTTTTGATGAGTTTTATTTTCCCTTTGCTAACTCATCATGTTTCACTACACCTCCCCCCATGTCAAAAGCAGATTCGTTCCCTCAAACTGAACCGGCCATTGTGAATGATCATATGTGAAATTATGACCTGTCACTTTTATTGTTTAACGATCTACATGCAGCTATAGCACCGAAACAGCAGGTCTTCCCATCACAGAATTCACAGTCTGTCACTAATCAAGACCAACCTATTCCAACTATACAAGTAAATGATCACGATTTGGCATCATCTCCAACCTTGCATGTTACACCAGATCCGCCATCACCCTCTATCAGCACACAAACGCCTACGCCACCACCTGCTACACAAACTTTCTCTCTCACACCACCGGTTACCACCGATATTTCATCCACAGCTCTAGACTCGTCCTTACCTAGTGTTACTACTTGAGGAAGTGCTGGTAAAACTTTCCCTAAGACTTTTACTGATGGCGCCATTCGTTATGATTGTAACGCCCGTAGATCCGGGCTAGTCAATTTAGAGACGATATGCATCAAAAATGAATTTTTGATGAAAGATTATTTAGAATGAATAATCTTAACTAAGTTGTTATAGTATATGTTACAAGGTTTCCTTTCATATAAAGAACGCCGATATCCGAGTTATAACGAAGAAGTTATGACCTGTCGAAGTTTCGCGACAGAACCGGCACGACGTAGAATGACGTAAAAAGTGAATTTACGTTAGAGTGATATTTAGCCTTAGCAATCTAAATGAAAGTCGTAGAGTTCATTAAACCATGAGTGTGCATAAAAAGAACATCCAAATCTGACTTCGTATGAGGAAGTTATGATTTTTTTAAGTTTCGACTTATCGGTATGCAGACCGAATATTCGATTTGAGATCGAGCGGTTTTTAGCCGAAACAATCTAAATGAGAATCGAAGATCTCATTAATTGTAGTAAAAAGATAAAAAGATAGGCGAAAACGGACGTCAGATGAAGAAGTTATGATTTTATAATAGAGCTTTCTTGTCCCGGCCTACTAAAAATAAATAATAAAAATAAAATCAAAATTAGCCGACGGAGTCTAAACAAAAGTTGTAGAGCGTAGTCTCACCTATGCGGGGATATGAAGAACGTCGAAAACGGAATTCGTATGAGGAAGATATGAATTTTTAAAGTTTATTAAATATTTTCGATATTTAATTTAAATATAAATTCGATATTATCCCGAAGGGGGGGGGGGGGGGGGGGGGGGGGGGGGAGTCAGCGTTCTTATCCCCATTACGTCCAGCGTAATTTAGAATTACGCCTAGCTTAATTCGTGTTTTATCCCCCTATAAAAGGGTGTCGAGGGCAACCGACTTCTTTGCTCATTTCTTCCCGTTTTCTCGCGTTTTTGCATCGTTTTTCATGCAAGAAAAATCCCGAAGCCCCGGTATCATTCCCGAGCCCCAAAGCAAGTCCCGAGGCCCCGAAGATCCCAAAAAGTGCGATTCCCGAGCCGAAGCTCTGCCCGCGAGGAGCCCGGTTTTTGTGAAGATCTTCCAGATCTACCGAAGAATACTACTTCTACAAGTCGTAGTGTTGTCCGATCATCTTTTAATCAAGTGAGTGTGTGGTTACTTTCTTCTAACGCATAATTATGAAGTATTTTATACGAAATACGTGTTATGTGTATAACTTTGTTGTTATGTGTGTGAATATATATTCACTTTCTTCTATCTCATAAATCTGATTTATTCTCTATGAAATACGTGTTATGTGGATGTGCCTCATCTGTTATGTGGAATATGTATTGAATGAGAATGCTATACAGGTTTTAAACTATGTATAAAAATATATATTTTTATCTACAAATATGTTGGGTAGGACATGGGTAGATGAGATCCGTGAGTATGGATCAGATCAAGAGGTTAGTTTTAGATCCGTGAGTATGGATCAGATCAAGAGGTTAGTTTTAGATCCGTGAGTATGGATCAGATCAAGAGGTTAGTTTTAGATCCGTGAGTAGGGATCAGATCAAGAGGTTAGTTTTAGATCCGGGAGTATGGATCAGGTAAAGAGATAAAACTTGTTATTAGTCTGGGAGTATATATGGATTAAGACTAAGTTAATTGTCCCTATTCGGGGAGTATGGATTAGGCACAGTTATTGATCCGGGGGTATGGATCAGATCAGGATTAAGGTATAGTTAATTGTCCTTATTCCGGGAGAATGGATTGGGTACAATTATTGATCTGAGAGTATGGATCAGATCAGGAGGTTAGTTTTAGATCCGTGAGTATGGATCAGGGGAAAAAGGTTAGTTTTAGATCTGTGAGTATGGATCGGTGAAAAGGATAGTTTTAGATCCGTGAGTAGGGATCGGGTAAAGAGGAAAATTTTAGATACGAGAGTTTAGATCTTGTCGTTGTGAGGATCGATGGGGGTGAGATAAGAGTTGCCTTTATATGGTGAAATTGTACAAGTTTGAATGTTCTATATTTATAAATATATGATATAACATTGTAGGATGAAAACCCTATATGCTCACCAGGCTCCCAAGCCTGACCCACTCAGTTTTCTTTGTATCACAGGTATTAATACGAAGATATATTTCACAGAGAGATTTAAAGGAGATATAAATCATTAGTGTAATTAAATGTAAGTTCTATTTATGCTTATATGTCTGTATCGGAACATGACATCCCGAGGTTTTATTATTAAATGAAAATACATCTCTTTGAGAAATGTTTTGATAAGTTATTATCATATCTTGTTTTGGGAACAAATTCCGCAACTATTTTCATTAAAAGATTACTCTGATTTTAAAAACAAAGCATAAACAAATCAGACTTTTCTGACCATGAAAATGGTGATGTCACAATGATCCTCAGAAACGTGCATTTTTTTGTTGAACCAACCTCTTATCGAATGGCTTTGTCTCAACCAGCTTGGCGTACCGCTATGGAGGCTGAATTTGATGCTCTTCAGAAGAACAACACATGGACTTTGGTTCCCAGACATGCTGGTATTAATCTGGTTGGTTGTAAGTGGGTCTTTAAACTTAAACAACACCCTAATGGGTCCATTGATAAACACAAAGTCCATTTGGTTGCCCGTGGTTTTACACAACAATATGGTGTGGATTATCAAGATACTGTCAGCCCTATTATGAAACATGCAACAGTTAGGTTGATTCTTTCTATAGCAGTTTCTCGTGGGTGGCACCTTCGTCGGGTTGATGTCAGTAATGCTTTTCTTCATGGGTTTCTAAATGAGGAAGTATATATGCAGCAACCTCCTGATTTTAAGGATTCCAAGAGACCCCGACATGTGTGCAAACTAAACAAAGCACTTTATGGTCTTAAACAATCACTAGGAGCCTGGTTCTCTCAGCTTAGTGACAAACTGCACCAACTTGGTTTTTTCTTGTCCAAAGCCGATACTTCACTCTTTCTGTTTCATCAAGGTGAAACTACTACCTATATGCTTGTTTAAGTTGATGATATTGTCATTGATGGTTCCTCTCAACAAACAGTCGATCACCTACTATGTGCCTTATCTTCCTCCTTTCCTCTCAAAGACCTTGGTCGACTTCGCTATTTCTTGGGAATTGAAGTCGCTCACAATTCAGGGGGAATTATCTTGATGCAACACAAAAATGCATCTGATCTTTTAAAATGTTCCAACATGGTGAATTGTAAAAGTGTTTCAACTCCCATGTCAGTGACTGAAAAGCTTTCCCTTAACTATGGAACACCACTTAGTGATGATGAAATTTTCAAATATAGAAGCATGGTGAGGTCTACAATATATCATCCTAACACGAACAAATACCTCTTTTGCTGTAAATAAGGTGTGCCAATACCTCTCGAAACCTATAAATGTACATTGGGAGGCAGTAAATGAATATTGAGATATGTTAAAGGCATAACAAATACAGGTCCTCACATCCAGAAATCTAACTCTATGCTTCTGAGTATATTCACAAATGCGGATTAGGCAGGCTACTTAGACTATGGAAGGTCTACCGGAGGTTTTACAGTATTTTTCGGCCTAAATTTAATTTCATGGAGTTCAAGGAAACAGCCCACGGTGTCTCGGTCCAGCACAGAAGCTGAGTATAAGGCTTTCGCTAATGGTACAACAGAAGCTATATATGGATAAAGTCCTTACTTAAGGAGCTTGGTGTAACGACCCAATTTTTACGTCCGAAAATTTCATTTTAAAAATATTACTTTATAAAACATTAATAAATAAAAACATTGTTGATCACACCATAACACATCGCAACCATGTTTTAAAAGGTCAAACCATACATCCCATCAAAATATCAGAGTACAATCCCAGTGACTCTCGTAAATGCGGAAGACAGAGTGTGTGCATGACGTGCCGCTACCGCACCGGCTCCTTCCCCTTCGGTGCAGAGGTACCTGAAAATAAAACTGTAAACGTAAGCACAAAGCTTAGTGAGTTCCCCCAACGTACCACATACCATGCAAACACATAACATAAATACTGCCAGGCTATTCTGGGGTGCCTGACTACCCGGTACGGCCATTCTGGGGTGCCGACCTACCCATACGGCCATTCTGGGGTGCCGTCCTACCCGTGTCAAGCCATTCTGGGGTGCTGACTACCCATGTCAAGCCATTCTGGGGTGCTGACTACCCATCGGTCCTAACAACCGATCCTCGGGGACTGGTCCCCTCCCGCTACCTCTATCGCATAACATAACAGGCCAACATACAAGCATACCATCACATACGGTCAGATGTTTCTGGGGTGTCTGACTACCCTGCGGTCCTAACAACCGAACTCTACTACTATTGCATATAACGTATCATGAGAGCATATAACATAACAGGTAATAGCAAACCTAGATGATATCACAAAGACAATCATCTATCATACGTCCCCTACTGGTGGGCCGGCATTGTGGCCTTAGGCCCACCACTACTGGAAGGTAACTCACCTCAAAGTAGCTGCTGAACTGATCGGGAACTAACTGACTGCTGCTGCTCCGGGAGTCCTCCGGCTGCAATTCCCACAACATACTCAATCAAACACTGCTAACTGTCCTTTAGGTAAAATGACCATTTTACCCCCGGTCTAGCTCTAAGTCAATGTTAGAGTCAACTTTCAGTTGACCCGACTCGCCGAGTTGGCTCTCCAACTCGTCGAGTCCCTATCAGAAGATTGTCCGGAGTCCCTGTTTCTACTCGTCGAGTTAGGCTATGACTCGACGAGTTCATCTTCTAGACTGACGTTCAACCTCTTCATTCTACTCGCCGAGTTGTATGAACAACTCGTCGAGTTCATCTTCATCCGAAGAACACTTTATGCTAAGACTCGCCGAGTTGTATGAACAACTCGCCGAGTCTGTTCTTGATCTATGAAGATTGCCTTGGACTCGCCGAGTCAGGGCATTGACTCGCCGAGTCCTAACATGGGTGAGTTCAGCTCCCAACTCACCGAGTCACCCCCTGTGACTCACGGCTCAACTCGATACATCATGAAGGGACCAATTCGGTGACTCGCGACCAGACTCGCCGAGTCACCTATACGACTCGCCGAGTCGTCGCCATGCATCCACCAAATACACCGATTTACTCAATTTCAGTTCATGCCATTCATAGATTTGGACTTCTAGGACACCAATCACACGTAAAGTTTCCAACTTTACGTGTGGATACTCACTAATATGGATTTTAGGGTTCAAAATGCCTCAAAAGGGTAGATCTAGGATGAACAAGCCACATGGGGCCATAAAGCTAATAGATCTGAGCTTCTGGAGCTCAATCTTGCCTAGATCTAAAGGCCCATCCACTTATTACGAAACATTAAGCACAAACAAGCTTGAAGAATTGCTCAAGAGTGTATTAAATGAAATCTTAAGCATAGAAACAGGGGGAAAACGAGATATACCTCAATGAAACAGTTGAAAAACACAATGATGCTTGGATGGCTCTCCTTCCTCTTGATCTCCTTCCCCTTCTTGCCTCAAAACCTTCAAGAATGCACACAAGAGCCTCAAATTCACAAGAACAAGCTTAGGACGAGTTAGGACGAGGGTTGGGAGCTCTGGGGGTGAATGGGGGCTCGCAAGGGGCAGATATGGGGTTTAAATAGGGTGCAAACCCCTGAAACTTAGGGTTTCATCCAACAGCGGTGACTCGCCGAGTCCAGGATATGGACTCGCCGAGTCGCCAACTTAAACGTGTCCTGCGTCTCGTCCCTACTCGGCGAGTCGGACCTAGTGACTCACCGAGTCCAAGGCTAAAATAAGGCAATACTCAAATAAATTTCACATACCGGAAACCAGGTGCTACACTTGGTATTCGTCAAATGCGACCACCTGTGTTATGGTGTGATAGCTTGGGGGTTACGTACTTAACTGCTAATATAGATTTTCATGCACGAACCAAACACATTGAAGTTGATTTTTACTTTGTTAGACAAAAGGTGGAAATGGGTTCTCTCGATGTTCATTTCATATCCTCAAACGATAAAATTGTAGATGGATTTACAAAGACAGCAAGACACAATATGTTGGATCGTCTCAAACACAATCTGAACCTAGTCACGGTTAAGATTGAGGGGGAATGTAAACATATTAGATAAAAGGTTTTGAATATAGGATATATCCTGTTGTATAGATAGATCCTAATTATAAGAGATAATTGTTATCTTGTAATCATATTCGTGTGTGTGTGTGTGTGTGTGTGTATATATATATATATATATATATATATATTCAATCAATCCCATTGGATCTTTTACGCCAAATTCTTTGTTCAACTCACTACATATGTATATACTAAAGTAATTAAGTGAAAAAAACATATACTTAAGCAGCAAATATATACTTATATATCCTTGAGCTTATCAATGAATATTATCATATTATATATCATTGCATCAAGAACCTATATCAACTTGTACAAGATAAAGATCATCTACATATGGTTTCCAATTTAGTCACTTAGAGAAGTGGGTATGGGCAACACCCTTTGGGCGTTTTTGGGCATTATAACTTATAACGCAGAAACACCATCCCCCTTTACCGATTTTTGGCGTTATACGCCTGCCGTTGCTTCCTGTTGCCACCACCACCTTCTTTTAACGCCCATTTTTTGTTTTTAGCTAAATACGTCGGTGCCTTAGGTAATATTGTGTTAAGCACCTTTTGGTGCAGTATGGAAAGGCACCGAGGTGTTACGTCATTCCTTTCTTCTATTCAATCAATTAACTTATTTTTTTTCCTACTTAATTTGTAACGACCCAATTTTCACGTCCAAAAAATTTCGTTTTAAAACATTACTTTAGGGAAACATTAATAATTAAAAACATTGTTTGATCAACCACATCACATCGTAAACCATGTCTAAAAGCCAAATCATACAACCAATCAAAATATCAGAGTATAAATCCCAGGGAAATCTAAATGATGCGGAAACCAATCATGTGTGCATGATGTGCCGCTACCGTGCCAGCTCCTTCCCCTTCGATGAAAAGGTACCTGAAACCAAAACTGTAAACTGTAAGCATAAAGCTTAGTGAGTTCCCCCAGTGTACCACATACCATACAATCACATAACATACATAAATTTTCAGGCATATCTAGGTGCCCGACCTACCCCTTCGGTCCTCTCGACCGGATACTGCCTAGCATATCTGGGTGTTAGCCTCCCCTTCAGTCCTCTCGACCGGATACTGCCTAGCATATCTAGGTGCTGGCCTCCCCTTCGGTCCTCTCGACCGGGTACCGGGGACTATTTCACCCCCTACTACTACCACATAACACATATATCACATAGTCTATTTAGCATGGTTGGGCATGACTGCCCCTTCGGCCCTATCGACCGGTAACCTGGGGACTATCTCCCCTACTATCACTAGCACATAGCATCATATCACATAAACATAACACAGGTAGTAGCAACCCTAGATGAATATCACAGAGACAATCATCTAATCATACATCTCCTACTGATGGGCCGACATTGTGGCCATAGACCCACCGCTACTGGAAGGTAACTCACCTCGTAGTAGCTGCTGATCTGTGTGGGAATAGTCTGTCTGCTGCTGCTGCTCCGGAAATCCTCCGGCTGAAATTCCCACCAAACACTTAGTCAAATACTGCTAACTATCCTTTGGGTAAAATGACCATTCTACCCCTGATCATGCCCTAAGTCACAGACAGAGTCAACTTCCAGTTGACCCGACTCGCCGAGTTGGCTCTCCAACTCGTCGAGTCCATGTCCAAACAACTGACCTGGATTCTGTTTCTACTCGTCGAGCTAGGCGTTGACTCGACGAGTTCTCCATCCAAACTGATGTTCAAGTCCTTCATCCTACTCGCAGAGTTGTATGAACAACTCGGCGAGTTCATCTTCATCCGATGAACACTTATGCTGAGACTCGCCGAGTCGTATGAACAACTCGCCAAGTCTGATCTTGATCTAAGGAGATTGCCTTGAACTTGCCGAGTCTGGGCATCGACTCGCCGAGTTCCACTATGGGTGAGTTTTGGCTTCCAACTCACCGAGTCCACCCTGGACTCACCACACAACTCGACATAGCTAAAAGGGGACAAACTTGGAGACTCGCAACTAGACTCGCCGATTCCGATGAGCGACTCGTCGAGTCTGTTTCATGCAAGAGCCAAAAATGCGATTTTGCTCGAATCCAGTCCATGTCATTCGTAGATCTGGGCTCCTAGAGCATGAATAACACGTAAAGTTTCCAACTTTACGTGTAAATATCCATATATGGGGTTTTTAAGGTTCAAAATGCACCAAAAGAGTAGATCTAAGGTTTGCATGCAATATGGGTTCATAAAGGTAGTAGATCTGAGCTCCTGGAGCTCAACTATGCTTAGATCTAGAGGCCAATCAACTTATTTCGAAATATGATGCACATACAAGCTTGGAAAGTGAGTCATGAAGGACTTTAATGGGGCTATAAGCATGAAGACAAGGGGGAAAACGAGCCATACCTTAGTGAACACTCTGAAATAGCTCACAAGTGCTTGACCTCCTCTTCTTCTTCTTGATCTCCTTTCCTACTCACTCCAATCTTCAAGAGGACACACCAAATGGCTTCAAATCCACAAAACAAGGCTTAGAACGAGGTGTATGGCTCTGAGGGTGAATGGGGGCTGGCTTGGGGGCGGAAAGGGGGGTTAAATAGGGTGCAAACCCCTGAAACTTAGGGTTTCATCCAACAGCGGTGACTCGCCGAGTCCAGGATATGGACTCGCCGAGTCGCCAACTTAAACGTGTCCCGGGTCCCGCCCCTACTCGGCGAGTCGGACCTATGACTCGCCGAGTCCAAGGCTTAAAATGGAAAATACTCAAATAAGATTTACGTACCAGGAACCAGGTGCTACATAATTACTCATAACTTATTTCCTTCTTTACATATCCCTCCCTAAATCTTATATGATTTCAATAATCTGTTGGTATTTTCTGAAAGAATGATGAACTCACCATTTTTATGAAGATGGAAATTTAATGTTGTATTTTTTTTTAATCTGATTTTTTTTGTGGGGGTCAACGTTTATGAGCATATAATCATGTGTATTTATATGTAACGGGTATGTGGGGTGGTGGTGGGGGTGTTGGTATCAGGTGGTGGTGATGGGTGGTGGTTGGTATCACATAAATAATATTTTATTAAATACATATAATCACGTGTAATTATATGTATATAATCACATATGATTTACGTGGACGATATTTATTTTTGCATTCTCGATTCACTAGTTTTTCACATGTATTTAATGACATATGATTATATATATTTAATAACATATAAATCGTATATGATTCGATACATATAATCACATGTGATTATATACACAAGAAAAACTAATGAATAAAAAACACAATAACAAATCTTTGTAGGTGGGGGTGGGGGTGGTGGCGGTGGGTGGTGGAGGCAGGTTGGTGGTGATGGGTGGTGGTGGTCTGTGGTGGGTGGGTGGGTGGTTGCAAGTGGTGGTGATAGTGATGGGTGGTGGGTGGGTATGTGTGGAGGTGGCGGGTGGTACTAGGTGGGTGGTGATGGTGGTGACGGGTGGTGGTGGTAGTTATGGTGGGTGGTGTGTAGTAATGGGTGGTGGGTGGTAGTTGGTGGTGGTGTGTAGTGATGGGTGGCGGTAGCGAGTGGTGGTTGGTGGTGGTAGTAGTGGCAGGTTTTGGTAGTGGTGGATGGGTGGTGTGTAACGGGTAATGATGGGTGGTGGGTAGTGGTTGGTAGTGGTGGGTAGTTATGGGTGGTAGGTATTGGTTGTTGTTGGTGGTGGTGGTGGGTGGTGGTCGTGGTGGGTGGGTGGTGACGGGTGGTGGTGGGTAGTGATAGGTGGTGGGTAGTGGTTGGTAATGATGGGTAGTTATGGGTGGTGGTGATGGGTGGTAGGTAGTGGTTGGTGGTGGTGGTGGCGGGCGGTGATGATGGGTGGTGGATGGTGGTGGCGAGTGGTGGTGGTTAGGAGGTGGTGGTGGTGGCAGGATGTGGTTGTTGATGGTGGTGGTGGTGGCAGGATGTGGTTGTTGATGGTGGTGGTAGTGTTGGTGAGTGGGTAGTGATGGGTGATGGGTGGTGAGTGGTAGGTCATGGTGGTGGTGGTTAGTGATAGGTGGTGGTGGGTAGTGATAGTGGTGGTGGTAAGTGGTGGTGGCGGGTGGTGGTGATGGGTGGTAGGTAGTGGTGGTGGCAGGCAGTGGTGATGGGTGGTGGTGGCAGGTGGTGGTGGTTGGGTGGTGATGGTGGTGGGTAATGATGGTGGTGGCAGGTAGTGGTTGGTGGTGGTGGTGGTTGGTGGTGGTGGTTAGTGATGGGTGGTGGTGGCGGGTGGTGGTGGTGGCTGGTGTTGGTTGGGTGGTGAGTGATGTTAGTTAGTGGATTTTTTAATTGTTTGTAACTATTTTTTGATTTATATGAATATTATTTTATAATTTTAATTAAAAAAATTGTGTGGTCCAAATTTGTTGTTAAATGTTTTCGCGATAAGAAATGTTCTCGATTGAACGATATATATATATATATATATATATATATATATATATATATATATATATATATATATATATATATATATATATATATATATATATATGGAAAAGTGAATATATACCCATAAGGATATATAAGCTTAGGTACCCAAACACATCATAATACGTCGTTTTGTGTAGTATATTCATTATAATGTTCTTAAACTTCAACCCCTAACTTGATTTAATTTCAAGATTTTCGAAATTTCACTATTATTTTTCTCTTATGTCACATCTTTTTGTCGAACACTTATTAAGTTATATTTATTGTAGTTGAAAATGAAAATTAAGTAAGAGGAAGATAAATGTGTAAAAAGTAAAAATAATGGAAGTAATCATTTTAGAAGTTAAATTATAAGAACATTGGACAATTATAATGTATTATATGATACAAAACAACATAGTATGGTGAGTTTGGGTACCTAAGCTTATATACCTTTAATGGTATATTCACTTTTCCCATATATATATATATATATATATATATATATATATATATATATATATATATATATATATATATATATATATATATATATATATATATATATATATATATGTATATATATATATATGTATATATATATATAGCTTAGGTACCCTTAACTTGATTTACTTTCAAAATTTTCAAAATTTCATTATTATCTTCCTCTTACATCTCATCTTTTTGCCGAACACCTACTAAGCTATATATATTATAGTTGAAAATGAAAATTATGTAAGAAAAATATAAATGTGAAATTGATAAAAATCTTGTAAGTAAATCAAGTTATAAATTGAATTATAAAAACATTGGATAATTACAATGTATATATATATATATATATATATATATATATATATATATATATATATATATATATATATATATATATATATATATATAGAGAGAGAGAGAGAGAGAGAGAGAGAACCAGGCATTTTCATCATTAATATTTTTAGAGTAACCATTTTCTTGTACCATTCTTAATTACTTGGGAAATACATTCTCAAAATTTCAAAATAATAGTTGTTTTATTTATAAAGTTTTTTTTTTTTTTAAATATATATTGTATCCTTAATTAAACGGTTTGAGAGATTCATCGTTAAATTCTGTTCGCTTGCCAATTGTTTTAAAATGGATTAAGTTTAGGAAAAAGTAGAAGTAAACACTGGGAAGAGCTCCATTCAATGTACGTATAAACAAATTGAGTGAACAATTGAGTAAAAGACCAGCAAATAATGATATTTCTTGGGCCTCAAGGAAAAGGTAAAGTATTTTGTGGTTAAATTTTGAATAAAATAAAAGATCACACGCTTGGCCAAGAATAATATATTTTGTAACCATGTCCGCCGATCTCGGGGTGCAAATTAAGATAATAAACAAAAGAAGAAAATGTTTAAAATATTTTAGATTTTATTTTTGGCCAAATTCTATAAAACTTATTACATTTTTGTTTTTTATTTTATTTGACTATTAAATTGCTTTTATTGAAAAAAACTATATTAACCAACTATAAAAGGTGTCAACCTTACTTATAGGTGAACATTGGTTGGTTTGGAATTTTGGATCAACTTTTGATTAAAACTGAAGCGAAATTTTTTTTTTTTTTTTTTGGTTTTTTTTTTTTTTTTTGAGTTTATGGATTTTCAGTTTAAATTAGTGGGTTTATGTATTTACGATCTTTTGGTTGTTCTAATTCAAACTCATTGAAAGTATGATGCTATAAACGGTACAATATCCGATTCAAATATGCTAAAATGTAAGAGTAAGAATTCTACAACCACAAAAAAAAAATCCAACTTTAATTTGTCTCATAAAACATCTATAATAAACATAAATAATATTTAAAATATAATAAATCTGAAATAATATAATGGGTCAGTTTTTTAACTTATGGGTTGGTTTAGTTTTACTGTGTCGGTTTTTTACTACAAACCGAACTGAACCAATAATAATGTTTTATAAAAATCCAAACTCACTCTGTTAATTTTTGATGCGTTTTCGATTTTTCGATTTCGGGCTTATCGGTGTTTTGGTTTCCGGTTCAACTTTTGCTCATCCATACTCACTCTACTCACTGAACTACATGTAACATTAGATTTTTTTTTTTTTTTTTGGTTTAGCAACTTGAAGAAATTTTATTCTGATTTCAAGTTCTGATTTAATGACTTGAAAAAAAAACGATTTAACCACCCAAATACTTTTTTGGATATTTTGTTTAGCTGAAAATTTTCCAAATACTCCCATTTTCAAAAAAGGCTAATGTCATAAAAACCTTTAAGTTTTCAGCATTTTGTCGGTTTTGCCCGAAGTTGAATTTTATGTTCATTTATGCCTCAAACTTGCATTAATTTGTTCGTTTTTACCCCCTAGCCGGTTTTTACCTTGAAAAGCCGGTCACCGTAAGTTGATTGGACGAACCTAGTGCTGAGTCAGATGCCACCTCACGTCAGCAACACTGACTTGTGTGTACAAGCAAAAAACGGACAATTTAGTGGTTGAGAGACTCGAACCTGGATCTCCCACTCCGAAAGTGGCAGTCGCATAACTAAGCTGGAATAGTTTTTGTGTTTTAATGTCAAACTTAATATATATATAATTAGGGTTGTAAACGAACCAAACGAATACGAACAAGGTCTTGTTCATGTTCGTTCGTTTAAGTTAGCCGAACAACAAACGAACACGAACGGATAAATGAACGAGATTTTCTTGTTCATGTTCGTTCATTTAACAAATTACTTTGTTCATGTTCGTTCATTTATATTCGTGAACATGCTAAACGAACATAAACGAACAAAGATTAAAATAAAAAAATTAAAATAAAAATAATAAAAAAAAAACACAATTGAACATATATAAACATAAACGAATATACAATATAACAATATAATAAAAAATAATTGAATATAGATGAATATAAATAAACTTAAATGAACAAACATAAACGAACATAAATGAACATCATAAACGAACGCTCACGAACATAAATGAACGAACGAGACCATTGTTTATGTTCGTTTATTTAACTAAACGAACGATAATTTTTGTTCATGTTCGTTCATTTATTAAATAAACGAACATAAACGAACTTCCCGCCGAACAGTTCACGAACGGTTCGTCGAACGTTTAGTTCGTTTACAGCCCTATATATAATATCTATTTTACTGGAACTTACTAAATAATAATAATAATAATAATTATTATTATTATTATTATTATTATTATTATTATTATTATTATTATTATTATTATTTATGAACTTATACATATATTTTTGAAATATGTTTTTAAAGATAAAAAATACGATTTAAAATTAAAAATATTTTTAAAGGTATATATATATATATATATATATATATATATATATATATATATATATATATATATATATATCACTGTTGTAAAAATCCCAACAAGGTCCCGATTAATCTCCAATTAATCCCTAGGCGCTACTTGACCGATTAAAAGGTGCCTAACGATTGATCCCTGCATACATATCGAATGAAACAATATAAAAAGATGGAATTTTAACACTTTGAAGAAGTTCTATCACAATAGAAACTATTTGAGGTGTGATTAGTGTTGTTTTAATCATATTAACCCAATTTGTTATGATATTAGTGGTATTTACGAACTTTGATATGATATTTATCATATTTAATTTTTTAAAATTCGATAAATTAGCAATTAATGGTCCCCGATTAATCTCTACCTAGCCGATTAATCCATTTACCTTAGTCCACCGACTAGCTAACGTGATACGTTTTTTACAACCTTGATATATATATATATATATATATATATATATATATATATATATATATATATATATATATATATATATATATATATATATAATATACCAAGATGTTTTATATGTATTTAAACATATAAAAACGTTTTTTTATCCATATGTATAAAAACTTATAAAAAAACAAATATTTATATGGTATATATGTACAAATATCTATATGATACATTTAACAATGTATCTATACATATGTACCAGAAAAATATTTGTTTTTTTATACGTTTTTATACATATGGATTTGCTAAAAACGTCTTTATACATAATATATACATATGAATTTGCTAAAAATGTTTTTATATATAATGTATACATATGAATACATATAAAACGTCTTAATATATTTTTATATGTATAAAAAACTTTTTTATATGCTTAAATATGTATAAAAACGTTTTGATACATATTTATATGTATAAAAAGTTTTTATATGTTTAAATATGTATTTGAAGGAATGCATACGCTTTCTAATATAATAATAATAATAATAATAATAATAATAATTTATAAAAGTTTTAGTAAAATAGATTTAAATAGATTAAGTTAGACATTTGAATATAAAAACAATATCCGTTAGTGGTTAAAGCTCTCCCTTTGCAAGTGGGAGGCCTAGGTTCGATTCCCTCAGCTCCCACTTTGTTAGATTTTGCGCAAGTCAGCAACGTGGCATCCAACTCAGCAAAAGGTACGTCCAATCAACTAAAGGTTACCGGCTTCTAAAGGTAAAAACCGGCTAGGGGGTAAAAACGAACACATAAATGCAAGTTTGAGGCATAAATGAACATAAAATTTAACTTTGGGTAAAACCGATAAAATTCTGAAAACTGAAGGGTTTTTTTGACATTAACCTTTTCAAAAACATTTACCAAATAGTTGTTAACCACTCTCACACTATCATTTATTTACTAATTAACTACCAAAAATAATTTAACCACAAAAACATTAAATATTTTTTTGGAAAACCCATCCTAACATAAGGGGGTTTTCCAATTATATGATGATAAGTCAAAGTCACCTTTAATGATATACAATCAAGTAGTTTTTAAATGAATCTCAAGCTTAAAATATAAAAAATTATAAAAATAAAAAACTCAATATGCTGACATTTGACAATGAGCACAATAAGTCGGATTAACATTAACCAACCGCGAATAGCAAGAGTGCTTCTATTTTTGTATAATTTATCATAACTACAATTTTTTTTCCAAAAATAGAAAATTTAGATAGGTTTAGTGTTGAAGCTTAAAATATTTTAAACATTAAAAACCAAAATGTATCTCTTAACTAGCACCAATTAGCAGGGCATATGTTATGGTGTGATTTCGAACTACATGAATAAGTTTTTTTCTTATGCTCCTGCTAAACCTAAACAAAGTGTAATCTTGACTGTGTGGTGTACTTTTCCTTTTCTCTATTGTCAATAGGAAGAGTTCTTATAATCTATTGTGGGATTGGTTGAATAAGCCTCAAGTAGCTTCTTCCAATATGTAACAGTGTAACAGTTCAGTTTTTTACTAGGCTTGTGATTGGTAATAAGATTTGTTGTTGTTAAAGAAAAAGATATTTCGTTGAAACAAATTAACAAATAAAAAGATTAAGCATTATCTCTTATGGCATGTTACAATGGGTTTTATATATTTTGAACATAAAATATTGTAAAAAAAAATGGGAAATCTTCAAAAAAAGTCCCAAACTTTTGGGAAAAGCTACACTTTTGTCCCAACATTTTTTTTTTGAACAAAAAAACCCAGGAAACCGGGTAAATTGAACATTCCGGCCTTATTTTACCGGTGACCTTCATTTAGCCGGTTAAATTGGCTTATGTGGCAAGGACTTGTTTACGCGGGTTTAATCGATCTCATTTACACATATACATACACAGTACAACTTACCTCTCTCGTTTCACTTTCTACCTCCCCTCATTAAACTAGGGTTTTTTACCCCCGTGCAGTTGAAATCATGGATGACATCCATGATTTTGATACAATAGATGTGGAGCTGGATGCGTACTTCAAAAAGAAACAAGCTTCCCGATGCAAAGACGAATTTCTCAATATTCTATGTGAAGAAGACGATTACGAGGCAGTAGATGATGCTCAAACTGAAAATGATGCTCAAACTGGAAACGATGCTCAAACTGGAATCACTAAAGAAGAATCAGATGAAGATTATCTGGAAGGTAGTAACGAGGAAGGTAGTGATGAGGAATTTGAGTATTCCACCCACAATCCAAAGGTGAAATGGAACAAAATGAGACCAATGCTTGGTGAAAGGTATGAATCCCCACATGAACTGAAACTGTGTTTGACGAACTATGCTGTTAGTAAGGGTTTTCAAATCCGTTTCAAAAAATGCGATAGTGTTAGACTAGTGGCAATATGTGGAAGTGATCCAGAGAAGTGTCCATTTGTAGTTAGGGCTTCTTGGATGACTACTGAAAGGTCTTTCCAAGTCAAAAAGATGATAGACATTCATAAATGTGTTAGGAATTTTAACAATTCAAGGCTTATGGATCCTACCTGGTTAGCTAGGAAATTTGTGAAGGAGTTGATTAGGAAACCTAATTTAAAATGCAAAGAGATGCAGGTAATTATACAAAGTAAATTTCATTGCAAAATTTCATGGTCAAAGTGTTATAGATCAAGGATGAGGGCACTGTCATTAATTCATGGGAATTTGAATGACCACTATGCAAGAGTTTGGGATTATGGGCATGAGCTACTGAGGTCCAATCCAGGTAGCACAGTTAGGATTACAGTTACTGTAAACCCTGATAATACCACAACATTTCATAGATTCTACATTTGCTTTAAAGCAATAAGAGAAGGGTGGAATGATAAGAATATACACCCAGTTAATGGAAGTATCTTATGGGAAGAAACAAGCTACACTAAGCCCCTTCCACCCATTGAAAGGAGGATGCCAGGAAGGCCTAGTGTTAAAAGAAGAAGACACGTTTCAGAAAATCAAGACAAGTACTCTCAAGTGTCAAGCAAGGGTAGAACTGTCCAGTGTAAAAATTGTCTACAAAGGGGATACAATAAAACATCATGCAAGAATCCTACAGTGGTTCCAGAACCCCAACCAAAGAAAAAAATGGGCATGCCTAGGTTGGAACCTGATTTGGTTAATTGGTCAGGAACTAAAACAGGATCTAGAGGTGGTGGAAGGGCTGGTGGAAGGGTTGGTGGAGGAAGGAGTAGAGGTGGTGGTAGGGGATCTAGTGGAAGAGGCAATAGATGTGGTGGTAGGGGATCTAGTGAAGGAGTCCAAACAGAATATGGGAAGGGTACTTATGAGTTTCCTAAATGTGAGCCTGAAGATGTTGCCATTCCAAATGTTGAGAGTGAAAATGTTGAGAGTGAAAATGATGCAAGTCTAGATTTTCGCAATCATATTAGCTTAACAGTTGAAAACCTAAGGAAATCTTTATACACTACAGAAGAGATTATGGACTGTCTTGGACTCAGTGAAGCAGAATTACAAGAAATTGAAGGTCTTGGATTGAGTGAAGCAGAAGTACAACAAATTGAAGATGTGGATGTTGCTATGTCACAAGTATGCTTTCTTTCTCATTATTCATTTTGTGATGTTAAATCTTGCTAACTGGTCTTTTTTTATGCTTGTTACAGGATGTTGGAATTGCTAGCCAAATAACAGTTGAAGAACTCCCTACAAATCATGTACTTGGAGATGAGGAAAGGATGAATGGGGAGGATGGCATAGATGAGCCAGGAATGGGTGAGGTAATGATGAATGAGGAAAGGATGGATGGAGAGAGAGAAATACCTAGCACACAACAATTGAATCAAATCAGAAAGAGGACTACAAAGAGGAGCAAAGTGAATCAAATCAGGAGGAGGAAGCCTTTGGAAAGGATAACAGAGATCCAGTTGAAAAAGGTGGTAGCTGTCAAGAATGGAAAGGGGATGAGTTCATCCAACCCCCTTAGTCTAGATTAGGGTGTTTCTAATCCCTACTTTTGTTAAGAACATGTATAAAACTTTTGGGTTTGGGAAATTGTTGATAGCCCTTTTTTTGATAGCCCCTTTTGTTGATAGCCCCTTTTGTTTACATCCATATAAACTATAGGCTTTGGGCCCCTTGATCATGTTTTTGGGCATTTACACAACTTGCCATACAACTTGTTTGGCTTTGGTTAATATTACTACATGTTCTATGATTAACAATGTTTATGTTCCCTTTGGTTATATTGATTCCTTGTTTTATAGATTCCAATCATGCATACATTACTTGTGCTTACAATGTTTGCTTATATGGATACTAGTTATGCATGATTCCGGTCATGCATGATTCCGGTCATGCTTGATTCCAGTCCTCTTATGTTAAACTTGTTCTGGCTTTGGTTAATATTACTACATGTTCTATTTTATTTTCCCCTTCTTTTAATTGCCTCCATAATCCTCTTATGTCAAAATTGATGTAAGGGTAAAATTGTCATTTCAGACACTAAACCTTCAAAATCTTCCCATGAATGTGGCCATCCATTCTTGAAAGCCATACCTGTCAAGGTTGAAAGCCATAGTTATGCATGATTCCGGTCATGCATGATTGACTCCATTATGTATTGATTCGTTTGTGTATAAAGTCCATTATTAACTTATTACAGTCATACTTTGATTCCATTCATTGATTACAATCAATACATTTAAAGTTCATACATAAACTAGATACTTCATTCATAATCATATGAGTAACAAGATACTACATTCATAGTAAACTAACAACCCTTAGTCATAACCAAAACAAACACAACCAAAATACATTAAAACAACTTTCTATCCTACCAATCCATCAACATAACCAACAAAAACACAAAAGAAACCACAAAGACATAAAGCAATGATTTCCATCTTCCTCCTTCCATTGCTTGTTGTGCAATTGGTTGTTGTGCCATTGGTTGTTCCACAACGTCTCCAAAAAAGTTCCCAGCTGGTTGTTCTTGCCCAAACTCCCCAAATATTCGATGGTTCTCCAAATCGACATTGTTGTGTAATACTAATAACAGATCTGCATACCACTGGCTTGGTAGAGGAGGATCCACCCAACGAAAGTACTTGCAATCTTTGAGTCCATTCTGGTAATTTGGCCATCCTATAAACCTTCTTCCTGGGTTTAATAGAGTCCATGAAGTCCATCTTCCTACAGGATCACCACAGTAGCACCTCTTTCTGAGATGATTCATAAAAGATGAAGAAGACGAAGAAGACATTTGTCTTGGTCCTCCACTGCTCCTGCCTCCACTGCTCTCGCTTCAATCATTGTCTGCTAGGGCACGAATGAAGTTTTCCACTATATTTAGAGTTTAATACAAGGCCATTAAATGACTCACCAACCACCTCAGCAAGTCCTTGCCACATAAGCCAATTTAACCGGCTAAATGAAGGTTACCGGTAAAATAGGGCCGACATGTTCAATTTACCCGGTTTCCTGGGTTTTTTTGTTCAAAAAAAAATGTTGGGACAAAAGTGTAACTTTTCCCAAAAGTTTGGGACTTTTTTGAAGATTTCCCAAAAAAAATCAACAAAGAAAGAGATATTATCAACAGCTTAAGCTTTTATGTATTTTGAAGATAAAATATTGTAAAAAAAAAATCAATAAAGAAAGAGATATTATCAACAACTTAAGCTTTTATCAATCATATAGAAAAATATTGTTAAATGTGCAAGAAATAAGTTTACTAGAAATAGAAGATAAAATATCCAAGAAAGGGTTCTTTGGGTGATTAAATAAGAATTCTTTTTTGTGGTTAAATAAAAAAAATTATTTAGATAGGCATATATATATATATATATATATATATATATATATATATATATATATATATATATATATATATATATTGGTTTGTTGCAATTAAAAATTTATGGTTAGCTAAAACCAGGGCCGGTCCAAGCCAATTTGAGGTCCGGAACAAATTAAAAAAATAAAGCCCTTTTATCGACATTCAAAGTTGATGGAATACATGATGACAATTTGAAACAATAAGCAAAAAGTCCCATTTTTTTTCATTATCAAAGTGAATGGTATAAGCTTTAACGCCAGTGTACAAAAATTATTATAGTCCACTACATCTGTGTATCTTTTACATCACAATATTTCAACTACGACACCCAAAATCACAATTACCGTCAAAGTTTTGGTTTTTGCAACCAATATAATCAGACCTATAATATAAAATTTTACAAACTAAAGTGAAAGTGGGTATAATTGTCATTTGAACCATTCTCCCATCACGTTGTTTACTCCTCTTCCAATTTACCTAGATAAAAATTAGAAAAGAAATAGAATTTTTAAATTAAAAAATTAGAACAGATGTACAGAAGGCATAAACTTGAAAAACAACACCAAAAAAACATTACTAAGGACAAACAAAGAATATGAGCTTTATAATCAATCCAAAGGAGCCAAACACAAAAACAACAACAAATTGAAAGCAATGAGAAAAGTTGATAACATGGCAAAAAACCATAGTAGGAGCAAAACTAGAGCATGGGGCAAAACCGTCCATAAGGCAAAAAAAATCCAATAGCTAGGATATAGATTATCCCAAAATTAAGAGCAAAATCTTATAAACAATTTCATCTTAGGAGCAAATCATCATAGAGAAACATATAAACAAATGCCACATAAATAGAGTGAGGGGCATTGTTGTCCACATGGACAAAAAATCTATCAGTAAGAGTAAAGAGAAACCAAATCTAAATATCATAAAAATGTTATCACCGAAGCACCCTCCAAACAAATAGAGAAATAATATGACAACTTTTTTGTTTCTTGCTCAACCATTTATGCTTCTGCATTTCTACCTTCTTGAAAATTACACAATGTTACTTGGACCTCTTTCCTTGTATTAGATTAATAAATAAAAATTATAAAATTTCCAAAAAAAATACTAAGAAAAAGATTCGAACACAAAACCTCAATCAAGATGCATCAACAATCTCAACAACATTACATTTGTTTTTTGTTGCATATAATATTTTATATCATTTATACCAATATACATATACATTAATTGTAATTTTACGGGAGCCCGAGATTTGGCGAGGCCCGAGACAGTCCCCCAGCTTGCCCATGCTTTAGGGTCGGTCCTGCCTAAAATCTTTTTGCATGAGATTAGATAGTTTTTTTGAAAATTAATTTCAAAATTTTGGATTGTTGTATCAGAAAATAATTCTTTGTGGTTAAATTGAAAAATAAATAATAATAAACAAAAACAAAAACAAAAAGTTATGACTTTAAAGGAACCTATCAATTATTTTTTAGATATAAAATGAAGCTCATTTTATTTATTTTCGGTATTTAATGGCGGATTATGTTGTTATTTTATTTTAGAGAAAATTGTAAATTTAGCCAAATACACTAATTATTTTATGGAAAATAGCCAAAAAAAAAAAAACTCGAATTATAAAATTAGCCCTTAAAATCGCAGATGGATTAAACCCATTTGCGATTTTACATTTTCATTTGCGAACGTACAAGTACCTAAAGCACAAATGTGCTTTAAGCACTTGTACGTTCGCAGATGGAACAATCCATCTGTGATTTTGTTAATTCCATCTGTGATTTCATTGATTTTTGTATAAAAACGTTTTTTTCACTATCATTTTTAGAGAAACTCTCTCTCTCTCTCTCTCTCTTTCTCTCTCTCTTTGGGATTTCCTTAGAGCCATCATGGACGATTTCTTATCAATTTTGTACTAAAAAATGATAATTTTTTGACAAAGTTTATATATAATAAGGTTGTTTGGTAGTTAAACCCTATCAATTTCATAATAAAAAAACAAAAAAAAAATCACAAATCACAGGTGAATAGGAGAGGAAATCACAGATGGACATAGTCCATTTGCGATTTTAGCCTGGAAAAGGGTATATATACAGTGAAAAAAAAAACACTTGCGAATGTACAAGTGGCTAAAACGCATATGTGCTTTAGCCACTTATATTTTCGCAGATGACAAGTCGAAATCGCAGATCGATTATAAAGTGGTAAAAAATGCAATTTTTTCTTTTTTTTTTGCTATTTTCCACAAAGTAATTAATGTATTTGGCTAAATTTACAATTTTCTGAGTATTTTATCATTAGTATGTTTGTCAAACTTAAGTTTAAACTTTTAAAATTCAAAAATCATGGTTTACATACTTGGATGTTTTATAAAAATGGAGTTTTTGATCAAAATAGAATTATTTAGAAAAGTATTTACCAATCTAGTGTATGTGAAAAATATTTAACAAATTAGTATTTTTATTTTTATTTTTCTTGTATTTTGCAATTTTTTTAGTATTTTTTTATTTTAAATATCCATTTATTTATTTTTTTTGTTTCAATTTTCTATAGTTTTTTTTTAATATTAGTTTTTAATTTTTAATTTTTATTTTTTAATATAAATTTAACATAAATGCTTTGACGTTTTATATACAAATTATACAAACCATTTTGAACATCAAATTTTAGTCATCTTAAATTAAATTACCATACACATACAACGTTTTTAGGGTGCAAAAACTCTAACATCACACATACATTGTTTTTTAGGATAAAAAAACATCAACATTATTTGTTACAAAAAAAATATTATATTTAACAAAAACTCCAATATTGTTTGGTACCTTTGTACAATCATTTAAAGTGTTGGTATATTTCATTTGCAACAAGACCTTGACATCAATTCTTTTATGGAGCTAAGCTCTTTAGTTTAAATAAAAAACTATTGAAGGTGATCAAGTCTTTTTTATATTTGTGAAAAGAATTACATTAGCCTAGTAAAAAAAACTTTTAAACTATATTAAATTGGTAAACATTTTTTCAGAAACCCTCTTTTAGTCAAAAACTTCATAAAAATGGGATCCATTTACGCACATTCTTAATGGGCAAATACCATAAAAAAAAAACACAATATTTTTATGCGTAATTAGGGAAAATGTGATGGGTTTTGAGCAAAACATCATTCCTATGGTGTACATGCAAACCCTAATAGCTTTCGGATCTAGTTTGTCTAATGAACATGCAATTTAATATCCAAAGCTATAAACCCTAGATCTAGCATACAATTATTCATATTAAGATAAGATTGGGGTTTAGATCTTACCTTGATTGTTATGTAGCAATAACAATCTTAAATCCTCTTTTGTAATGGCTTTAGAAAGCTTAGAGTCACAAGTATCACTCCTCTAATGGCTCACAAACACCAAGAGCAAGAGGATGAAGAATGATAAGAGAGGAGGCACCCAAAAACGTGTAGAAACCCTATGGAATCAGTTGGCCACATTTTTGGTGCCCTAAGGATCCTTAAATAGTGAGGCTATTAGGGTTATCTAACAAGGAAACCCTAATTTGACTGCTTAGGCCCTAAGCAACCTATGGACTCCCTCCTTAAAGGCCTTGGACGATTTCTAATGGGTTTCCCCATAGAATTCGTCCACTCCATCCTTTATCGAGTCCATTAGCCCAATATCCAACTATCACACAATTGAAAGTTCTAGTCCCCTTTATTTAATTAATATCTTTTAGCCACAAAACTAATTCTTATTAATTCTTGACTAATATTAATTAAACAATATGATTTATCCTTTAATATATTATTCTCAAAATATATTTATAAATCATAATTAATCATCTCTCTCCATAATTCATCCTATCAAGTTACTTTGGTGAAGGCAACCCAAAAGGATCATGCACGATCGGGTCAAGTACATACCAAAATAGTTATGGACTTAGACACTAATCCAACAGTCTCCCACTTGGATAAGTCTAATAACTATTCTACGTACGAATTCAGATCCTAATATGCAATCGTAGCTTTCAAAAGTCGTTGTCAACTCTGATCTTATCAGAAGCGTGTCCTTTAGATAAGGGATCATATATTCGTCCATTCTAGATATCGCATAGATGTGAGACATGGATTGAAATCATTCTCTCTTTATTGTTTTCCCGATTTCCAATTTATGACGACTGACAACAGAGTACAATTGAACACATCAAATATGTCCCGGCTTGGCCAAGCGCTTATGTATCATCACTAAATCATCGAGGGGCCCACATATATCGCTTTCATCCCACTTTGGATAAAAGGAACGGATAAACTTTGATTCAATGCTTGCTTGCACTCACTTACCGAATCAGACACAACAATATGTTTTATGACACCAAGTTACTGGTGCGTTCACATATTATCAATGTGTAATCGACTCGCAAGATACAACTGACACATATCGGTTTCAAGAATATAAGATATTATCGTCTCACCAATCACTCGTGATAAAATCCATGAAGTGATCCAAGTGAGCATGGGTTTAATCCAATGTTCAAATCATATTCATAAGCACTCATGAATGTTGCAGCAAACATTTTCTTATGTCTAATACACTTTAGACAATCCACACACCAATTCACGACAGTCTTCATTCATACCTACTTCCAACATATGAACGACTGTGGTCTGTTCGAATAATTTTAATTGTTCTGAACCAATTTAATTATTCAGGAAGCCAAAACATGCAAAGTGAAACACAAGAATAATACTAATCCTATATGGTCCCAAACCTTAGAGTATAAATAAAACACCTTTTATTTATCACCATATCGATTACTCATTATTTGTTGTTTCGGTTAATTAACTTATTACTAGAATTATTACTACAATTGTCCCATGCTCTTAGCATGCACACAATGTTTACTTATGGTGCTTACTTTGTGACATAGATCAAATGAACACATTTCCAATCATACTCATTCCACAACTTCCAATCCTTATCATAAGTATAAGAATATCAAATTCTTGTCTTATAGAATACGCTAGATTCTAACATTTCATGCAATGATCCTTTCGTAAAGTCATAGCTCAAAATCCTCAAGACTTGGCCAATTTCTATCAGAAACAATTCCATAGATATGATGTCTCTCACTCAAAGTACATTCCTTTGAACATCCTTCATGCATAAAAGTTTCTAATCTAGACACAGATTCTTAATATCCAACTCCCAATATGGAAACATTTCATATCTACCATATGACAACTCATTCTTAATATAATCTTATCTATTCATAATAATGTCGATATGGTCCATTCAATACCATACTTCCAACTACTCACAAGCGACCAATCCTTAGCGAGCTTTGGATCGTCCTTTGATAGTTGTTTAATTATTTTAGTTAAAACCGATTCTAGTCCTTTTTCCCTCTAAATGCGCTAGACATTTGGAAAATTTTAGAATGGTCAAATATAATAGCACTGGCAATCAATCTTATACCCGAAGCGTGTAGGACACGATGCATAATGTCTTACATAAAGATATGATACTTTATCAATCTTTTGCCATAATATTTTATGAGTCTCGTTCTTACAATTCGAATTATGAAGAGGGATATCGTAATCATAATCGAAATTTAAGAACACACTATGTATCCTTTGACTAAATTTATTAAAATTTCTCAATCTAAGCTTTTAGATTTTGAAACAAGTACAATATTCTCTCCCTTAATTATAGCAAAACAACTTTTCAACCCTTACGACTTTGCAAAGTATAACTCTTGTTTTCTATAATTAATATTGCTAACTTGCAATACTTGCCTTAATAATCATACAAGCACGACATTTATGCTCCGACTAGCATGATGATTATTATCATATAAACATAACACTTATGCTCCCACCAGCTTTGACATGTTTTCGAAAACAACTAAACTTCCAGAAAACAATACTTATTGAATTTCTGAAGTTCATATTTCTAATACCTAATGCTTTGATAATCTTTTATCTAAGCTTCTTAAACTTATACACCTTTGCCTTAGATAGCTCATATGTGTATCTAAACAATTCAGACTAATTGCTAAATCTCACAATTCAAATTATGGAAAGGGATATCGTTACCATAATCGAATTCGAGAAGACAATTTTCACAATCACTATCTTCTTAAAATCTTTCTTAGTGAAAGCATTTCCTCACAGTCATTTTTATGAAGGAGGGAATCTTATGACATTTATATTTTATGGTGTATTGTGTTCCTATCCATGTGAATTTGTCAAATCCAAAGTTTGCGACAAATCCAAACTCATATGGACTGAACTTTCTCAATCTTGATTTCTTGCCTTATGGTAACACGAGTGCCCACCATGTCTTCCAAGTAGTTAAGCAGCTCACCCTTTCTCATCAATGTACTTTTCATTAATCAAGGTGTTTGCCTTTTATACATTCAAATGAGAACTCATAGAACTCACATGCATAATTAACTTAATTGGAATGGCACAGAAACAAAATAATGTCAACACGATAGGTCATAAACCTCAAGTCGTGTGCTAGTGATGATTGATAAGGTTTATTCTTGATTTGTTCTTGAAACCTTTCAAGACCATTGAGACTCCCACTGATTCCTTGACATAAAACATTTCTTGACAAAAAAATATTCAATAGTTAGTGTAGCTTTTATCAAGACAAAACACTTCACAAAATTGGTCCTAGTTGGTCTTTGTCTTATCCAAGACATCACAACTTTCCAATTTCAAATGTGCAAGAATAAGAAAACCTTTTCCAAATTCCACATTTGATGAATGTTATAAACCTTCTTGAGACTTGTCACTCAATTCACAATCTTAACTCTGAGACTTGTTTTTGGAACGAAGTATGATTGACTTCTTGATTTAACCATTTCTTCAATTTTTTTGATTTCTCTTCTTAGACATACAATTGTACTAAGACTCACTTAAAGGATCAATTGAGATATGGTTCTTAATCATTAAGACCTATCATAAAACATAATAAAAGGTACTCTCCCTTCTTCTTAGAATAGAGAAACTTTTATCTTTCTGCCTACTTGATTCTTCTTTATTCATTCTGATATTTATTGAAACTATTTCAATCAACTGAGAATTACACTTAATCTCATAAGTATAATCATATTTACTTAACCTTATTAAATCATGACGAATATCTTTCTTACTATTGTGGTGGACTTGATCAACACACAACCTTGTGTACTTGATCTCCTAGTCCTTCACTTGACACTTTATCAACGAATTAGTCTAATTTCCAAATATGAAATTTCTCATTCATCATGCAACCAAGTTGTATGATTCCAAGTTTCTGTTCAATTCAAATTTGGGCGATGAGAAACTTTCCCTATTTGGTAAATTCTTGACCTTCCCACAAATAACATAATTAAGAATCAAATCCATTATTGCTAATAATGGAAACTTACAAACATCAATTTTTCATACATGCCATTGCAAGGATAAATAAATAATATAAAATCAAAATGTATTTTATTACGGAAAAATTTGTCCTTACAATGCAATTCAACTGAAAAACTATGTTGTTACATACTCTTAAGCAAACTATTCTAACTCCAAGTAGTAGCTTAAGAATCTAATCTTCAAGTAATGCGATCGAAATTCATTTCTTCACAATTAGATTCAGCTCATTTCTTCCCTTAAGCATCCTTTCTTTTCTTCAAAATGTAATCTTATCACATCATGTATCAAGAATCTAGAATAGGAACTTAAAAGAGTTAGTTATTGGATTTTACCTAAAGTAGAACCATACGTTTTGACTCTCCCATCTCTTAAATCTCTTAGGTAAATAGGGCAGCTTTGTCTCTAATGCCCCCTTCTCTTGGAAATAGAAGCAAGTGGAATGACACAAGAAACTATATCATAATTTACCTTTTCTGGATCTCGAATGTCACCATTTTCAATATCCATTGAAGTTTAGGAGTTTGATTTACCAGACAAATTTGCTCGACTAGCTCGCCAAATCATTGTTGATTCAGCAGCTATAAGCATATAGGTCAAATCAATGAGGGTCACCTCATGATCCGTCATATAGTACTCTCTAACGAACTCACTATATGAATCAGGAAGCAACTAAAGAACCCAGTCAACAACTAACTTACCTGAAATCTTGACACCCAACATCCCTAACCTATCAATGTGTGACTTTATCTCTAAGACGTGTACACACACAGGTTTTCCATGTTTACTTGCCAAAAGGGATTGAGTGAGCTTGAACTTTTCAAGCCTTTGAACTTGTGGGTTAGGGAGAATAATTGGAGGAGGTGGAGGAAGTGAAGCATGATCTCTTGTTCCTCGATCATATCGTGTAACATCATCTTCATTTGGAAAGCTTGTTCCATGGGATTTAGGAAGACCATAGTTGTCATAGTTTGACATCTACAAAATGGGAGAAAATTCAAGTTAAGTTGATTAGAATCCTCGATGTGACACCCAAATGAAACATTGAGGCTAGGATCCAACACAATACTCTACAACCTAGAAGAGGGATGACGTAATCCAGTTGCAGAATATTTGAAGGTAGGTAAATGACGATTTACCAATTTCCACCATGAAAAACGAAAAAGAAATTTAAGTTTTAAATCTATTGAAGATTCCTAGATATTTTGAGATTCATTGAACTTTTCAATGGCTTGTTTAAATCTCGATATGCCCCTCGATTTGTGACTGGGATGCCGAGGATCACAAAACATGGTGTGAATAACCATGAAAACTTACATGGTGCCCCCAATGTTACACTCACCTATTCGATGTGCCGATTAACCACACACGCTCCACCAAACTATGACAAACAATGAGTCACCCTTTGCTACCTTTGTTTAGAACCATTTAGTGTGTCGGTTAACCACACATGCTCCACTAACGTCTTTGCAAGGGCACAAAGTGTAATTTCATGGAATTGCATCAATTCACTTTTGCCTAAAGTAACTAAGATTGGGAATTTTGTAAAAACATTTAGTTACTTTTGTACTTCATTATACTTATAATGGAAGGTTGCTGTCCTATCCTACCCGTTCGGCTAACGACCCTCCACTAGCCAAGTGTACGGTGGGTAAGAGTGGATACTCATTCAATCACCATTTTATAGGCAATTTCCTTAAACACCCCTTATAGACTAGCTTCGTGAATGAGCCCTACTAACGGTAAGACTGACTGTTTACTCATACATATATAATACTAGACTTTTAATGTTATATATAGTATAGGGTGTATTTTACACTTTTAAAATACTAGGTAGACTAATTTAATAAATTATACTTTTAATTTAACTAAATATGAACCAAAACATTATGGATTTATTAAATCTCTTTTAATTATACACCTGAATTAATTAATAAAACCATAAGGGTGTGATTTGAACTTTTCAAAACAATACTAGGGTTTTAGAATTTAACATTTCTAAATTAAACTTTTAATAAACTTCTAAATTCCAAAACTTGAGGGCAAGTTTTGAAACATTTCAAAACATTAGGGTTTAACTTATTTAAATTTCAAAAACAAAACTTTTAAGTTCAAATTTAAACTATAAAACCTAAAGGGATTAATTTGAAACTTTTCCAAACTTTGTCAAGAATATTCTAGATCACGAAATTTAAATTAGGCAATTAACAATTAATTGGTGCTTATCTAATTTGACCTAGTCCAAATTCTTGCAAGATAATTCACCAAATAATTCAAATAATTAAATCTAATCATATAAAGAAATAATTATCTAACTAATATTAATTTATCCTTAATTTTGGCAAAGATAATCACCCAATATCATAAAAATCTGATTTATATCAATAAAAAAACGTTTTGGTAACTATCCCACAGCCACAAGAACACAAAATCCCGATTTTCCCTCTTTCTGACCAGCTAACTCGTCGAGTCAGGCATGGACTCGGTGAGTTCACCATGGACTCGGCGAGTTCAGCCCCCAGAAACCCTAAATTTCGATCTTTAAGCAAGGATAATTCATAATAGCATCAAATACATCAAACAAACGACAATGGCTCTGATACCACTGATGGGTTTTGAGCAAAACATCATCCCTATGGTGTACATGCAAACCCTAATAGCTTTCGGATCTAGGTTGTCTAAAGAACATGCAATTGAATATCCAAAGCTATAAACCCTAGATCTAGCATACAATTAATCATATTAACATAAGATTGGGGTTTAGATCTTACCTTGATTGTTATGTAGCAATAACAATCTCAAATCCTCCTTTGTAATGGCTTTAGAAAGCTTAGAGTCACAAGTATCACTCCTCTAATGGCTCACAAACACCAAGAGCAAGAGGATGAAGAATGATAAGAGAGGAGGCACCCAAAAAACGTGTAGAAACCCTAAGGAATTAGTTGGCCACGTTTTTGGTGCCCTAAGGATCCTTAAATAGTGAGGCTATTAGGGTTATTTTTTTTTTTTTTTTTTTTTTTTGAAAGGGAACTTCCCTAACGAGGGTTTCCGGGCCAGCTTTCGCGCACCGACTAATCCCCCGCTGCAAACATAAAGCTTTTGCTTCATGCCCTGGAGTCACTGCAGACGAACCTCCATGGCCACAAGGGCTGAGTGGTGCCAGGATTTGAACATGGGTCAATAGGTTATCCACCATATCTTCCACATGCCTTACCAAGTCACCACAACCCAAGTGGTTAAGGCTATTAGGGTTATCTAACAAGGAAACCCTAATTTGACTGCTTAGGCCCTAAGCAACCCATGGACTCCCTCCTTAAAGGCCTTGGACGATTTCTAGTGGGTTTCCCCACAGAATTCGTCCACTCAATCCTTTATGGAGTCCATTAGCCCAATATCCAACTATCACACAATTGACTGTTCTAGTCCCCTTTATTTAATTAAGATCTTTTAGCCACAAAATTAATTCTTATTAATTCTTGACTAATATTAATTAAACAATATGATTTCTCCTTTAATATATTATTCCCATAATATATTTATAAATCATAATTAATCCTCTCTCTCTCCATAATTCATCCTATCAAGTTGTTTTGGTGAAGGCAACCCAAAAGGACCATGCACGATCAGGTAAAGTACATACCAAAATAGTTATGGACTTAGACACTAATCCAACAAACTGTTCTATTATTTTTTTTTGTTGGCTCATGCCACAAATGGGAAGTATAGTTATTACTCAACCCATTTAACTGGTTTTGTAAAATCAGTCATAAAATTGACTTAAAGTTCAAATTTGGTCCTTATAGTTTGCAAAAAATTACACCACATATAGAAAACTTGGTTTTATGTTTTGTAACTTCTTTATTTTCATTTATTTTTTATTTTTTAGTCAAAAATAAATTTGGTGTTATATTTTTTTTTCATTTTTTAAATATTTTTTGTATTTTTTTTGTTTTTTGTTTTTTTTATGTTTTTCGTATTTTTATATTTTTTATTTTTATATTTTTCGTGTGTGTGTGTGTGTGTGTATATATATATATAAATTTTCATTGTTAGATACAATTTTAATGTTTCCGCTTTGTTGGTATTCTTGACCTGATTTTATTATTTCATATTTTTTGTATTTGTGTATTATAAAAAATTTATCATTTTTTCTTCCTATTTTAATAATTATAAATCGCAAATATCACACATTGAAATATTAATTCTCAATAAACAAGTTGTTTGATTTTGTTTTCATAACACAAATATAATAGCACTAATTAATAAAAAATAAATAAAAATAAAAGAAGTTGGGCTGATAATAAAAATATATAAAGATAATTTTTTATTTACTTCAATAAAAATAAAAAAAATTACAAAACCACAAGTTACCAAAATTATAAAAAAAAAATAGAAAACCAAAAAAACAAAACACAAAAATTATAATATAGTCTAATATGTGGATACATTTTACATTTTTTAAAAAATGTCAAGAAAAAGTTATCAAATTCATGAAAAATAAAAAGAAAAAATTTAAAAAAAGGTACGAAAAAATTCAAAAATAAATACGAAAAAAAACTAAAAAAAATATGAAAAATATAAAATATATGAATGTAAAATAGTATATAAAAATGAAAATAAATAAAGTGTGTGTGTGTGTGTGTGTATATATATATATATATATATATATATATATATATATATATATATATATATATATATATATATAAAGAAGGTTTAGTTTTGACTATAAAATAAAAATAAATGAAAAAAAAAAGTTAAAAAACATAAAACTGAGTTTTGAACATGTGGTGTAATTTTTTACAAACTATAGGGCCAAGTTTTAACTTTAAACCCAATTTTAGTACTAATTTTGCATAAAAGATAACGGAGTTAACTATAAAACATGTTAAATAGGCTACAGTGATAACCCTACATCCCATTTGTGGCCAGAGCCAACAAAAAAATAATAGGACTTTTCACAATTACACGTGAAAATGTTGGGGCTTTTATGGTATTTGTCATTTCTAATTTATTGCGGTGAAATCAATAAAAAAAATTTGATTACTTTATGCCATCCTGCCATGTGCATGGGTATTGGTGTTCAAATCCTGGCACCACTCAGCCCTTGTGGCCATGGAGGTTCGCCTGCAGTGACTCCAGGGCATGAGGCAAAGCTTTATGTTTGCAGCGGGGGATTAGTCGGTGCGCGAAAGCTGGCCCGGAAACCCTCGTTAGGGAAGTTCCCTTTCCAAAAAAAAACACAACTTTGTTTTTCTTTTTTTTTTATCTCTGACCATTTCATTTATATATTCTACACTGAATTTACTCCAAATTTAATTTGTTAACCACCCCTCTAGGAGTACCAATGTACCTCCCCCTTTTGTACATTTGGTTTCTGATTCAATTTAATCAAATTCTATTACATATGGTATGTACCAAGTTGGTAATTTCAATTTAAAATTTTGAAAACATCATGATGTAAAGTGTAAAACTTAACTAAAAGAATTTCCTATGATTATCTTCTATGATGCATTGTATTCTACTTTATAGCGCTCTCCTATGACTCGTATTATCCCTAAAGTACAAGCCACAAATCGATCACCCTTTGATTTGATTTCCCTATATATTTTTTATTACCAAGTCTTTTTCTTACCTTATAGCACAAAAATAGTTTACAACATAATTCCTACAAATCAATCATGGGACCTTAGAATTTCTTTACAAGATTTCATTAAACTCAAATGAATTGTATTCGGTTCTTCATTTCTAGACAACAAAGTTTTACCTTATGAAGCATGTCCTCCTAAAAAGGTTAGGATTGTCTCTAAAAAGATGCAACCATGACTTTCTTGAATATTAATGCAATTCACTTGAAGGAAGAGAGATTAAATAGGAGAAAGTAGCAGCATAATCCTTTTTCCTCTATGTTCATACAAAATATCCCATCAACAAGAAGTGGTGGTGGGATTTGATCACCCTTAATCAAGTGTTTCCACGTTGACTCCACCAAATTCACCTACAAAATGGATTATTTAAGTAATCAACAGTCGAAAATATTTTATTAGAAAAGAAAAAAAATTACCTTTCCAGCCTTCCTGGCTTCTAATATGATACGGGAATGACGTATTGGGTTTAAAGTGGAATCCATGTTGTAGCGTCTTTGTGTAGATAAACTCAGCATCGTGCCATTTTTTATTCAAAAAATATGTGTCTAACATCAAGTTAAATGTATGAATATCTGGTAACACCACATGCCTATAATCATCATTACTTGTAACACATTTCCCATTCTCCAATAATTTACAAAACAACTTTTGTGCTTCTTCAAACCTATTATGATCAAGGTACCCTTTGAGCATAATATTATAAGTAACTAAATTTGGCTAGAAAAAGTTGCACATATTGTTGAATATCTTGACTCCACTTTTGATTTTCCCTGAATCTAAACAAGCTTGTATCAAACCAATATAAGTCATCACTAAAGGCTGATTCGCCACCTTACGTACCTTCTCGATATGTGCATGAAGAAAATATGTTACAAAGACTTGATAGCAAAACCACTTCTTTTATGATCTTCCTTCACAAACAAGAATGCACAAAACTCACTCAAAAGCTTCAACTCTCACTCCCAAGGCTAGGGTTTTTGTTCTTGGGGTTTAGAGGAATGGAGGCTGAGAGGTGAGAAGGGTTGGAGCCCATAAGGTCCTTAAATACGGTTCAAAGCCTAAAAATTAGTGTTTATCCCCTGCTTGCATACCCCCTGCATACATGTACGTACGCCCAATGTACGTGAGAGGATCCTGATTCACATGAAAGGCTCTTACGCCTGGTGTACCTGGCTCATACGCCCCACGTAGGGACCAATTTTCCAACTTTTAAGAATTATTGCTACAATGGAAAATTACCTGGGGCAATGACATTACACACCCTATAGTTAATCGAAAAGATCATCAATCCTAGGAAGTGGGTAACTATTCTTCATCGCCAACTTGTTCACTCCCGATAATTTATGCACATACTGTAATACTTGTTCAAGGTATTATTTAATTTTTCACGTTTTAGGGTTTTATGCTAGGACTTGACGAGTTGGGGAGCTCCAACTCGTCCAGGAGAGATCATTTATGAGGATGCGGGAATTAGATCCTACTCGACAATTCGGAAGGCCCCGACTCGACGAGTCAGTGCTGTAAAGGAAAACCCTAATTTTTAGGGTTTGCACCCTATATAAAGGACTTAATCCGCCTCTTGTGGCCTCCCTTACCACTTCATTACCCAGAGAAGAGACCATAAGCTGTTACTTGTTGTTCCTTGTGCTTGAGAGGCTAAGAGAGGGTTTTTTGTGCATTTTGTTGAAGGAGTTTGAAGGTTGAGAAGCTTGGAACGGGAAGGAGATTGTAGATCTAGCACCTACAACGTTTGGGCACTCATTTGAAGGCAACAAGTTGTTACCTTGATAATTCTAGCATTAGATCCTCTTTTTCTTGGGTTTTAGGCCATTTTTAGTATATTTGTGAAGCATTTCGGGTGTTGGGTAAGATTTGGAGTTGCAACTTCAGATTTGGACTCCTCTAAGTCCTTAGAGTTATAACGTCATTGAATTTATTAAGCATGGGCTCTTCTCTTTGGCTAAAATCCCTTCCTTAGCTTGGTTTTGACACTTAAGAGCTTGCATGCATGTAAAGTTTGCAAATTTAAATGGAAACCATGCCTTAGGAGGCTATATCTACAATTTGGAGCTTTGGGGTAGCTTAAAAACGTCTAGACACAAAAATGACTTAAGGAACTCATCGAAACCCTTAGCCAACTCAACGAGTCGGGTAGGGTTTACCCGTTTTCGAGATTCCGAGTGATTTCCATGAAGGATGGAGTTTTCTGTCTACAAGGGTTTTCAGTCTTCTGGACAGAGGAGAAACTCGACGAGTTACACAGGTAACTCGGTGAGTTGAAGAGTTACTCTGGTAACTCGACGAGTTGCTGGATGCACTCGATGAGTTGAGGTCAACATTGACTGTTGGTCTAACTTTGACCAAGGTTGACTTTGAGGACATTTATGGTATTCTAGGATTGTAACAAGTTAATCACATGATGATTTTAGGCAGTTGAGTCGGAGCAGCGCGTGGGATTTTGTGACAACCCGATATTTCAACTATATGTAAACGACCTAAAAAGTCAAGTATTGTAACCACGTTCGTTATAATAAAATTTACTTCGAAAATAAAATATCCAAAAACCACTAATTAAATTACCTATTATGTTAGATGTCATTAAACCATGATCGTACGTAAAAAGAACGCCCAAAACCGACTTCGTATAAGAAAGTTAGAATTTTCCAAGTTCGGCTTAACGACAAACGGCTAAAAACTGGAATCGGAGATCGAGCGACTTTTGGTTGGAATGACCTAAACGAGAAATCGAAGGTCTCGACAATGGTATTTCAGTGGTAAAAAGTCTGGCAAAAACTGACGTCAGATAAAGAAGTTATGAATTTCTAAAGAAATTTTCTTACCGCGGCCTTTTAAAAACAAATAATAAAAATAATTTCAAAATTTGCCGACGGGATCTAAACGAAAGTTGTAGAGTATGGTCTCACCTTCGTGTGGATATAAAGAACGTAGAAAACAGAGTTCGTATGAAGAAGATATGAATTTTTGAAGTTTATTAAATAATTAAAATATAAATTTTAATTATAAACCTTGGTATTATCCGAAGGCGAGTCATCAGATAAGGCCGAGTTACGCCCAGCGTACTCGAGGCCTTGGCCTCGGATCGTCCACGTCGCGCCCTATGTGAGGCTATGCCCCGTCCCATCCGAGCTCCGAGGCAGTCGAGGATTCGGTCATGCGTGACGCACGCGTACGCCCAGCGTACCGAGGCGGTTCCCAGCCCCTATAAAAGGGATGCGAGGGTTCCGGAGAAAAGGCACCATGTCTCTCATTTCTCTTGCGTTCTTGCCTCGTTTTCCGTGCCTGTGCTACCCCGAAGCCCCGATCACTTTGCTCAAGTCCCGAAGGTCGTTTGTGCTCCCGAGATTCCTGAGAATCCCGAGGAAATCCACTTTCTCGAGTCGAAATTCTGTCCGGTTTTCATCCCGCCTCCTCCAATCTTTCAAGTGAGTTCATACCCCTACAATTCACACTTTTAAATGTTTTATGAGTACTATTATATGCTTTTAGGGGGGGGAATACAAGTAAAACACTCGATTATTATTGTGTGTTATATAAACTTTCACTATACGTGTTTTATCAAAGGAATCATATGTGATTTATAACTATTATAAGGAAACTTTCATATGCAAATTATACCACGACAACGTTTTATCTTTTGAAATGAGAAATGATTTATGTATTTATATAAATCAGACACTTTGCTTATACTATATTTATGTGTGTCGGTTTTGGCACTACAAAAACTACACTTTTCATAACAAGTGAAACACACTTTTAGGAAACTATAATAGGTATAGTTTTACGACAATACTACGAACTTTTACGACAATACTACGAACTTTTACGTACATGGAAATACACTTTTAGGAAACTATAATAGGTATAGTTTCACTAAGGGTTTATTATACAAACGAAACACACTTTTAGGAAACTATAATAGGTATAGTTTTACGACAATACTACGAACTTTTACGTACATGGAAATACTATTTCAAGAAGCTACTTTCATATGCAATAACAAACGAACATTTTCACACGTAAATCTGTTTTATACTAAGTTTTGTGAGACATTAAACTTTACGTACGCATGAGTACACATTTCAAGTCTTGTATTATATACCAGAATCCCTTGGAGGGGGAGCATGGTGTTTGTGTATAGATCTATACGGGCTTGACAACCCCGCGCCCTGACTGTTAGCTACAGTACACCATTTGGGGTGACAAACGTCAGAACATTCCAACGCCTGAAGAACGTTGTGTATAGGCATTCCTTGTCAATAGCATGGTTATAAAACTCACATAGAGTATTAAAAACACATTGATTTACGGGGGTTTTCAGATATAATGGAGGTTTTATACATACATAAAGTTCATTTATTTTATGCATGAAAAACCCAATTGGGATATAAGTTTGGAACTTCTAACTACCACTCATAGATGGAAAAACATCAACTTTTTAACATATATTGGTCTTGATTTAAGGCTACATTTATACCAATATGAAATATGGGATTTTCTAGAGTCTAACGAACAAAAACGAACCATTTCATTTTCATACAAACACTATCATTAAATGCTTATGAAACTCACCAGCTTAAATGTTGATCTACTCTTTCAAAACTACTTGTATGTCCCAGGGACTCAGTAATTACAGTTACTAAACAGCTTTTGAAGAAGGAACGCTGCGACACTAGTTCAATTTCATATTTTGACATCATATTGAAATTGGTTTTGAACATGTACTCTTTTAAACAATGTAAACTTTCAATTATATATATGATGGTTGTATTGCTTTCTTTACTATGTATTCATTTGTTACGTTACCACATGAAGTCATCCGCCCCCGAACGTTTCCGCCGTTCTGGTTTGGGGGTGTGACAGATTGGTATCAGAGCAATGTTTATAGTGAACTAAGTATATCGAACCTCATAAGATATACAAACTATAAATGTTTTGGGACTCAAAGTCTCTAACAAAAGT